>NC_133373.1:28357571-28563377 GCF_049309525.1 Garra rufa
AACCGAAACCAAATCGCGTTGATACATGAAGTGAAGTAAACAGTACTTACATAGAAACCTAGCCAGAAAGAAATGCAAATTTTGAAGAAAAATGTCAGACATATTTAGAGGCTTTGCATCTGAAATCTTCGTGTGTATAACAGTTAGCGCGCACCCTCGAGTTTGACTGGACGAGAGACTTTCTGTCAGTATTTCACCTGCGTGTTCTAGGCGAGCTGTCAGTCAGTGCAGTTTCATTGTTTCGCCACAAGAGGGAGGCAAGAGACTATCTTTGAGTAAGTCTTTAAACCGTTCATTCAACTACAAGTTCAAAAACGCTTATTTAATCAAAGAGAGACGTAATGAAACACAATGTTGAAATCATTTTAACTTTAATCGCCACTTTTAAAGGCGCAGCAGAGCATCGATGTTAAGACAGATTTCACTTTTCTTGGACATGACAAGCTAGTTTCACATACATACCTGATTCGATCTGAAAGACAGACGCAGGTAATCGCACATGCTCAGTAGATCTCTCTCTCATTCGCTGTCTGTTTAGTCTTGTTAAATGCATATCTAATGAGCCTCATAATAAAAACATTATGCTATCATTACTAACTTATTACTAATTTAATATTCAGCACATAGGCATTAAGTGAGAAGGGCAAATCCTTAGGAAAAAAGAAAACAGGCAAATATCGCGGTTGCTGCGGTTGTTGCATTCCTCTGCGGTTATGCACGTCAATAGCGCCGGATTGCGATATTGCGGTTATCGCGACAGCCCTAGCCAAACCCAATTTTCCCATGTCAGCCATTTTGAATGTCAGCCATTTAGAATTTTGTAGCCAAATTCTACATTTTACAAAAGCACTAGTGTATCTTTACGAAACTTGAGTTTTGAAAGTCAGACTCCCTTTCCGCCATTTTGATTTATGTTGAAAACCTACTTTTTCTAACTCTTCTTAGACAGTCTAATTTTCACCAAATTCAGACCATGCTGGCAAAAAGATTTGTGTCAATATACAAAACAGGTATTGTTTAACTCATCAACGAATTTGCTGGAATGTAACAATCTGTAAACTGTATCTGAGGCTGTATCTCTACAAAGCTTTGGTCAAAAGTGATAAACCATCCATTAACCATCAATAATGAAACTTCAAATAATGCTAATAACTTTTGATTAAATACCATTTTGTAATGAAACAATTTAAAATAATACTTGGGTCATGCTAAGAACATTTGATTTTCTTTAAAAACCTATTTTTTCAAACTCCTCCTAGACTGTCTGATTTTTACAAAATTTGAGTCAGATCACCTTCAGACTGTGCAGACAAAAAGTTATGGATTTTATGTTGATAGACAAATCCGTTTTCAAACCGAAAAATTAGTAAATTCAACAAATTTGAGGCATTGTGCCAAAATGACTCTGAGGCTGTATCTCTGCTAAGCTTTGACATATTGACACCAAACTTTAATTGTGCCATTGTCACACTGACCACACCACATTAACTTCATCACAGCAACACCTACTGGTCAACAGTGATAAATATTTCAATCATATTACTTGTGACTGTATTTGATTTTTCAGATGTTTTGCTTAAAATCATAAGTCATAAATAAAGTCTTTAATTGCTCATTGATGCAGTTGGTCTGAAATTAAAAATTATTATTTACATTTACATTCATATTATTATTATTATAACGTAGTAGAAGTAGTAGTAAATAAATCAATTACAGGCCAAATGCGTGTTCTGAAGATTATAAAATTGATCCAAAACAGACAGCAATGGTGTCAGTGCATTGATCATACTGTGTGACGTTGGCATGCTTAGAGATTTAAAGTGCATATTGCAGGTTAGAGACTCCGGTGAATTGATGAATAGAAAAATAATGTAGGAACCAGATTTTCTTTAAAATATACTTCAAAATAAGCTATTAAGGCTTCTAGAGACGTTTTTGTGAGAGAATTTTACTTCCGCATCTGAAAAACGGGCAAACCGGTAGTGACGTAACGAGAGGGAGAGCGGTCAATGTAAACCATAGGAAAACAATGGATCGCAATGACTGTTCGGACGCGGAGAACATTTAAAATGTTTATTTACACTTGTATGACGAACCACACACACAAATATGAGCCTGCTATGTGGCCAAGAGAGCAGGGACATGCCAGGATTAAACAGAACAACGGTCAGAGGAGACAAATTAAGTTGTGGTGTGAGGAGAACAGGGCAGGTGTCTGTGAGAGATCAGTGTTAGCTGACGATATCTAATCGGGCAAAATCATAGCATTTGTCATCTAAAAGTATTGAATTCTACTTACCAGTAACACAAACGAATGATCGTTGATCAAGCGTGTCATACTCATTAATATCCGACGCAAAGGTTACGTGATATAGCGGGTTTTTATTACCGCGCGCGCGAGAGAGAGATAAACACCTTTTTGTTTCATTATATGCTTATATGGGAAATACCCCCAAACTTGATGTGCTGTCTCTGACTCTGCACCCAGGCTTTGAGGCTTGCTGTCTGAAATCAAAATATGTTCTACATACAGCTTAAATGCATCTCCAGGCCAGCAGACATGAGTAAGTTTATGGTAGAGATCATTTATTACTCTGAGCTAAATACTTGTACGTACAAATAAACAGTAAAATTTAATCTCAATTACAGTTTGACTATATTTAGGTGACAAATACATGTACAGTAAAACTTTTTGATGCCATTGGTATAAGACAATTAATATTGACAGCATACAGTCAAGTTGTCTGCTGGTATTCATCAGGAAGCCCTTACCTGCATGTGTTGTGTCAGCTATTAGACAGTTTACAGAGGAAGGATTACTTTATAAAGGTTTTGAATGGCCCCATTTTGGTGACAAACAATAAAAAATAATCACAATCACAAATTGTCTTACTGTATACATTTTTTATATGAAGTGTACAACATATATATCAAGCAGATCTGCATTTGGGGCTAATTCAATTCAGTTTCATTTATACAGCAATAAATCATAAATATTATTTCATAGTACTGTTAATACCCAACTTAAAACACAACATTGCAACTGTTAATATATACATGTAGATGTACAAAACATATACTACTGAAAGAAAAATATTTTCAGTGTGGGTATCACACTAATGTGTTATTTTAGAGGTGGTTAATAACAGCTGGCTCCACTGCTTCAGATCTTCACACAGCCTCATGTCTTGCAATGTCTCCCAAAGCCCTATAAACACAACACATGACAATAAATTACAAATTAGCTGTGCAAACAATGTGACCAAGCTGTAACTAGACTTGATGATTATTATATTAACAAACTGAGGGTAACTGACCAGTAATGCCTTCTACCGTTTTTACACGGTTCTTAAAATGATATTGCTAATGCTTACAAGCTAGCTACGGTGCTTTACAAAAACTTTTACACATCTCGTTGTCTCATTATTTAAATAAATATGTTCACGGATTTGGTATTTAGGAGAAGTTATGAGAAGAAAAACAAACTTACGGTGCAGTTCACGTTTTCGTCGAGCTGCATCTCTGACGGCTTCGGACGAACCACAGTCTGACAGCGGACCCGATGAAGCTGCTGTGTGCACCGAAGGAACTGCACCGGCTCTGAGCCTCACTTGGTTCTTGCTTCAGCATCTCATGTTGAACTGCATCATATCGCCGGGATGATAATCCACCAGTGTAAAGTGAACGCGTTTTTCGAAGCAGATGCATTAGTATAGGCCAGTCACTTCATCCGCACAAACGCACCCATATACGGAAGATAGCACCGTTCTTTTTATTGTAAGTAAACACGTGGACACGATGTCCTGACAGGCTGGAGTTTGTGCAGCCTCCATAAACACAATAATTTACCATGACGACGATCAATTGAAATAAAAAATAACTACTGAAAACACACTAACTCACGACTGCTCCTACTGAATAGCAACAGAGCTTGGCGAACGACTCCCTCTCGTGACGTCATATGACGCGGTGTGGAAAAAAAAGTTGTTTTTGAGAGCGGTCAAGGAAACCGTCACTTTGTCTTCTAAATTTGTGCCCTTAGGTCTTGTAAAATATTTTCTAATAGTGCATTAACGGTTCGTATAGTATTTTCATTCACGAATATATGTTTATCTCGAATTTTTTTTTAACCTGCAATATGCACTTTAAATTGTATATATTCCAGCCAGAATTGTTACTATCATACATTTGTAGAGTCTGAGCTGCTGTTATATGCAGCTTTGTAGAATCTGATTTAAGGACACTTAAAGCTAGCAGGAGTTTCTGGAGCTCTGGGAATCCTCATTCATTATGACAGTGTTAAACAGTTCTGCGGCATGCTGCTAAATACCTCCTAACGCCTGCTGGAGCTCAGGGGGATACACATATGTACGCTCACACTGGAGTCTGCAGGCAAGCAATGTTAGCTGAATATCTAATTCGTATTGAGGGGTGGAACTGTTAATTTCCATGGGTTAGTGTATGTGTATGTGTGTGTGTGGGATCAGCACAGGGGGAGGCCAAGTTGTCTGAAGTAAAAATGGTGAGGGAGGATCGGCTAACCAGCCATCTATTATTTTCCAATCAATAGTGGAAAAAGAACAAAATAAAAGTATGCTGAAATCCCAATGTGTACGATTTAAGTCAATCTTAATTGTTTGTCTATTTCTAACCATTCTGCTCTCTCCGGCTCGCTCTTTTTCTTTCTCTCTATATGATTGATTACAGGGATATTCCTTGTGTACAGGGACTGTTTGGAGATGCTGGAAAGGAAACAGGTATCGACCAGACATCTTAATGTGTGCACCTTTGTGTCGTAATCATTGCAAAGCCCACTTTAAATACACACTAGGCTTAGCTTCATTACACAAGGCAGAAGCTACTTTGTGAATTTATTACCAAATACACTACTGTTGAAAAGTTGGAAATTACTATGAACATTTTTAATAGGTTTTAAAAAAAAAATTCTATTTTAAAAGTAATGGTTTAAATACAAGAATTTTCCCACATATTTATAATTGGCATTATCACTTACATTATTGGTTGAATTGTCAACGAATAAATCATAATCTTAAAAACAGATTAGTGTTCATTTCTGTTGTGTTACAGCCATAAACTACATTCTCCAAATTAAGATTAAACTCCATGTGTATGTATTTTATGGACACACTGCACTTGTCATTTTCTGTATTTCCATATTTCAAAGAGCAAAGAGTGTCAAAGCTGCTTGCAGATAGACCTTGGGTGCTTGGAGTTTGATAAAAACCAGTAAAAGGGAAAACAGAAAAAAGGTATGTGAGGCTGTCAAGGTCCGTACAGTCTCAAGTAAATTAGGCCAGATGGATGGATTCCAGTGAGATCGTTTAATCAGGTCTGGCTCTGTAAATCTTCTAAAGCTCCACAGGCCAATCTGAGCTCCTGAGCTCTGGTGATTAGGTCTGATGTGATAACTGTAGACAGATAGTTTAATCAGCTGTGTCGCTGAGGACTGTGGAACAGGAAGAAGACTTAGTCTGATAGACGAGAATACAGCTGCCCATTAGCCATTCAACTCTATACTTGTTTCATCGACCAGACGACAACATAAGGTCAATATACCATACAATGATGTACCAGATAAACAGTGATTCTTGATTTCTTTGAGTGTCCTCAGGAGGACTTTAGGGCTGCTATAGGTTGTTGTAGCTTTTGTTGGAGTCATACTGACTTATCAAAACCTCATACAAAAGCTTATTTCTTCGGAAACTGCATGAAAGATAAAACTCAGTTGCATCAGTTTGATACAGTCCTCATGGCCACGTATCTGACATTAAAGGCACAATATGTAAGATTTTTTTAATAAAACCACTAGAACAGTGTTATATATTATGCTGACTTGTGTACTTACATTATCCACAAATGTTTTAAAGAATGTTTAAATCCAGAGAAATAAGCAATTTTAACTAGTTTAACGGACCGTGTCACTTACTAAAATTGCTAAAATTAAAATAAAAACTGAAAATATAAAAATAAAAATTAAATTCCAAAAATTAATAAATACTATAGTTGTATATTTATATTTATTGCTTAAAGAGATAGTTATGTGATGTCACATGGACTATTTTAAAAAAGTCCTTACTACCTTTCTTAGCCTGGAACATGTCAGTTGTGTTGCTGTCTATGCAGGGTCAAAAAGCTCTCGGATTTTATCAAAAATATCTTAATTTGTTTTATGAAGATGAACAGTCTTACGGATTTGGAACAACATGAGGATGAGTAATCAATGACAGAATTGTAATTTTTGGGTGAACTATCACTTTAAGAAATGCTTGACTGTTTGTACTGTATTAAATAACACATACACTGTATCTGGTTAACACCCTCACTGAAATGAAGGGAATTTTGTTATCCAAGGGAGTTCAAGTTACATAATATACAAATCTGAAAACATCCTGATTACATCAGAGTTCCAAATTTAGTGTTAATATATGCTATTACAACATTACAAGAACAGATGTTCATACCTTCATAACAGCTGAAATTTGCCAGTGGCTTTAATTATGGTACTACGACTGGAGACCGAGCAGCCAGATTAAAGGATTATTAATTGTACCAAAGAGGATGGTCACAGGATGGACTGTAATCCTCATTTGAAACTGTAAATTACACTAGCGTAATACTTTATATTCAAAGACAGGATCACTGCTGCTGAAACAAACCATCAAAGAAAGCAGAAAAGTGACTAGATTTGTAAATCACATGGGGTCAAACGCATAAAGAGAGCCATTGCCACACACAAACACACGTTTATTCCACAGTTTAAAAGTAGATGTGCAGTACAAATGCATATAATCCATACAAATTCAAATCAAACCAACATTCCCTGCTCTCTTTTTCCACCAGAACAAACTTAACTTCCACAATCGCCTTGCTATTTTGTTTTGTTATTTTCCCCTCCATTATCGCTCCCCCTTCTTTTCTTGTCCATTCACAGCAGGAGATGAGAGTAATTGAACTTCACAACCAAAGTCCATTATCAACCAACATTTTAGCAAAGCCTCAGCTTCCCTCTACAATCTACATCTATCAACCACCCCAAAAACAAAGTGTCCAGCTTCTGTTGGATGAAATTGCATATTCATGAAGTCAAGCTCTAGGCAACATCTGGCACAGTGCGGAACCTTAATCATAAAAAATGCCATAAAACTTTATAGTTTTGACATTGTGGAGCCAGTAGTAAATCAGTGTGAACAATGCGTGAACAATGATTTATAATAGAAACTTACTGTGAATAGAAAATGAAAGTGGAATATCCTACTACTATAATAATGCAGATACTCAGCCCTGGTGGAAATATGATTATATTATGTTATAGGCCTGATGTAAAGGATGTCATGCAAGGATTGCATTAACTAAAGGATGCAAGATCAAAAGAGGAAGCTATTAAAACAAAGAAATGCTACAATCTTCTATAGTCTTCAGTGGACAAGATAGTTAGAATACAGTGGTTAGAAGACTATGTTAATGCCACAATGCCAGAAAATATTTTTTTTTTAGCTTTTGTCTTTCAGAATGATTCCACTGCTGGGAAAAGAAGATTCAATAGGTGCACAGAGAGTGCTGAAGTGAGACCTACAGCAGCGGAGCCTTCTGTCAGATGAAAGGCTCATTTAATCCCAGCAGGTCTCCTAACTTCCTCTTTGATTAAAAGCTGCATCCGTCTGCCTAACAAGCATGCACTGTGTATTATAACATCCCTATTTTTCCATCTCACTGATACATTTATGAACATGTTAGAGTATAGGTGCTGCACTACTGTAACTCACAGGTCCTTAAAAGGAGAAGTTCACTTCCAGAACATAAATGTACAGATAATTTACTCATCCCTTTGACATCCAAGATGTTCATGTCTTGTGTCGTAAAGAAATTATGTTTTTTGAGGAAAACATTTCAGGATTTCTCTCCATATAGTGAACTTTCTATGGCGCCCCTGAGTTTGAACTTCCAAAATGCAGAATAAATGCAGCTTTAAAGGGCTCTAAACAATCCTAGTTGAGGGAGAAGGGTCTTATCTTTTTAACCTCACATTCTTGTCTTGTCTAGCTCTGCGTCAACTGTGTATTTAGGTTTAAGACAGTTAGGGTATGTCGAAAAACTCCCATCTCATTTTCTCCTCCAACTTCAAAAACAATTTTTTAGAAAATAACCAATTGTTTTACTAGATAATACCCTACTTTCTCGTCTGGAATCACTTTGAAGCTGCATTTAAACTACCTTTTGGAAGTTCAAACTCGGGGACACCACAGAAGTCCACTATATGGACAAAAAACGCAATACTCAAAAAGACATGAACATCTTGGATGACAAGGGGGTGAGTAAATTATTTATACATTTTTGTTGCAAGGAAGCAAGGAAATGTATAACAGAGATATACTTGTGCAAGTCTATATGACAACTGTGCTCGAATAAAAATAAAAACCCAAACAGAATACTGTGCAAGATGCAATATAATTTAACTCTAGTCTGGACCACCAAGATTTTCTGTGAGTTTGTGCTTAAATGTAGAAAATAAATCTCCTCTCATCTTAATGAAGATAAATATCAGAGACTTTGTCTCTAAATCCCACACATAAATCTGTGGAAGACACCATTTATCTAGTAAATGTGTGTGCTGCACTTTCATCTGCTTGTAATTAAAGTGAAAAATGACAGAAAGGTTCAATCATGGGCTTTGGTTAACTGTGACTTGTGCACTTGTCCCATTTCCAAATAGTATATATTTTTTTAATTTACTAAACTGATCTTGACCGATTCAGGCACCTGAAATAGTTCAGAAATAAATGCCGGAGGCAGACTAAAAACATAATGTCACAAAAAGGCCTAATGAACAAGTACAGCACAAAAGTTCATCAGAACCCCACACACAAAATATGCACATACACCACAAGAAACATGACATGATCAGAGTAAATGGGTTTGGCATTTAGCTCCAGATCTGTAAATGAGACTGGTATTTAGCTACAGATGTGATCTCGTTATGCAATGAACAAATGAATATTTAGCAGAGGCTAGAATCTTTAAATGTTATGTGGGTTTGTGTGGGAGAGATCTACTTTTGTACATACACTTGGGTTACAAGAGGAAAGAGGTGGATATAAAATATTACGCAAGGCAAAACAACTGTCTTATTCTCCTTAGAGTGTGTTTACCATTTCATCTGTTTGATTGAGGCACGTGAATGAAGCATGTGACTTGTCTCAGGAAGTCAAACAGACTTAGTCAACATTTGGCACACACCTTGCTGTGCTTCAAAGAAACATAAGGAACTCAAAAAGGACATACTAAACACTCCTTTATACAGTTGAGGTCAAAAGTTTACATAGACCTTGCAAAATCTGCAAAATGTTATAATTTTACCAAAATAAGAGGGATCATACAAATGCATGTTATGTTTTTTTTTAGTAATGACCCCGTTCAAAAGTTTACAAAAGCTTGATTCTTAATACTGTGCTGTTACCTGAATGTTTTTTTGTTTAGTGATAGTTGTTCATGAGTACCATGTTTGTCCTGAACAGTTACACTTCCCACTATTTTTCAGAAAAACCCTTCAGGTTCCACAAATTCTTTGGTTTTTCAGCATTTTTAACCATTTCCATTATTTTGAGATACATATTTCACACTGAGGACAACTAAGGGACTCATATTCAACTATTACAAAAGGTTCAAATGCTTACTGATGCTCCAGAAAGAAAATGATGTATTAAGAGCCAGGGTGTAAACTTTTGAACAGAATTAAGATGTATATATTTTTCTTATTTTGCATAAATATTATATTTCTTTATTTAATTTAGTACAGCCCTTCAGAATCTAAAGAAGATAATTGCATGTTTCCCAAAAGACAAAATAAGTAAAATTTACCCTGATCTTCAAATTCAAAAATCTTCAGTTTTCACTCCCCAGCTCTTAATGCATTGTGTTTTCTTCTGGAGCATTAGTGACCGTTTAAACCTCAGTCCTCAGTGTGAAAAGATGGATCTTGAAATCATACAGTCATTGTTGGAAAGGATTCAAAAACACAACAATGCTGAAAAACTAAACAATTTGTGGGACCTGAAGGAAGAACAGTGGGCAGTTTAACTGTTCAGGACAAACAATGGACTCATGAACAACTATCACTAAATAGAAAAACAAAAAACATTTTGCAAATTCTGCAAGGTATACGTAAACTTTTGACCTCAACTGTACCTATATATAAAAACAAATGCGTATTTTGAAACAGATCATTATGTACGTAACATAATTAAACTTTAATAATCAATAATATTGTTATCTTTATGCTTTTTGTGGAAATAAAATATAACAACATTTACTTGAAATATAAATACTGGTCTTTAATGTCACTTTTGATCTGTTTAATGCATCTTCGCTGAATTAAACAGTCCCTCCAGAAAAACGCGATTATGCGATCGCATGATTCCATGCATAATCAGCCAAAGTCCGCATATTTATGCGGGGGACGCATTTTTTCAAATACGCCGCACTTTCGCCGCATAATTGCAGATTTCCGCGCGCAAAATATGCGGGCTTGCATGATTTCATAATCCCATTTCCGTTTGGGTCTTTGTCTTCGTTCTTTCGAGTACTATTGTGGTCTCGCGTTGCCGCGACGTTCTGTCTTGCCTCACTTCATTTTCGCCTGCCTGACCAGTCCACATCAAGTGAATTGGACATCGGGAGATTGTGAGACCCGAATATTAATCCGTGTGGCCGTTTGGCCATCCCCGCACTGTTTCAACTGGAGGACTGTGTTTGTGGGGTTCGTATGGTACCATTAGATTGTTGTGTGGATGAAATTATAAGTTGATGTGAGTGGTTTGAGTGTGGTCTGTTTGTTTATTGTTGGAAGCGTGTGCGAGTGTGTATATGTACGAGTGTGTGAGCGTGAGAAATCGGTACTAAGGGTTGTGAGTTTGCGTGATCTTATGGAGTAAATTTTGTTGTGTGTATATTGTTGATGGACCAGGTGTAATGTGATTGCATCTGTTATTTTGTTGCTTTTCTATTTTTGTTGATCAATTTTTCTTTTTTTGTGTGTTTATTGATTTGATTTGATTTATGGTCATTTGATTTTTGTTTTTTTGTTTTTCGCGTTTAGTTGATTTTGACTTATGACTATTTGATTGTATTCTTTTGTGTGTGTGTGTGTGTGTGTGTGTGTTTATTGATTTGTGTCAATTTGATGTTGATTTTGTTAATTTTGTTGGACGGGCTAAGGAGTGCTGACCACTCTAGGTCCATGTTAATGGGTACCCTTGTTCACTGAGTGATTTGGTTCTTCTGATTTTTCTGTCATCTGAATACACGTGTGTTTGTGGTGAAATGAGTACATTAGTGTACGTTTGAAGTGCGTAGTGAAGTGGAATTGGGGTAGGTTGGTTATTTCTCCTTGCCATCTGATGTGTTACTTTTGATTTGTCTAATTTGTTTATTTTTTTGTTTTGATTTGGAAGCCATATTAACCCCTTGTGTCCTAAATTGTGTCTGTGTGTTTAGCTTTTATCCCAGTAATAATAAAATATTGTATCTTTTTTTCTATATTCACGTCTCTGCTCTATTCTTGTGGGAACAGACCTGGGTGTCTTTGACCATTATTTCCCTGGGAGAGATTCCCAGGGTGGAGTAGTCGATGTTATAATTATAATTGAGTCCAGAATAACGAAATTCACCCCTTACGGTGCTACATCTGGCAATAAGGGTGTTGGGAGAATCACTTTTTTCTCTCTTTTTCATCAAACCGCAGTTTTTGCAAGTTCCCGCAGTTTTTGCAAGTTCCCGCAATTTCATCGCATAAAATTGCATAAATATCCCGCATATTCAATCGCATTTTTTAAGAAAACGTGCCGCATAATCAAGGATTTTTGCCCGCAACAATCACAAAAAAACGCCGCGTTTTTCTGGAGGGACTGATTAAAGGAACCGTATGTAGGATTGTGGCCAAAACTGGTACTGCAATCACTTTCAAAATACTGTGGAACGGTGTATCCCCTCCCGCTCCCCCCTGACTCGAGGTTGCCAGCTAAGCTGCAGGACCCAGCAGGAACCTAGGCTGCTACAAGGAGCTTCCAATGGCAAGTGACGAGTCCTACACAGTATTTTTTTTCTTTCTGTTAATTATGTTTATGCTTCACGAGAGATGTTTTGCGAAGTAATTATGTATCACAAAAATTTACTAATGGCGATTAGCCAAATATTTCGTAAAGATGTACTGTAACACCGTGTCTACACCGGACGCGAGGGGCGACAAAATACAATAGAACCTATTATGCTGTCTACACTGGATGCGGCGCGACACGGCAGATCCCCGACAGTAATCTGCTGCTGCGTTCTATTTATGACGTGCTCACACAAAGTTTAAATGATTTGCAATGGTCGCTTTGTCGCGTCCAGTGTAGACAGACTTTAGCTGTTGCGGCGCGACAACTGTCGCGTCCGGTGTAGACACGGTGTAATACCACATTTCAGTCGAACATAGATTGTTTTCATACCCTGCTAGTGGTGCGATATAAAGCTTTTTATGAACGCATTTAGCACGGGCGACCGTGGAAAATCCACTGTGTACGGAAGCAAAGTTAGCCAAACATAGATGAATCTTACCTGTCCAGGAGAAAATTAGCAACCTTGGCGTCTGTCTTCAAATTCTTCTCCATTTTCAGCCGTCTCCACCTTTCAAAGGCATCTCCTATACAAATCCTAGTTTTATTTCGGACTTTGTCACAACGTATTTCGGATTCATAACGAGGCTTTTAGGTTTCGTAACGTTATACATGTTTTATCCGATACGTTCCTAACTGCAGCTGAGCTGGCAACCCGGAGGACGAAACTCTACTGACTTCAAGATTAGTAGATAGCTGGAGGGTGGAGCCTCAGACCAAAACACAAAATGACAACAATAACATCAGTTGTGGGCTGCAACTGTCACTTTTAAATGACAATATCCTGGCCGGACCACTGTTGTCAGTGATATAAGTATTTGAAATGAACATGATGTCTGAATGTCTAGTGACATGTCAGGGCCATTTTATGATTAACTGAAATCAATTTCTTACATACAGTTCCTTTAAAAAAATAAAATAAAAATAAAAACCTTTCTGACCTTAGACTTGTAAACAGTTGTGTGTTTCAGTTTACCAAGGACAAATACGTGCTGCATCAGCCTCAGTGAGTTGTTAGGGCGCACATCACATCAGAAAGGGACAAAAAGCTGAAAATAAATATACAAAAATCACACACACTTAAAAAGTGCGTGTGAAGCTGAAAACTAGGTCTGTGGTATTCAAAGCCCCACTGTGACAGAAACACTCAAACATAATAATAACAGAAATGATGACCCCCAACTCTGTGTCATACCACATTATTGTACACATCTTTTGTACAACTGTTTCTGTTTCTGGTGTGTGTGTTTGCAGAGAGCTGAGTGAGAAACGAAAGAGGGAGGGAGAGAAAGAGACAAAGTAAAGAAGAAAGGCTGTGCCCGCATTAATTAGGAAGCCCAAGGCTGGTCTCTCACTACAATTCCACACTCTTGATGTCTCCATCACACACAATCAAAATTGCTTTGATTTCCCAGCTCATTTGCATAATGGACCTGACTCTCCCGGCATGCACAGCCCAAACAAACACAGAAAAAACAAACAACAAAAAGAGAAAATTAAGCAAAGAACAACGTGTGAGCTTGTGTACTGTATGTGAGTGTGTGAGAGAGTGTGAAAGAGGGTGAAAAAAAAAATCGAAAGAGAAAAAGACCAAAGGGCATATTCACTGAACAGTTGAGCCACTTTTGCACAGTGTTTCCGCACAAAATCCTGTTTTTTTTTCTCTAACCAGCTGAAATAAAGTGATAGAAAGAAGTGTTGTAACCAGACATATCCAGCATACTTTGGCATACATTCTACAATTAGCATAGTGCCTTTTCTAGTAGGAAAACCATGCAACTGAATAAGGACTGAAATGAAATAGAATTACATTTGTCAATCTGTGATGTTACTGTGATCTGTATCGGCATGATTCATGACTGATGACTCATGGGAGGTGGAGTAAAACGTTGAAAGTGTGTGACCTTTACAGACCCCGTCTGACACTTGACACATTGATAATTGGTGCTAGCCAGCATCATGTGGCATTTCATTTGTGTCAGAGACAAATACAGAAGTCTGAATCAATCATAATCCCACAGCCCACATACAGTCTGATGCTGATCATGAGAGAAAAGAAAAGAAGCCGAGAGAGACACAGTGACCCACATACTGTATAAGAACCACATACTGTTTCAGTAGCCGTCTCTGCCTGAAGGCTACGAATAGGATGTGTTCAAAGATGGTAAACCGTATAATGTGAGTGGGCCAACTGAGTCACTTTTAAGGGAAACTGGAAATGTTGTACCAAAAATGTGACTGATGCTTGTCTTTGCCAAACTCTGTGATGCTATAAAGGGATAATTCATCCAATTAATGTCATTAATTACTCATCCTCATGCCGTTCCAAACCAGTGAGACCTTCGTTCATCTTTGAAACACAAATTAAGATATTTCTAATGAAATCTGAGAGCACTCTGACTCTCCATAGACAGAGTTATAGTCCATGTGGCATCAGTGGCTCAACCAGAATACTTTTTTTTTGTGTGCAAAGAAAACTAAACAAACTAAAACTAAACTAAAAAATAACTTTATTCAAAGATGTCTTCTCTCCCAAGACATTGAGTCACCATTATTAAGAGTACCACAACACATACACATGCAGTCCTCATCAAAAATATCTTAATTAGTGTTGTGAAGTTAAATGTAGGTCTTACAGGTTTGGAACGACATGAAGGTGAGTAGTTAATAACAGAATTTTCATTTTTAGGTGAACTATTGCTTTACGTGATTTGGGTTTCGGATATAAGTAAGATTAAGCTCTGACTAAATCTGATTTATACTGAAAAATGTACAAGATAAATTCAAAAACCCATAACAAACTACATATTTTACAACCTGAGGTTGACATCAAAATTCAGAAAAACACAGGTATTGTATCTTTGTGTCTTACCTTGGATTGGTGACCCAGTGACCCAAAAGGAGCAGGGCGAATGCAGAGACCCAAAAAGAGAAAGACAAAAACAGAAAAAGAACAGTTAAGAATGGTTGTTAAATCATAACATAGCATTTTAACACATGTAACTGCTAAATATCACTGCTTTGTTAGACATTACATCTTATGCCTTCACACCTAATATCATTTAACTTTCACTGAACTCTAGATAGTTCATATTGTGCACTGGTCAAAAGTCTAATTCCTTTTCTGGAATTAGGGATGTAACGATATTATCAACATTGTGGTATTGCGAAAGCAAAACTGTCTCGATATTATCGTGGTCACATGACAATATAAAATGATAGGACTTCCGGGCAAAAGGTTTAGTTTAAAAATATAGTAATATTTCTTATTCTAACATAAAAGGTTTTTAAAGTTGTGTTTTAGCCCATTACGCTTTGACACAGTATCTGTCAAACGAACTTAATCCGAATATGGCTTAATCCCTTCATCAAGTCTGTTTTCATAATGCATTTCAAAGCAAAGCGCACACATTGTTGAAGTGATCAGCTCTTGATCCGATGTTTTCTGTGCCTTAGAACATCTCCATTCACAGTGAATGAATGCAGTGAACTCATTTATTGCATGTACTGTGAGTTTAGCTCGCATTTGGGAATGCAACGGCCACCAGTTATGCTTTTTTTTTTCCGCAACAGATGCAGGGCTCTAGACTAACTTTTTGCACTGGTTGCACTGGTGCGCCTAACTTTTTTTCTTAGGTGCACCAGCACAAAAGTTAGGTGCACCCAAATTTTCAACCGCATCACATTTTACACCGTAGTTTTTTAACTTTTTTATTTAATTTATTTTTTAATCCCTGTCCATATAGGCAATATTGACTTGTAAATGATTAACTAACAATCTGGTCAATATAAAGTTCTTTATTTGAAGCATATTTTTTTCCCCAGTACTACCCTACTTTGTGTAATAACGAAAACATTTCAGTGAAAAAATAAGTCCAAAACTCTCTATTTTAACATTTTGAACAATAGGGCTCTACAATTTTTTTTTTTTTTTGAAATTCTTGTTTTAATTTTTCTCATAATCAAATGAAAGCATAAACATTTATTTATTTTTAATCAAATGAAAAATAAACCTTTTTAATTTTTGGCAAACATATATATGATTTATAAATAGGAATATATAAACACCTACATTATACTGTACAAAAGTAATACATGACTAATATTGTTCTGTTTCATGTTAAACCGTACTTTTATTTTGACAGATTGCCGTGAAGTTTATGTGTGCACAGTATGGTATGATGCTTTCTCAAATGAAACGGTAAAAGTGACACAGTAGGTTTGGAGATTGAGTTTATCTGTTCATGTGAGATGCAAATGCCAAAAATTAGCGGGAGCTTCACGCGTGCTTCAGTAGCCTATACGCGTGTAGTTAAAAAAAAAAAAATACACGTCTCCACCATTAATACATAGAGGCAAACGGAACATGCAGGATTCATTTTAAACGGTCTTTTTGCCTTTCAGTTTTCATAGACACTAGTCCATATCGCGATTTGAATTAAGTGACAGGCCAACTTTTGATTTATCAATCCAGAAATCAACGTATTACGTGGCATTCCGCGCCATAGTAAATTCGTTTTTTATGAATGGAGTCCGCGATCCAGTCCGTGTTTTTGCGGAGGAGTAGTGATGTGCGGATCGATACTAAAATATCGATATCTCCGATACCAGCTTTGTATGTTCTAGAATCGATTATCTCATCAAAATATCGATATTTCAGTCATTTGAGAAAATATGTAGTTTATTGGAAATAGAAATACAGTGGAAAGTAACCACAATTACCCTAATTCATCTGAATAATGCCAATTTAGTCGGAACTACTTGTTCTTCCGCCTGCCAAGTCATGTGCATAATATGGCACTTTACAACTGCAGAGCACGCTAGCCAGTAGCCACTCTGGAACATGTTCAGTCACGCTGTCAGTCCGGCGGATTGGATATGGGTGAACGCAAGCGAAGTTTAAAATAAACAAATTTGTTTTAGAACTTTGGTTATAAAATAAGTAATGAAATAATTAAATGACCAAAATGTCTGCAATAGTTCAGCTTGGAGTAAAATGTGTCCCTGAGATAATCGCACATCAAGTCAGCCGGCCCAGATTTAGTTAGGTAAGGTTATCTGCAGAGTAGATCATTTAAATTACTTTGACAAGGCTGCATTGGACTTTACATTACGTCTGCCAGGAAAAGTATTTGATAGGTAAGAAGACAGATAATTCAATAGAATAATTCTCATTTGTTTTGACTGATGGTTAAATAGAAATTTCAAAATGTGGGTTTTGGCAATTATGAAGTTATTATGGTACTTCTCTAATTGTGTATTGTACTAGCCATTTCAGTTTGAGTCACAGCATTTTTTATAAAATAGAAACTGTATGCAGATTGGAAACTGTATGTAGAAACTGAGCAGACTCAAAGGAAAAACTGTTAATATGTTCTTCCTAAACAAAAACCTGTGAATGAGAGAAATTTTGAAAGAAAATCTTCAAGAGGACTGGATTAACATGTCACTAAACCAAAAAGTGTGAATGTTTATTGTTTTATGTTAAGATGTTCAGGCAGGCGTTTTAAGATATACATGCTCAGATGCTGTCAATAAATATGTAAGTTGGCTCTTTTTTTGTATAATAATTCTTCATCAATAAACAAGAAGAACCCGTAATATGTCTCATATTCAGTATAAAGTGATACTTTTAAGTACACTACTTGTTACTTTAATTTCCCAAACAGTAATTTTTGGGCAAAGTATTGGTATCGGATTGGTATCGCCGATACTCGCCTTCATTTTACTTGGTATCGGATCGGATAGGAAACCAGTGGTATCGCACATCACTACGGAGGAGGCATTGTAAACGCTTGACAATGTAGAGACATCCTGACTGCATCACATGCATTTTCAAACGTACACACACGTACAGGAATATCTGGACCACGGCCAATCAGAGGGGGGGCGGGATCCGTCCTTCATCTCTGATTGGTTTAGACCACGATATGGGCCTAAGTGTGTCTGTTGTTGTTCCCCCTCGAACGGCTGGTCGCACCGGTGCAACCTTTGATTTTTTTTAGTCGCACCATTGAGAAATTAGGTCGCACGTGCGACCAAATTGGTCGCACTCTAGAGCCCTGAGATGATTACAGCATTTCCATAGATTTGTAGTGAGACCCATTTTTGTAAGCCTGTTTTCACTGAAGCTGGAGTTTTCCTTCATATAAAAGCTCTACTGCAGTTTCCATCAAAATAAAGCTTACAAGTGCAGTACAAATTGCTGACAGCTAGTGATTTAAATGGGTAACATTACTGCAGTCTAAATTCAAAATATCTCTTTCAAATGTAGAAAACAGGAAAGAAGTATTGTAATTTCCATACTGTAGTGCAAAGCAAAATATACCTATGAAATAATAATTTTCATTTATTTTGGAGTGCAACTGTTTCACAATATATGGCTATTACTGTCATTGTTGTTATTATTATTATATTATAATAAGTTTGGCTTCGTAAAAACACCAGTGTGAATGTAATTTAGACAGAGACTGTATTATCACAAATAAAAAGAGGGTTGAGTTTCCCTTAAAGTTCAGGTTCAAGTCAAAAGTTTTCTTAAGAACTCTCAAAGTGCATTAGACAGAATAATTTAACTTTAAAATGTAGTTGCACGCTCTAGAATCTTCAAAACTCCATAAATATGTCACAGTGTCCTTACAGCCTAAACGATGGCTCTCTTGTCTCTCTTTATCCACCATGTGCGGTTAGTCTGTTTTTATTCCACACATTCATGGAACAAGATCGGTACAGTGTGAAGTGCAGAATGAGCCATCTGCACTGTTCTGAAGAATTCACTAATGTGACTCAGTACACAAATTAAACTATTAAATCCTCCACACAGGATTGCATGATTGTCTTCCTAAGTTATCAGGAGTCATTTTCCCGACGCCTGTTCGTACATACTAACTAATAAAACAGCAGGCAGGTCTGAGTCCACTGTAATGATAAACTGTGTAAGGTTGTGCTCTTCTGGAAGGAAGTATTAGGGGTTTAACCCCAGGACGTTTGCTCATTTATATGTGTGATGTGTGCACACTGGGGCTCTCAATGTGGTGAGAGAAATCCAGAAGAGAGGCCTCTGGAATAATTTACACCTAGGAGACAGAGAGAGAACACCACAGAGAGAAAAACCTGCCACACTAGAATCTGCCACCCATTAAGAAAAAAAAAAATGAAGTAATTCATCTGATCACAATAGTGGGAAGACCTTAATTATGCCCCAAAGACACAGTTACAAACACATACCAAAAACCCTTTATGATGTAGGGTAACCGCTAACACAGGCTGAAAACAAGCATGTCTGGCATCGCATAATGAACAGCGCAATCATTAAAAGTATGGCTCTGTGTGAAATGTCTGTGTATTTTTTGTGATACGAGAATAAATCTGTGATACACAGAATGTTTCAAATTCACACACATGCACACAAAGACTTCATATTAATTAAAGAAAAGAAATGAGTGTATTTGTGCACAGTTAAGATAAAAGAAACTGCATATAGCACACATTAAATAAGTGACACATCAGGGTTGCATTTATTTGCATTACAGCATTTATTTCTAAGAATAAAAGAGACATCCAGTGTCTTGTGAGTCATAGGACAAAGTTGTTAATGAGAGATGAAGTCTCTGTAGTTTCATTGTTGTTTTGTCAATTTATGGTTTAGCCATTATACTTAAATAGAAAATCAGTTCTAAGAAAGCATGGGTATAGAACATACTGTAAGAGGTGGAAAAGTGTGGGTTTTGATTAGGATAAAAGAAATTGTTACTTGAAAACTGAATGGCTGAGGAGATTTCCAATTACACTGGTTATTTATAACACTATGTCAGTGTGTGTGGAAACACTGTATCCCTTTTAATGGAAGCTGACAAAACAGAAAGAGGGGAGATTTGGGTGGAGTGCCACCCAATATTAGAACAAAACTGTTGTTCCACCCAATGTGGAATGTGCGTGTCACGTGCACACACTCAATAGCCTTGCTTGGCACTGAATTGTCTCTTTAGTGTGATAAAGGGTAAATATTGGCAGCGGTAGAAGCTGATAATTCTCTGGTGGCTTCACTTCCCCCTGAACCGATCTTATCTACTGAACTCAACACACACAAACACACCCTCACCCATACAAATATTAGCACTGTACTGCTAGGACAGAAACCAGCTAAACTGAAAGCAAAGAGAGAAAAGTGCAAAAATCCCACAAAATGCAGACAATTATGCTTACAATGAAGCTTTAAATCCAACTAAACAATGCAGACCAAAAATGTTTAAATGACAGTGCTTACACAGCTACTAATGTGTTGTTAACATCACATTATGGAGGTGTAGATATTTACAGCTAAAACCAAAAAAGGAACAGAGAACTAAATGACATTTTCAATTAAAAAATGCAAAAAAGTATAATTTTGTGATGGATCCACTTTACCCCTCATCTTCACAGCAGCTGGTTGTGTATCAGAATGGAGATTTTTCTTATTTTGCCTAAACATCATATTTTTTTTCATTTAGTACTACCCTTCAAAGGCTACAAAGGACACTTACATGTTTCTCAGAAGACAAAATCTTCAAATTTAAAAAGTTTTCACCCCTGGCTCTTTTTCCTTCTGGTAATTTTTCCTTTTGGAGTATCAGTGAGCATTTGAACCTTCTGAAATAGTTGCATATGAGTCCCTCAGTTGTCCCCAGTGTGAAAAGATGGATCTCAAAACCATACAGTCATTGTTGGAAAGGGTTCAAATACACAAAAATCCTGGAAAACCAAAGAATTTGTGGGACCTGAAGGATTTTTCTGAAGAACAGCAGGCAGTTTAACTGTTCAGGAACTGTTCAGGACTGAACTATCACTAAACAAAAAACAGAGCCTGACGAACACAGTATTAAGAATCAAGGGGATGTAAACTTTTAAACAGGGTCATTTTTATAAATTCAACTAATATTTTCTCTTGTGGACTATATGTAAACATCTGTTATGTGAAATATCTTATTCAGGTCGGTACTAAATAAACAGTAACGTGCATTTTGTATGACCCCTCTTATTTTGGTAAAATAACATTTTGCAGATTCTAAAAGAGGGACGTAAACTTTTAACCTAAACTCCAGCAATGCACCACTCACATAAGTCATTTTCAGACCAAACAGCTTTCTGCTAGTCAATTAGGGCTGTGCGATTAATTGAAATCGTATCGAAATCGCGATGTGAACATGCACGATTTCTAAATCGCCTTACAGCACGATTTTTTTTGCACGCACTCGACTGATACTTTTCCCGCAGCATGCTACTTGAACCGATCACAACACAGCGCGCCTAAACAGAGAGCAAGAACATGCCAACGTTCATACTTGAACCCAGAAATGGTCATGCTTGTTTTCTTAGCAGAAAGCAGATAGACTCTGCCAGTGTTCTAATTGTTTTTATGTGGGACACTGTGGTCTGGGTTGTTGTTTTTTCACACACGAACGCACATACGCACACACACACATACTTACTTTTTGCCATAGATCTGTTCTAAAGACATTTTGTTACACCTTTACTAGGCAGGGCTCGAAACTGTGAACGTTTTGGTCGCATATGTTCCCAAAATTTAATCTGCGTGACCTGAAATTATATTTGGGAACATTCGTGCGAGTGCGAGAAACTGTTGTGGTCCGACTTGGTTTCATTTCTTTACAAAACTTTCGCTAGTCTAACTACTGCACAGACTGATGTGATCTGATACAGTGACAGGTTCGCCATTCTCTCTTTCGATTGTGGAAAAATAAAAGGTCTCAACAAACCGCTTTTGAAGAAATATGATATATTTCGTGCTATAGCGTACATTCTGTCAGATACAATTCTGGCGCCTCCGTGTCCATATACGTTACTGTACAACGCGGCATTCATCCACATCAGATGATAACTCAGCAGCAAGGTTCCACTCACACAGGGGCGTAATTTTCACTGGGGACATGGTTTTCAAAATCATCCTGTTTGTGTCCTCTTATATTTCAAATGGTTTTGTTATAATAATCTCTTTTATTGTAGAATGCACGCTCAGCGCCTTTGAGAGTCTCGCAAGATCGTTAAAACAAAACCAAAAGTAAACAGCGGACGCGCATTCAAAAGCAATTTTAATATCCCGCGTTTAGAGAGCGACTCCTCAATGCGCGCAAATTAGGCTACATAAAATATCTAGGCAGTTATTAGTATGTGGGCTATAAAAATATATTGTGCAGTTGTCTATAGTTCTGTATCATGCTTGAAAAATTCGGTCTCTATTTGCACTTTGAATATTGAAAGAGTAGCCTACTTTGATCATGTGCTTGTCAAACATCTGCAGTCAGAATCAGCCATGAAGAATTAAGATCAGTGCATTACTAAAAAGAAATTGGGTGCACCTACATTTATTTTTTTATTTTTTTTGGTGCTCCTAACTTTTTTTCACCTGCTAGGTGATTTTTTTCCCGTTTTAGAGACATGTTACAGGTCTTTGATAGAGATCTAATTGTTTTCCTTTAAAAAAATGTTTTAGATTCACACTGTAAAACATGTCTGTGTCAAAATCGTGATTAAAATCGAAATCGCAATACTGTTCAAGAAAATCGTGATAGGTTTCTTTTGTCCATATCGCACAGCCCTATAGTCAATACGGCAATTTTTCGTGACTATTGTGGACCACATGCAAAATCTACTGTGTGCTGGGAATTTTATCCTCTTGAAACTCTCAATCACAGGGAGTCTACAATCAACTACATTATTTATAGAATTAAGCATGCATTAACAGGTCCACAATGAAAATCAGTGGACGAACAATCTTTTGGCTTGGCGCAGTGTGTTACTTTAGTGAAACGGTAGTTTTGGGTTTTGTTTTCAGGAGCCAGTGGCTACAGTAAACCTCTCTAGAGGCAAACTTTGCAATTAAAACAAGACTCTCAGAATGAAGAAGCAGCTCTCTTTTCTGAGAAAATGATTTCTAGTGAGTCATTCGTAGCTGGTACGTGCACACACACAAATCATACAGAAAGAAAAAGAAAAAGACCACAGACAGCAAACAAACAAACACACACACACGCACACTAAATATACCAGCCCTGAACCACTGGCAAAATCATCTTCCTCAAAAGCAATATATACTTCGCTTCCAAGATCTTTTGCTTGTTCTTCTAAAAAGACACAGCTCTCTATTCTCTAGACTGCTGTCAGCCACATAGAGCTTTCCCTCTGTGACCCTTAAGAGCCCAGAGGAATGTTGTCCCAACCCAATCTGAGCTGGGGCTTTGTCATCCTATGTCGTTTTGCTCAGAAATGAAGGACAATTTTTTCTCTAACATCAGTTCAGCATTTATGCGATCAAACACAAAGTTAAACCTCTAAATTGGAACATTTGTGTGTAACCCCGATAGCATGAAAGATTTTGCTTTATATCTAGCAAGAACCACAGCTCATCCAACTGTAAGCTCTAAAATTAATATTTAAAATTGTAAGTCAACCACATTAAACATTGCTTTTGATCCTAGGTCTGTGGTAAGAGACTATAGTCTTAGAATTGCTGTTGAAGGAGATGAAAATGCAAATTTGGGAGTATGTGTCTGGGCTAACTACTAGAGTCTTGACAGATTTAGGACTGCATATTACACTCCAAATCGAATTATCATATAGCATTCTGATGTTCTACTTTCACTGTTCGTTCTTATTATCAGTGATAATTCTCATTACTGTAATGCAGTAATTTCTTTGGTAGGTGTACCAGGGCCTCACAGGACCATAATACTTCCTTGACTACTGCGGAAGACTGGCAGACGACTGTTTTAGACAAATCGATAACAGCATTTGCACTGCATTAAACATTATCTTCCTGTGTAATCCATTCAGGAATACAGACTATATACATGTTTATTCAATACTGGATTGTAGATATACTGGTATTAGTGCTTGGGCACCAGTTTCATTTGTCATTAAGGGTGTGTTCACACTTGTACTTTGGTTTGTTTGGTTCATTTGGTCAGGACCAAAAAAGAACATGATACATTTGGTCCTTGTTCACTTAGTGTTCAAACTGGCATTTTTGACAGCGAACCTAAAGATACGTACATAAAGGCATAGTGACACGTTCACAACCTGATTGGTTGGGTTGAATGATGTATATTTCATGACAGATTTAAACAAACACCTCAAACAAAAAGGTGTGTTCAATTTAAAGTGACGCTACACAGACTCGTCGGTGTATGACATCAAAGTACCCATAAGTCGAACACACCTAATGCTATCTTTTAGTTATCTTTAGTTTTGGATACACCGCTTGTTCCCTTCGTGAAATTGTGTCACATAGCGTTGCACCTTGTCATTACATCCTGTTTTTGGTTAGTTTAGAAGTATTTGGTCCGTATTGCATGCATATTTAATTCGAACCACACCAGAGTTCATTTGGAAGCGGACCGAGATCCATCTTTCTAGCGGTCTCTGTCCGCTTGTTTGGTGCACACCAGGGTTCGGATAGCAGCGTTCACACTCAAATGAACTGCACTAACAAAGCAATCACATAAGAGTTTGTTTTAATTGAACCAAACATGACAAGTCTAAACACACCTTAAAAGACCTTTGCAAAAACAGTCATCTAGCACTGCATTTCTTCTGCAAAAACAAATATACTATTGCTATTTAAAAAGTTAAATATTCATGTAAATATTAACACATTAGGTTAAAATAACAGACTGTTAATACTGCAATAGCCCATCCAAAAACAAAGTAAAAATGCCTTTAAAGTAAATGCTGCTGTAAGATTAGGAAATAATTATTCAAGCCAAATAAATAGTAAATAATATAAGAACAAATGAAAAGCTACAAAATTAACAGTCTAAAAAAATAGAGGGTTAGTGGTCTAAATTACGGAAAAAAATGTGGAAGCTGATAAATCATATAAAGAAGGACTTAGTAAGCAAGAAAGGGCGCAATATTTTGACAAACTAATGTTAATAGGTGGTAAAGATATGTACAAGCAGTATTAACAGATTAAAAGATATTAGCCTTATATTTCACCTACCTGACTGGAAATGATAAGAACAAACATGAATGTTGTCAAGATTCTTACCCTGGAAATCCTAGTTCAGTTTGGCCAACCACAAATGGATTTTGTTCCTCAGACAGTTTTTTGTAGACTTTTTCTTGATTTGTTATAACTTTTGGCAGTCTATAGTACTCCAAATATTTTTCCCGGTCCGACCGATTAGTACAGCCCAAAACATGACAATAATTGATTATTTTCAGCTGCAATAATCAGCAAAATATACAAGTTTTGTTCGGTTCAGTGTCACTGTTTACATTAAGTGCAGGCCAATATGATTTTTTTTCTTTCAGGAAGTTATCTAACAGCTGCATCTAAAAGACTATTCTCATAACTAGGATAGCAACTTGGAAAAATGTGACCCTGGACCACAAAACCAGTCATAAGGTTAAATTTGACAAAACTGAGATTTATACATCATATGAAAGCTCAATAAATAAGCTTTCTATTGATGTATGGTTTGTTAGGATAGGACAATATTTGGCTGAGATACATCTATTTGAAATCAGAAATCTGAGGATGCAAAAAAATCAAAAAGACTGAGAAAATCACCTTTAAAGTTGTCCAAATTAGGTTCTTAACAATGCATATTACTAATCAAAAATTACATTTTGATATGTTTACAGTAGGAATTTTACAAAAAATCTTCATTGAACATGAACTTTACTTAATTTCTTAATGATTTTTGGCATAAAAGAAAAATCAATAATTTTGACCCATGCAATGTATTTTTGGCTATTGCTACAAATATACCCCAGCGACTTAAGACTGGTTTTGTGGTCCAGGGTCACAAATATATTCATTAAATGAATTATTATTAGTAGTAGTATTAATACTATTGATATTATTTAAATAATATTAATTATTAAAAAAAAAATAGATACATTTAAAAATATGTAACAACGTACTGTATTAAAATGAAGTAATTTTACAGTGTAACAAAATAAATGTAATGTATAATGCAACCAATGAAATCCTGAATAAACCACTGAATTTTAAGCCATGTGTCTTTATATAAAGCATGTCAAAACCAAGGCTGCAGTAAAGTTCTTCTATTCCACTAATGTGTTATGGAGAAAAACCCAAATGTCTCCCCGATTTGAGCCCTCCCAGAGCCTACAAAGCATAACATTTAAACAGAGAAACAGATGGCTTAAGGTGAGATAGGGACAGACACTTGAATAAATGCACAGAGACATGAGGATGAAGCAGTCAAAGGGTCTGGATTTCTTCTGTACCCTGCCTGCTTTAAAGAAGACTAATGTCTGTTTTCTGCTGAGCTCTTCAATCCCTATCAGTCAAAGAGAGGAGACAAAGAGTGAAAGCACAAAGACACACTCAGACCAATCAGATGCTTACAAAACACAAACACACAGCAGTCTGAGCCAACAATCCAAAAATGCTATTATTTTTCATTCTCTTCTAAGTATCGTAAATTTGGAAAAACCAATGCAGATATTTCAGGATTTAAATTCAGTGTGGTCTTCCTCACACTGAGACTACACATTCATTTAGATAGCTGCTTAGACAGGTAGTTTCCTCACCACTCAGGCTTTATTAACAATCAGAATTGTGGGCTTAATTAGGTTAATTGCTCTGGGAATCTCAGCGCCCGTCTACAGGGCGCCACTTAGATTCAGACACCGAGTGGCGTCTTCATACAAACCCATTGTCCATGTTTATGCATTTGGGAACAACTGACCCATTTAAAATGATGTACATGATGATGACTGTGATCAGTGGCATCTGTCACAAGCGTGATTACACAGACTGTATAGACAGATAAAGCTTTTCTTTTACACTGGCGTGAGACCCATTAGTGATTTAGCATTTCTCACAAATATAAACATGAATGACAGCATACAAAATTAACTATGGTAATGATGCTAGTGTGTTATGAGAAGTTGTCAAGGTGTTGTTATGCTCTTTCTAAGGTGTTGTAAATGGTTTCATGTTGCTATACAGTTATTAAGGTGTTCTGGTTAAATGCTCAGTGGCAGTTTACTGGTTCAAATCAAAAGTGCCCATGTACAGTAAATATTTAAGGGCACGGATAAAGGCATGTTGACTCTGAGTTGTCATACTATTTGCATGAAAAACCATTCACAAGATGTGGTGATGAAGATTACAGGGCCATGAATAAATACCACTTCAGTCACAGTCACACGCACACAAACAACCATCTATTGAGGCGTTAGTGTTGGCGGCATATCGCCCTGTCTGCCAGACGGGTGTGAGAGACAGAGCAGGGGGGGTCAGGAAAGGTTATGTGATGGATCTTTCTGGAACGTGACAGTGAGAGAACATGTCTGATGAGAGGAGGAAAAGTGC
Organism: Garra rufa; assembly: GCF_049309525.1. Classification (NCBI taxonomy): domain Eukaryota; kingdom Metazoa; phylum Chordata; class Actinopteri; order Cypriniformes; family Cyprinidae; genus Garra; species Garra rufa. The sequence continues at coordinate 28,385,091 of NC_133373.1, forward strand.
TCTTCAAATGCCAACCTCCATCAGAGGGAGGTCACATCAGAGCATTGTGGGTAATGTGCCACACGGCAGGGAGGTCATTGAGGTCTAAGCCTGATAATGAGAAAACCAAAAACCAACCAGCACAACAGGACTGAACAAGATGTTCGGCACAACAGATTAATCTACAAATCCAAGGAAACTCTGCCTGTTTCACATAATATGCACAATGGTCGAATGGTTGCTGTGAGGCCACAGTCAAACAATGAGTCTTAGAATATATTCTAATAATATATACAGTTGAGGTCAAATGTTTACATACAACTAGCAGAATCTGCAAAATGTTAATTATTTTAGCAAGATGAAAGGGATCATACAATATGCATGTTATTTTTTATTCAGTACTGACCTGAATAAGATTTCACAATTATGACGTTTGCATATAGTCCGCTAGAGAAAATAGTTGAATTTATAAAAATGACCCCGTTCATAAGTTTACATACACTTGATTCTTAATACTGTGTTCTTACCTGAATGATCCACATCTGTGACCCTGGACCACAAAACCAGTCATAAGGTTAAATTTGACAAAACTGAGATTTATACATCATATGAAAGCTCAATAAATAAGCTTTCTATTGATGTATGGTTTGTTAGGATAGGACAATATTTGGCTGAGATACATCTATTTGAAATCAGAAATCTGAGGATGCAAAAAAATCAAAAAGACTGAGAAAATCACCTTTAAAGTTGTCCAAATTAGGTTCTTAATGTATATATTACAAATCAAAAATTACATTTTGATATGTTTACAGTAGGAATTTTACAAAAAATCTTCATGGAACATGAACTTTACTTAATTTCTTAATGATTTTTGGCATAAAAGAAAAATCAATAATTTTGACCCATACAATGTATTTTTGGCTATTGCTACAAATATACCCCAGCGACTTAAGACTGGTTTTGTGGTCCAGGGTCACATCTGTGTTTTTTTTCCCTTAGTGATAATTCATGAGTTCCTCATTTATCCTTAACAGTTAAACTGTCCGCTGTTCTTCAGAAAATCCTTTTTTGTGTATATGAACCCTTTCCAACAATGACAGTATGATTTTGAGATCCATCTTTTCACACTGAGGACAACTGAGGGACTCATATGCAACAATTACAGAAGGTTCAAACGCTCACTGATGCTCCAGAAGCAAAAACAATGCATTTAGAGCCAGGGGTGAAAACAGAATAAAGATGTGCAATTGTTTCTTATAATGCATTAAGGGGTGAAAACTTTTTAAATTAGAAGATTAGGATAGATTTAACTTATTTTGTCTTCTGGGAAACATGCAAGCATGTCCTGTAGCTTCTGAAGGTCAGTACTACATAAAAAAAAGATATATATATTTAGGCAAAATAAGAAAAATTTACACATCTTCATTTTGTTCAGAAGTTTTCACCCCCGGCTCTTAATACATTGTTTTTCCTTCTGGAGCATCAATGAACGTTTAAACCTTCTGTAATAGCTGCATATGTATGAGTCCCTCAGTTGTCCTCAGTGTGAAAAGATGGATCTAAAAATCATACAGTCATTGTTGGAAAGGGTTCAATACACAAAAATGCTGAAAAACCAAAGAATTTGTGGGACCTGAAGGATTAACTGTTCAGGACAAACAAGGGCCTCATGAACAACTATCACAGAACAAAAAAGCTGTGGATCGTTCAGGTAACAACACAGTATTAAGAATCAATTGTATGTAAACTTTTGAACGGGGTCATTTTTAAAAATTAAACTATTATTTTCTCTTGTGGACTATATGTCACATTTTATATGAACTATCTTATTCAGGTCAGTACTAAAAAGTAACAAGCATTATGTATGATCCTTGTTATTCTGGTAAAATAAGTAACATTTTGCAGATCCAGCAAGGTGTATGCAAACTTTTGACCTCAACTATAATTGATTCCTGTGATGCAAAGCTGAATTTTCAGAATTCTCACCCAAATAACCAAAAAGACAAGCGCCGCTTCTGCCAATGAGCTTCCACGAACTATGAGCCGCCAGGGAGAGTCTTTACAATATCAGCGCAGAGTCACTATCAGCATTCCTGTCTGTGAATCACTTAACCTGGACGACCTTAGAGTGCGTCTCTTCAAGACATCACTACCCATTTGGGAGAAGTCATCCAGTCTTATCAGACACACATCCCTATTCTCATGAGGTCATGAGCTATCCATTCCAGGTCGGCAGCCACAGAGTGATGTGGTGATGATATTGCCCCTGAGAACTACTGGGGAAAAATAAAAAAGCATTGAATATTTTTTTTATTAAACATGAATCACAAGTTCTATCTTGTTGTGTAAACATCTGTCATGTGTTTCAGAGCTTATAGTCAGCCTGTTTTGATTAAATACAGCTCGACCAAAAAAAACATCCACAAACCGCAAACCCTGCACTTCAAACAAGACAAGGTCAGGAACAGAGGAGAGAGAGTGATAAAGAACGAAAGACAGCGGGGGCTGGTAGCAGCATTATGAAAATTTTGACCTTTTTGTGTGTCTTGTTGTGTGGTCTCCGTGATTAATGGAGTAAAACGTGTCCTTTGGTTCCACGAGGACTAAAATCATTCGATAAAGATGGTAAAAGTGCTTGTGTTTGTCTTTTATGTTCCAGTGTGTGTTCCACACACACACACACACACACACACACACACACAAATGCAGGCTAGATGGGGTTTTATCATAATTTCTGAAGGCGTGAGGTAAATTTTAGTCTTTGTTTAAGTTCTGATTAGTCTGCATTCAACTGTAAAGGATGCCATCACAGCTGTTCAGTGGCTCAGGGTCATTAAACAGAGAGATTAATGGCTTTTTACTACTCAGAGTGCTGACCAGTGGATTCACAATGCACACACTTTCTAACAAATGAGCACAACGACAGACAGGAAATGCTCACGCATCACTGAGCAACAACCAGCGTGGTCCAATAGCAGTCACCTTTGACCAGCGAGCTTAGTATGCTTAGATATTGACCTTGGCATGCTGGGTAACCTGAAATGCTGAGTCATCTCCATTAGTGGATTACAAATAGATACAGAAGTGTGCCGGAGTGACATTAACCCAGACAATATTCAGATTCAATTACTGATTTTTACAGTTACAAGAATTCAGAAAAACAGTAACAAAATAGGTTGCAAATTAAAAATCAGACACATAATTACTAGAGGCATCAGCAATAATCAAAAGGTAAAGATTTATTAATAAGCAATATAAAAATGTTTAATTCTTATTTTAACTTATTAATTAATGTTAATTTATTTAAAAAAAATGTTAATTTCCAACCTATTTGGCTTCTGAACAAGAAATTTTGAACAAGAAATACAGTAATTTTTAAGCATTTAACCCAACCACTCGGTCAAAACAGTGAAATAACATGAAATATTACTGTTAATTAAATTTAAAGGACATTGTCAAAGGGCCGTAAAAAAATGTAAACTGTCTGCATTTCTATTTTTTTATTATCTATGTTATATTTTTAAAGGATTATTTAAACATACGAAGAACATATTTGCACCATACTAAGCAAAGAAATTAAATGTAAAGTCGGCAACACCAAAACTCCAAAAGTATCAAAAATGTATTTAAAAAACTTTCGTATATTGAAAGTCTGATGAAGAGCCTGCATGCTTGAAATGTCACAAGCTACTGTATGTGGAAGTTTTTAAAATACATTTTTGATACTTTTGGAGCTTTGGTGTTGCCAACTTTACATTTAATTTTTCAACTTGTTTTTTAGTCAAGCACCCATTTGAGATTGATGTGCGTGCCTTTGTTTGCATTCCATCATACTAAGCAACTAAATTTGACCCAATATAAGGCCATTTACGTCGTAAAAGCCACAGCAGTCTCATACTAGACATAGCACAAATACAAACTCTAATCCTTAAATATAGATGAGCTGTCTAAAAAGGCAGCCCCAGCCAGAAAGCCTTTAATTTTGTCTGGGTATTGGAGACTGTGGGTCAATGGGTCACATGTGCCTCATCATATAATGGGGAAAGTGATGAGCAGAGCATTGGAAAATGGATCAAATGTGTCTAAATCTGGTCTTTCTGTTTCATGCCCCTTTGCCATTTTCTCCAGGCTGACATTTATGGTTTCTAGCTCTCTCAGCATTCTAGTATAGCAGCAAAGAAGCATTAGTCCAGACCAAATAGTTAAGCGTTATAGATTCAGTATGGTTGGAACAATTACTAACAGTGGCAGTCTATATAGAGAATATTTGTGCCTCTATGCCTGTAAATGCTAGAATACATTTGAAGCAAACTTTAAATAGATGCTGCTGAATATAGAAGCTGTGCAATCCCCGAACAACCTAGAGGATCTTACACACATCTCCCCAGAGACCATCCAGACGTGATGTTTGCCTAGCATAAAGCATTTTGCATTACTCCAAAGCCTGTGCCTTGCAGAGTGTTTACACTAGAGTAAAGATGATGTATGACTGTGTGTATGTGTGTGTCACTGTCAGCGTCGGTATTTGTTTGTGTGTGTATGAGAGTGACAATGTCCTTGATTGTAACACCCACTGCAGGCAGTGCCAAGCACAGTGTTTGTTTGCATCAAATACTACAAGCACATCAAAAGCTCTTCAGTACAAGATACACACAATCTACAACCTATAGTGTATAACCAATAAGAAACGCTATACTTTGCTTCACATAAACTTAACTAATCATTGTGACAGCCCATTAACTGGTTAACACTGATTAAATAAATGAGACTAGGCTGACATTTGCCAAATTATATATTAATGTGATCTAAAATTTATATAAAACAACTGTTTAGATAGTACATGCTTGCTGACTTGGAGTGCAAAAAGTTAATAAAAAAATAACGCAAATAGATACATATATGCATTTATATTTAGGTCAAACATTTACAGCTGGCTTATTGGCTAGATGCAGTGAAATGCAATACGAAAAAACATTATTCCATATTGCATGTCACTCAAATGATTTATTGACTGAGGTCAACGGTTGCGTCTTCATCAGGGAAATTGTTGTGTGTGTGTGTGTGTGTGTGTGTGTGTGTGTGTGTGTGTGTGTGTGTACTCAGAATAACTGTGATCACATGGGCATTGCCATCCCATCCAATCTGCACACCTATATATATGTCCACTAGTCCATATATACATGCAGAGATATATAGTGTCAGTTTCACACAACTGTATCATGTAAAGGAAAAAATGCAATGGCATTTAAAATGGCTTATCTGATGCAGGAGAGATTCCTTGATTTAAATGTATTACATACAATATGTAATAAATAAGAAAATCTAATACTTCATGTAAATGTACACTACCAGTCAAAAGTTTTTGAATAGTAAGATTTTTAATGTTTTTATAGAATTCTCTTCTATATTTTCAGCATCATTATTCCAGTCTTCATCACATGATCTTTCAGAAATCATTCTAATATGCTGATTTGCTGTTCAAGAAAGATGTTTTATTATTATTAATATTTAATATATAAATATTTAAAATAGTTCAGTAATTTTTTTTTTAGGATTCTTTGATGAACAGAAAGTTCAGAAGAACAGCATTTATATGAAATAGAAACCTGAAAAGGTTGAAGGTTTGAAGGATTATGTGACTGGAGTAATAATGCTAAAAATTCAGCTTTGAAATCACAGGAATAAATTAAGTTTAAAATATATTTAAATAGAAAACAGTTATTTAAATAGTAAAAATATTTCAAAATTTTTCTCCTGTACTTTGGATCAAATAAATGCAGGCTTTAAAATACATTAAAATCTTACTGTTAAATAACTTTTGACTGGTAGTGTATGTAAATGTATTACATAAAGAAATATGGGTCATTCCGTGCCAAATCAACCAAATTTCAAAAACCTCCCAGGCTCAAATTTTTAATTTTTCTAATATTTTTTTCTGAGGAAAGATAGACATGTATGGTGATGAAAGCCAAAATATTAAATGTCAAAGAGCCTCACTGAGATCCCCATATCTCTGGGACTAAATGATGTAGGGCCTTTAAAATTAAGATTCCAAAAGAAAAGTTTATTAACAACTACAATCTAAAAGCATATTGCTATATCTTTAATACTTCTTAAGGTATAGGCACGTAAACTTTGCAAAAAGAATATTTATGGCACTCAGGTATGTTCAATGCAGTTGTCTTGACAGAAGAAAACAAGATACATCTCCAGTTTTAACATTATTTGTTCTTCAGACATTCCTCTATAAAACAAAAGAAGTATCATTTTTTTACAGTAGCTATATTTGGTTTTGGACAACTAAAAATGTATACATTTGCCGTTTTACTCCTGGAGCCATATTAAAATTTCAATATCTCTGGAACCGAAACTCATAGGGCATTAAAAATAAAGATGCCAAAAGGAAAGTTTGTCAAGACCCAATATCTAAAAGAGCATTAAGATATCTTTAATACTTCTTGAGTTACAGGCTTGCAACCTTTTGAATGATCACTATTGGAACATAATGCAACAAAGATTGCTAAAGTCAACAGATTTTACTAATAGAACTACCAATCTCTGTGTAAAAATAAGATAATGATGCTGCCGTCTTTCTGAAATCATTTCACCCCCTGAATCTAAGGTGAAAATTGCCATTTTGACCTCCCTCTAAAAAAAAGTGGATTACTCAGTAATTATTCATCCATGACGTTTAATATTTTGGCTTTCATCACTATACATGTCTATCTTTCCTCAGAAAAAAATATTAACAAAATCAAAAATTTGAACCGAGGAACAACCCATATGTATCACATAAAGACTGCACTAAACTGACTGTCCTAAATGATAGTCTGTACAGGCTTTATACAAGCAGTTGCTGATATTTTTCTACCCCCAAAAATCAGTATTCTGTCTGGAGTCAGTGGAGTTTGTGAAATCCAGCAGGGAGACAGTCATCAGGCCATCAGGAACACAGCCTGAATCTCAACAGCCTGAATGCACACTTAGACACACACCACATTGATATTTGGACAAATTTGAAAGGCCCCTTTTATCGTGCATTTCTCCCCTCTTCCCTGATGGCACATAATATTCCCCATCACACTCATTGCAATCTATTTTCCTCCAGTCAAAACCACTAAAAATTTCACAAACCACATGGTGTATGGTTTAAATGTATTATTTGGATAACAAAAACAACAAAACCTAAATAAATACATACATACTGTACATACAGTACATATATGCATTCTCCGGCAATACAAACTCACACACTGTGCTTTAATGGACTTCATCTCTACACAACGTGCCCAGTGCAAACTTGAGTGGTCAAAACAGCAGCTCATACAGCATTATGTAACTGTGCAGTGTTTGCCACCCACCTTGATACACACACTGTGACAAGTTAAGTGAAGACACACTAATAAACCAGGCAGTTTGTTTTAAATAAAAGTGAAATGTTTACTTTCCATTTAACGCAATACATCACTGATGACTCTACAAGACTCTAGAACTCTATGACAACACACATATTCTCTATTCTAAGCCTTGCAGATTTTTTGGACGACCCATTTTGTACATACTGTAGCATATTCGTCTTCATTTAGACAGTAAGCAGAATATCATCTTCAAAGTGCCATCCAACACATTAATCACACCTAAATCACATTTGTAGTCATGCAGCAACACATTCCTTGCGATCATTTTGTCTGAAGGCTTCACATTCTTTATTTTATTAGGGAATAGCCTAGTGGTGCTTGGCTGTGTGTTAATCAGTTGTACATGCCACTGTGCTATTCAAGGCTGAGTGCCCTACATCAAATTGAGTTGGTCATTTGCATGCCAAATCTACAAATGTAATATTTATATTTGTGCATATAGCTGTTTGCGAGCATACTTCATTTATTACAGAGAATTACAAAACCACAGTCCCGCTGTTATGAAAATACGATATGGGTCTCAAGGCATGTAAAAATTTGTTTACCACAATATCCAAAAGTCATAAGCAATAGTACAATGCAATAGCAGAAAAATGACAGAAAACAACCAATACCAGAGGATGGAAGCATGCCAGGCAAAGATATCTGTGACAGCACATCAGCTCTGAATGTGTGTCAGTGGAACAGACAGGAGGAAAAAAAACACAGATATACACACAATCGAAGTAGATGAGAAAGAAAGAGAGAGAGTGGTAGGAAGATGTGAACAGATGCGCTGTTGCTCCGGGTGTCAGTTGTGATTAGCAAATAAATAAAACAAGCTTGGGTCCGAGCGCTGTGTGTATATTATGTGCGTGGGTGAACTATGCTTATCTAATTACACACCAAATGCAGCCCAAACCTCTGACCCCCTCTCTGCTCAACTCAATTACCCTCCCTGACAGAGCCACAGCAAGACAGAACCGCAGCAAAACTATGCTAACAAGACAGCCTACCAGAAAGTCCCTTTGACTCGAAAGTCTTCTTGGTAACGTCCTGGAGGCATTATTTTCCACGTAAGGTAACAGATATATACAACTCCATATTATGGGTTACCATTTGACCTCACCAGTTCACATATATATGATCTTTGGGTTGTTCTCTTTAGATGAAATAACACCAGGTTAAACCTTGCTTAAACATATTTTGATTTCCCCCACTGGATTTTGGCAATTGGCAACTTAGAAGGTTCAGACTAGTTTACACCCCCTAGGGTAAGACATGTTGTCTCTAGCACTAATGATCTAAATTTTGCTTACACTGCTTTGACCTTAGCTGCTGACAGGTTTCATTTTCCCTGAACTGCAATGATTGTATCTCTTATTAGTGTAATTGATTGGGTGTTATTCCATAGTTTATACAAAGCGGAAAAGGTGCACGCTTTGGAGCCAGAGCAAATATTTGATCACTGATGCCAAACTATCAGCATTTTAAGAGATGACTCAACTAGTGGACGAGAATAGACAGAGCAAACATCTACTGATGATAACAGGCCTACTAAGCAAAGTGCAAAACATCAACAAAAGGAATGGGTCGTTTTTACAGTATGTGTATGTGTATGTGTATAAACAGGGCCATAAAGTTTTATTGTGAATCAATGTGGAATATAATATTTAAAGTAGAAATATGTATATACATGAGAAAATAATCACTAAATCAATGATCCCAAGTCTGCATATTATTATATTATTCAAATTTTTCATAAACCTGGATATATGTAATGTGTTATCAGAATTTTTCCCACATTATAAGCCTTAGAACAAATATATAATTTGACTTTATGTACTTTAAAATGTAGTAACAAAGTCACTGGAGAAATAATAAATACATGGGCCATTCTACAGAAGTGGTGCAAATATTGAAAAAAAATGTTTCCACAAATTTTGTATGTATGCAAATTATATAATATCCAAGGTACAAATTTCTAGTAATTGTGGAGTTAATTCTCATATTGTATTTTAAGAACGTTTTGCAATATTTGTCCTCTCCCCATATTTGTCAGTACAGAAACATGACACGTTTTGGTCATGACTAGGGTTGTAACGGTATGAGATTTTCACGGTATGATAATCGTCTCAGAAAATATCACCGTTTCACGGTTTCGTGGTATACGGTATTAAACTATCATTATTATTATTATTATAATCATCATCAGCTACAATGACCCTTAAATGAATAAAAAGAGATGTTTTTTGGTTGAACATGGTTTATTGTAACAAACTTTTTTTAATGAAAATAAAAAGTAAACTCATGGAAGTATGAGTCTACCTTTTGGGGGGGAAAAAATGAAAATGAAGTTGCGCATCACCCATTTGAACAAAATACGGAATAAGTTATTTCTCTTTATATTAGACACGAATAAACCAAACTGATCCTTCCTCTTTAACAGCATATATGGGAGAGCAATATGTGCAGGGTCATGTTTGTTAATATTTTCCTGAGATTATCATAGCAGCATGCATTTCTTAGCTTTTTTTCAGGTCAGGTTATGATGAAAAAATGTAAGCATGTTGAGATTTTCAGGGCACAATTTTGACCGCTGAGGTGAGAGAATGTATCCACTTGTACTAAACATCCTCTCCGAAGGTACACTTGTGGCAGGAACACAACGATACTTTCTGGCCACATTTGCCAGATTTCATCAGCATGCATTATATATATATATTTCAGTCATTATTTCTTCAGGCTTAACCAAACGTTTTTTTGACAGGTTGTACTAAAAACCTATGCATTTCAGTTAGTGTATTTGATGATTATTATTTTAAATGAAATTATAAAATGATCATTAAGTGTTCTCTGAGAGTGGCTCTGGATATGTTTCATGTGTTTACGTCTTCACTTTGTAGCGTTCCAGGCAAGTCACCCCAAACTGCCTGAGCGCATTTATAATAATTACATTATTATTAATTTGTTCGCAACGTTATATTGTCCTAAAGGCTATTTTTTTTTTTTTACTGTGTAACGTTACCACTTGCATAAACACCGCACCCGTAGGTGCTGACATAGTGGTTTCGCGGGCTATGTCACGTCAGAACTCCGAACTGGGATTATATCGATCTAGTACGAGTTAACAAGTGGGAAGTCACGGGTTTGACGGCCGTTCCGGTGCACTTTCACGGGTAGAAGGTTGGAAAAACACGAGTAACGGTTTGCCTGAAACGCGGCAATAGTGAGTGAGACAGACGCTTTAAAAACCATGAGCCTCATGTACTTGAGTGTGTACTAGATCTACAAGGCGAAACGGCGCTGCTCATTCATAGAGACGCACAGAATATAGAATTACAATATATAGCAGTCTTTTTGCGCTGTTTATTCACAGACACACACATCGCGATTTAATTTACTGCACAGCTATATTTTGATTTATTCATCCATCTATCTATCTATCAAATCGCACATGTTACGTGACATCTGTATTATACTCTAATTGGGATTCCCTTTGCATCACAGAAATAATACGGCCATAAGGAACTTAGCTTTATCTTCACGGAGGGATGGTGTTCGCGAAAATGGGAGAATATGTTATTTCCTCCTTTAGCGGCCACTCATCGTCCACATTTCTTACAAACTGGATATCCATCTTCAAGGACAACCCCGCAATCATTTTTCGGATACTCAAAATATTCCCATACTGCAGATTTACATTTTTTTCTTTTCGGCGGGCCGCGGGAGATAGAGATTAGAATTTGCTGCGTATGTCTCTGACATTTTCGCCGCTGTAAAGGTATGGGTGGAGTCTAAGCAGTCAAGTGGAAAGAAGTTGCATATACACGGCAGCACGGGTGAGATCTGGTTTCATTATTATAATTTTTTTTTCAAAACCGGGGATAAGCAAATGTGCACGATATGATAATCGTACATGTCAATATCGCAATAAACCGCCATACCGGTATACCGTTACAACCCTAGTCATGACTGTTACTTTAGTGACAATTTTAGATACTTTTGAACCTAGCTCAAAGATGCTAATCACCACATGGTTAGATAACACAGTTCTGAACAGCTGTACACATATACAAACTAAATGTTACAGAAAAACACCCAAAAAAAGTGTGCTTAATTGCAGAAAAAAAAAAAATGAGTAGTGCCATTCCTTAAAGTTACACACAGATTTTCAGATATTTGAACACATTTACCTCAAAATAATGGGGCCTGTCTACTCTACTACAATTTGTAGCTATGAGAGAGAGGGATCATAAATGTAGGGGTGTAGTTAAAATCAGTCCCAGCCAATGGACTAAAACACACTGTTTCGCTAATGACATGAAAATGCGGGACACATTTTTTTACATAAAGTTTTATAATTTACAAAGAAAATATTAAATATATATTTTTGAACTTCACTTTTTTACAAAATCAATAAGATATAAAATAAGATTTTTAAATGTGTTATTTTGTTGTGGGAAATCAAGTTTGCACCAGTTCTGTAGAATGGCCTATTTACAAAACCGAGTTACAAGCTGAGAGTAAAGAGCATCAGATGAACAACATACAGCTTGCAAACAACCAAAATGATTTGTAATGAAATTATACCGCCAATCAATCCAGTCCTAATGTAATCAAGGAACTGTTTCTCCACTAAAGTGATTGACTTCAATTACAATAATCCTCTTCAATCATTCCTCACAATGTAACCTGGTCATGTTTATTATAAGCAGCAGTCATTTATTGAAAGGAGTTGATCCTTATTACTGACGCAACACTTACATCATGTTATGAAAACATTTTGTGATTCTATGCCTATGCCTCCATTATGGTGACCTTGACTAGTGACACAAAGCAGCAGCTCATTAGCCAGAATTATCCTTTATAAGCTCATGTACTGAGGTTTCTCACCAAAACCATCAAACCGTCACCTGTGACCGGCTTTTCCTTCACCATATCATTAAACAGTGAAACATTGCCAACACAGATTCAAATCACATGAATGACACAAAGAGCACTATACACAACCTATATCTGATTGAATGTGTTGTTAATGTTACAACCTCTGACCTTTCATTCTATTTCCATCACGTCTAAGTCATCTAACACACGCCAAAGGCAATTTTTGTTCGAAACCGCAAATGGCTTTGCTTCAATTCAGTCATAACCTCTGGCTCTTTAAAGAACATGTACATTGTTCACAATCAATCACTGTGAATAAGGCCAGTGACACCATAAATGTCAAAGAATATTTTACTCAGATATCATTTTAGATCTGCTGCATTTTGATGTTACATAAATGATTCAGCAGATTTCAGATGAACTGCAGCATTTTCATCAGATTGTTTTGTCTGATTTAATCTGTCTGCTTTACAAAATCATTACACTACTTGTACTGCATTTCCTTGTATATTCATGCTCTTTCTAAATACAGATTATCTTTCTTAAAGATTGACCCAAAAATAAAATTGTCATCATTATTTTTAAAGCTTGAAAGCATTCCATTCTTTGCAACTGCAGGAAAAAAGTACTTTACTTTTAGGTGTATTTTACATTTAACAAATTGCTTTGAATACAATCCCCTGTCCTTTTTTTTTTTTACAAAGATATGATGGATTTGCTACCTAGACATGTAAATGATCTATGTTTGGATATGTGCAGGTATTTGGATATGTAAATCAACCCTTGAATGTCCCACTTTGCTATTGCCCTGCATTTGCCCTAAAATGATTGTCATTTGTTGATTTACGTTACACACCTGTCCTTTCCCAACCCCTGTCATCAGATAGCTCTGATTACCATCCCCTAATTACAATTACAGATTTTGTTTAGTTGCTCCTTCAAGCATATTGAAATGTAAATTTTCTTTGCTATGAAGAACAAGGTCACGTCTCGTGGATGCAAGGGCTGATGGCCAGGCACCTGAGAAGAATGGAAGCACAGAAGCAGAGCGTAATGAGATATTAAATAATCAAGTAGAAGGTAAATGATGCTCTAAATAAATAATTCTGATTTAATTACTGGCAAAATCATTTATTTCTCCTATTCCATTGGCTCCATCTGTAGAAACATGGCCAGTGGCAGAGACACAAAACAAATGCTTTAGTGCAAATGACCAACTGTTACGGCAAGTTTAGAGAATTTGACAGGAAAGGTTAGGGGCTATAAAGCTGTCCAGAAGCTTGAAAGCCTTTTTCTCTTCTGTGAGAAGGACTCGCTGCTGTACAAACTGAGATCATCAGACCAACGGACTGATGATTCACTGCCTGACATTTACATGAAATATTTCTTCGGTACCTCAGTGTATTGGCCTTTACATGAGGATTTCGACAAATCATGTTTCATCAACTCATCACTGAGCTTAGCAGATCACAGATGAATATTATAATCGTTCTGCCAGGAATCGAAACTGTTAAAATGGTACCAAGTTGAAACAATGACAGCTTTGGAAAAAGAACTGGATTTGTTTGAGACATTTAATAGACTGTAAATTAGATCTCTATGAGTCTATTTTGCTATGCTGTCTATTTTAATTAAGCCATAATTTATATATAAAAAAGTCACTTAAGACTTACTGACATAAAATTATATTTTAACTTCATTTAGAGTATATCTTTATTGCACTATGCACATTTCTTAATATTACGCCTAAAATGTGTTTTAATATTAATAAGGACTGCATGATCTTACATAAAGTGCACCTGAAGTATACCTGCAATAGTTCCACTTTAGCACATGAAACATACTTAAGTATATCTTCTTCAGTTGGACCCCAGAACTTGGACTTCTGCAAAATTAAAGGGATAGTTCACAGAAAAATTTAAATTCACCCATTATTTACTCACCCTCCAGGCATCCTAGGGGTATATGACTTCCTTCTTTCAGACGAATGCAATTGGAGTTATATTTTAAAAATTATCCTGGCACTTCCAAGCTGTAGAATAGCATGGCCGGGTGTTTCTCTTCATCAGTCCAAAACAAGTCCAATAAAGTGCATTAATCCATAACAAAAAGTGCCTCACCCAGCTCCAGGGAGGTAAATAAAGGCCTCCTGTAGTGAATCAATGCATTTTTTAAAATAAAAATATTCATATTTATAACATAACAATCATTTTAAACTATCTTACGCCAACTGGTCATACACGGAAGCCCTTCCGGGTGGATATAGGATGTCACCGTTGCGCATGCACCAGTGAGTCTCACACAAAACCAACGTTTGCTAACAGGAGCAAAGGAAGCAAAGTTTCCCTACTTCAGCAAAGGAAAACCAGTCTCCTCTTGGTTTATATAGAAATCATCTGACATTTTTCTTTACAAATCCTCATTTTGTACTTCTAATTTGTGACCTGTGCCGTGTTTACCTCTCATCATTCGTTTGTCACTTCTGAGCGCCACATGTGCAACACCAACGTCCTGCGTCATCCGCCTGGAGCTGCTTCCGTGTACGGTCAGTTGCCGCAAATGAGATTAAAGTGATTATTATGTATTAAATATGGATATTTTTCATACAAATATGCATTGATTCACTACAGGAGAGCCTTATTCACCCCCTAGAGCCGTGTGAGGCACTTTTTATTATGGATGGATGCACTTTATTATGGGGGTGCTCCGACTGATTGGCTACCGATCACTAACAGCCGATTGGTGTTTGATTGGTGGTCTCTAAAAAGGCCGATCTCATAAACCGATCTCAAGCTGATGGCACAACATGCAGTGGTACCGTCACAGTTTCTGTCCGGCGTGTGAAAAATAGTTAAAATGCTGAAGGTGAGGTAATTTGAAAACTTTCTGTGAGACATAGTTTCACAAACAAGGCAGGTGAATCACTGCACGCTTTCTCTCTTTCAATCTTAAAATGTGCAAATGACTTTAAATCACCACACATCACATCTGCACTATTATAAATGGCTAAAACTCCTGATTGGAGTATGTAAATAATGATAAAAAACAAGGCTTTAAAAAGATCGGTATCGGTGATCGTATCGGCAGATACTGTTTTCTGTGATCGACGCTCTGTTATTAGACTTGTTTTGGACTGATGTAGAGAAACACCTGCCCATTCCATTCTAAAGCTTGGAAGTGCCAGGATCATTTGTAATATAATTCCTGTTGCATTCGTCTGAAAGAAGTCATATACACCTAGGATGAGTGGAGGGTGAATAACTAATGAGCTAATTTTCATTTTTGGGTAAACTTTTAAAGTGCATTAAGCTCAAAATTAGTTGTTCCAATTTGGCAGACTGTAAGTATACCAGTTTAGTATGCTTAAAAAGTAAAATTGCAGGGTATTTTTATTAATCACATAAATATATAGCACAAAAGAAATTTATTTCAAATACATTTTAGTATTTTCTTTCACTTGAGAATGCCTGTGAAATAATCAATATTTAATGCACTAAAATTCTAATAAAGTCTACACACATTTTCCACCATTGTCTTGAGATTGTCAAACTACTATTTGATTTTTTTCTTGTCTACTATTGTGGTACTATCTTCTATTGCATATAAACACACCCCTAAACAGGATGCAAAAACAAAACCAACTGTGGTTAGTCAATATACATGTCGGTGGAAAAACAAAATAAGCTGAATTTAAGACAAAAAGGCCATTTAAGTGTATTCACATAGTGTGTCATAATAAATATGCCTATGTGACTAAGAATGAATGTGTATGTGTGTGTGTGTGTCCATTACTTTGTTCAATGGCCAGTGTCCTTTGGCAGTCAGTAAGAATTAAAGCGAGAACCCAAACTATCACACAAACACAGACATGCACCACAGGCTCTACTCAACCCTTCATAAAACACAGAAACCCTATTACTATAACAAAATTTTAGACAAAAAGTAATTTTTCTGCAAATATTCTGTGAAATGATAATATCACTAATCTAATGATAGAAGTAGAAATTGCTGGACTGTTAAAATCCACAAACAACCCCCCTCCTTCACAATCCCAGTACAAAAACTACCACTAAATGTTGCCATGGCAACCGCCATCCCCATCCTATTTCATCTGTCCTCCCTCATTTTCTGTATGCTGAACAGAATCCGTCTGAAATCAGCAGTCATCATCACACTTGTCAAAAATCAAAGAAAAGCACATATGGATTCAGAATTCAATTTGCTGTAAAAGAAAAGCACACACACACACACACACCTACACACAAATCTTAATGTGGGCCTTAATGGTATAATAGGGAATAAAGCTGAATAAATGTGTCCTGTGCCGACCCTGTCAAAGAGCATCATAAATCACAGGTAATTAGATGCCATCAACCCCCATTTTCCTCTCTTTGGTGGAAGGTGTTTATGTAAATGTCACCATGGAAACATAAGGAAGTCTAAAAGAATTCCAAAACAGGTGAGAAGAATGTTCAGCAATAACAGAGAGAGAAAAGAGGCCTCTCTACCTTTCATCTCTGCACTCTCACATTGTAAACGTCGCATTAATGATACAGCAATGAATTGAACCTAATGGTTTTAACAAACAGCAAGAGCACTAAGAGAAAAAATGATGCTCTTATGCACTTATTCTGAAACAGTATTTACATGAACATCGATGTGTGCTGCATTAATTATGAATGTGCACAAACACTAAAATCTCCCAATTGGGCCATTCTTTGACATGTTATATGATGCCTGGAGATTTGTTGTTAACACATGACATGAATGTGTTTGTGCCATATGGTGTATTTCTACACCCATATTACATGCAGCTGTTGTAAACAGTACATGCAGCTATGCCCTATGGGATATACAGTATGGTGGGTTATTTTAGTGTATTGACAGATGTCATTCTGCCACATGCTGATTTGCAGAGTCATCAGAAACTGCACTCCTACAACAACAAGCATTACAGACAAGTTTGACTAAAAAACAACAAATAATTGAGCTGTTAAGCAAAATAATGCAAATAAAGAACTTGAGGAGCCTGCAACACAATTAAAATGCCCACATAAGACCCATGAAACACAAATAATCCATATAAATTCAATCTTTCATAGAACAACTTATACTGTTAACTAAACTGGTCCAAAAATCTAGTGTATGCGCTGATGTACGTTTACAAATTTAGCTGTTTCCACAACACTTATAGTTAGTCAAACCAAAATTTATTCAGACACCTACACCTTCAATATTCTCACATTATCACAGTTTATTTGCAATAGTTTTAGAGAATGGTAGAAAATATGACAAGAACTTAAGAGTTAAACTGTGTCGAAACAAATTCATCTTGATAATGACAAATTCCATACAGTCAAACCAAAAGTTATTCAGACACCTTCAAAACTTCTCACATTATCACAGTTTATTTGCTTTAGTTTTAAAAATGGTAATAAAATATGAAAAGAACTCAAGAGTTAATTTGTGTCTCAACAAATTCATCTTGATAATCACAAATTAATTAAAGTCAAACCAAAAGTTATTCTGACACCTTCAAAATTTCTTACATTATCAGTTTGTTTTAGAAAATGATAATAAAATATGACTAAACCTCAAGAGTTTGAACAAATGCATCTTGATAATCACAAATGAATTACAGTCAAACCAAAATTTATTCAGACACATAAAATTTCTCACATTATCACAGTTTACTCCATATTTTAGATTACAAAATGGTAATACAATATGACAAGAACTCAGAGTTAAACTGTGTCAGAACAAATTCATCTTGATAATTTCAAATGAATTACAGTCAAACCAAAATTTATCAGAATTTCTTCACACTATCAGTTTATTGCCATAGTTTAGAAAATGGTAATAAAATATGAAAAGAACTCAGATCGCATTCATCTTGATAATGTCAGATAACTTTGATAGAAATGTATCTAAACAAAATGTCAAATCAAAATTTTGGTCCAATTTTTTTTTTTTTTTTTTTTTTTTTACTGGTAGTCCACTGTATGACGAATTTTTGGGTATAATGTCACAGTTTACTTTATTTTGCTATCCTTACTTAATGAACTATAGTGTCCTGCACCCACTAGTACAAAATATCACAAATTATATCTGGTGTCTGAATTTTTTTTAGTTTGACTGTATATAATATTTTCCATCTTTTGTGCACTACTTATCAAGCACTATTCTTCTATCTCACCAAATTACAGACAGAGCCAACACAATTGACTGCATACCTCTATGTATCAATTTGTCAGTATTTCTGTTAATGTAAAATCCATATTGGTAATCCGACAATTACGTTCTGTCCATGGCTGAGCACACTGACTAAAGTTGAATTCAAATAAAAACTGACAGAGCTGTCTAATGGAACTGAAGCATTGTGGGAGGTCTGTAGGCGAATAGAGAGGAATCTGAAGCCTGTTCAACGAAATCTGATTTCAGAGTTATGAGTTCCATTAACATAGCATGGAAATGCTGACACTTCCAGAATCAAACTCAATAAAATGCATACAAAATGTAATCAAATAATTTAAAGCTGCCATATGCAAGCCCTACAATCACATTCCCTATGCATCTCCTATTTCTGTGCACCATAATGAAGCCATCAGAACATAGCTTAAAAGCAACAATACTCTCTGGAGAAAAACAGGGGTGCCATCTATGTAACTTTTGAGGTGCGCTAGTCACAGTAAAGCATGACTAAAAACTCAAAAATATGCATTTAGAAAAGTGCTAGGATGAATTTTCATTTTATGCTGACATAACTACTTAAAGTTCCAAATAGGTAGTGGCCTACTGGAGGCCACATCAGTGCAGGACTGGCAAAAATGCACAAAGCTACAATTGAGCAACTAGGGCTGAATTTGACACAAATTTTATGATTCGCTTAAATTCTGATTCACAAGCTTGTGATTCAATTTGATTCAATTTAATACTGGTTATTTTGGATATATAGCAGGTACGGGTATATGAGGTGCTACAGTGATCTGTCATTCCACATAAAACAGCACCAAAACACTATTTATTGTTTGAATATTGTAAAAAAAAAAAAATGGACAGAATTTGAAATGAGACTTTGTTTTATATCAAAAGTAACAAAGCACAAAGCTTACTGCGATTTATTGGATGGGAGATGTATTGGATGCAACAATGTTCCGTTCATTAACTGAAAACAGGCTAGACTAATCGATAAAGTTTTTCGCTTTTAGTATGAATATGTTAGCCTTAAGGTTTACAAAATATGAGCATTCAAAACTTACAGTTGTGTCACTTCCGCCAATATGAATCAACGATTTTGATGATATCACGCCGCACTTCAGCTTCTCGTCACACATTCTGTACAATCAAATGCTCTATAGAGTCCGTAGTGTCCCGCCCCCTAAACTATAAATAGACGCTGAATCTGCGGCTGAGATCGGTCCCTTGTTCACAGTGTTAGTGTTTTCTGTATGGTAAATGGCATGTAGTGCGCAATTTTTATGGAAAAATAAGTAGCTTTCACATTTTGTTTTACAACAAAGAAAAAAGAGTTTTAGGCAACATATGTGACCCGCTCTGGCAAAAACAGTTAGAATGAGCAAATTTTGTGACTTGTTGGAATCAGACCAAAAAATTACTGAGCTACAGCTGTTCGAAGGCAATAACATCAGCAGAGTTGATTTTATGAAAAGTCAAATTAAAGTTTTCTAACAGTTCCAAAGTAAAATCACCAAGCAACATTGCATATTTTTCTCCAATTCTTTTCTTAATAATAATTACTAAATTATTAATCAAAATATAGCTATTTTTTATTTTAACTTTTTTGTTTTTGAACAAAAACGAACAAAGATGAAATAAACAGTAGTTTAATCAAGAGCAGCAAGTGATTCCTTCTTTTTTTTTAAATGTTTGATTAATATTGAGATTATCTTTTTGTTTTCATCAGCATGGGTTTGAAAATCATATTTCACTGTCACCAAAAAAAACGATATGAATAATCACAAAGCTGGAATGCTGCGCTTTGCAACAATAGACCTACAACTTGTGTTGAGAACCAGCAATAATCTTCCAGAAGTAAACAGAGAAAAAAATACTCCTCTCAGTAAACGTACAAATAAAGGTCATTCTAGACGTTTAATTACTATTTGGAGCATTGGGATCACTGAAAGAGTGCTTAATGAACTCATTTTTCACTTCTTTTGCCTGTAGCTCAAACTTATTCCGTACTCCGACTCATTTTGCAATTCGGGTCACATGTGGTTGGGTGGTAGATAGAAGGTTTAGTTTACAGCAAAACATCTTAGGGGGGTGAAAAAAAGTTCTAAGTCAGTGTGATTGTGGTTTTTACAATTCCTGTGAAGCATTTTCCCACTGGAAAAGAAAATGATGTGAACCCCTATATTATCTCCATGTAAAGAGCTCAGTTTGAGACAGATTATATAGGAGTCAGCATGAACCCAATGGTAGATACAAAACATAACCTACTTTTTTTAAACAAAATAGTGAAATACATTGGCTGAATAACACAAACATTGTGTGTTTGTGTCTGTGTGTATTAACGGATCTATCATGTCAGTAAAACTGATAAGTCATCATTAAATAAATAAACCTCTTCTGTAGTAAAGGAAAGCATTATGGGTATTTATTGCTCCCCTAAGGTCATTTGTGGCGTCATGAAAAGGATTATGGTCTGGCGTGTGATGGAACGACATTCCACAGCCTGTCAAAGGATCTATTAAGAGCTGCAAGCAGAAAATTTTCAAAGATCAGCCATAAACAAAACCACCACTACTGGCCAAGTCATAAAACTTCTGTAATCTGTTTGTGGATAAACAGTCCAGTGAGAGGTGCGGAAAGCTAACGCAGAGTTTCAATGGGAATAATTTACAGATTATTTTACAAGGTTTAGTGTACATACAATAAATCAGTGTTTGCATGTGTGTAGCAGACATTTTCATTCAGCAAACCGCAGATTTTTCCTTAAGGACAAGTAAATCATTTCCACTGCAACATGCATTTCAGACAAAATATCTACAACAGTTTTCCACAATCCACTTCACAATGACCATATACAGTAGCTAAGCACTCATGAGGTTGATATAAACTTAAAAAGTCATCAAGCTAATGCTTTAAACCATGAGCATTCCACCCCACGGCGAAATCTTTAAGTTTATTTAGCCTACTAAAACCTCCCAGGAGCAGTATACAGATCTACCACAGCAATGAAGCTTTGACATGAAATGTCATCACTACATCCCTCGCATTGGAACTGAAAACATTACAATCACTTCCCTAATTTAACACTGTAATATATTGTTGTCTCATAAATCAACAATGAATTGAACACTCCACACAACTGCGCTGTTCATTCTGTCCAAGCATATGTTCATCGAGTGCCTGAGGGAACATATGCTGTGAGCTTATCATTTCAAAGTAAACAGACACATACAAGGAACTTTCTCAACAGACTGAATCAAATGAGCCTTTTAAATGCTTGGGTTGAGGTTCAGAATCTTGCTAAAATAAGAAGACAATCTACAGTGAACCCAAACAAGCACAGCAGTGCGGTTACAGTAACAGCTCTCTGGAAGGAAAGATCACCAATGAATAATTAATTCACTTTTGGTCTGTTTCTTTAGACAGGTGAACTATCAAAGAAGGGTCTGTTTGTGTCCTATACAGGTCCTTCTCAAAAAATTAGCATATTGTGATAAAGTTCATTATTTTCTGTAATGTACTGATAAACATTAGACTTTCATATATTTTAGATTCATTACACACATTTGAAAGTAGTTCTAGCCTTTTATTGTTTTAATATTGATGATTTTGGCATACAGCTCATGAAAACCCCAAATTCCTATCTCAAAAAATTAGCATATTTCATCCGACCAATAAAAGAAAAGTGTTTTTAATACAAAAAAATTCAACCTTCAAATAATTATGTTCAGTTATGCACTCAATACTTGGTCGGGAATCCTTTTGCAGAAATGACTGCTTCAATGCGGCGTGGCATGGAGGCAATCGGCCTGTGGCACTGCTGAGGTGTTATGGAGGCCCAGGATGCTTCGATAGCGGCCTTAAGCTCATCCAGAGTGTTGGGTCTTGATAGTGTTTTATGAAGGGCAGGGTCAATGCAGCTAGCTATCAGGAGATTTTGGAGCACTTCATGCTTCCATCTGCTGAAAAGCTTTATGGAGATGAAGATTTCATTTTTTAGCACGACCTGGCACCTGCTCACAGTGCCAAAACCACTGGTAAATGGTTTACTGACCATGGTATTACTGTGCTCAACTGGCCTGCCAACTCTCCTGACCTGAACCCCATAGAGAATCTGTGGGATATTGTGAAGAGAAAGTTGAGAGACGCAAGACCCAACACTCTGGATGAGCTTAAGGCTGCTATCGAAGCATCCTGGGCCTCCATAACACCTCAGCAGTGCCACAGGCTGATTGCCTCCATGCCACGCCGCATTGAAGCAGTCATTTCTGCAAAAGGATTCCCGACCTAGTATTGAGTGCATAACTGAACATAATTATTTGAAGGCTGACTTTTTTTGTATTAAAAACACTTTTCTTTTATTGGTCGGATGAAATATGCTAATTTTTTGAGATAGGAATTTTGGGTTTTCATGAGCTGTATGCCAAAATCATCAATATTAAAACAATAAAAGGCTAGAACTACTTTCAAATGTGTGTAATGAATCTAAAATATATGAAAGTCTAATGTTTATCAGTACATTACAGAAAATAATGAACTTTATCACAATATGCTAATTATTTTAGAAGGACCTGTACTACAAAAGATGCCCCCACAAGTTTTGCTTGCTACTATACAAAGAAAAAAAGTGTATTTTATGAAAATTTTTTTGAAGTACTTTGTTCTACATATTTAAGGTTTGTACAGCATTGTATTGATTTTGAATATTTTGAGGTATGAAATGACAGCTAACACTGAAACATAAAATAATTATCCAATCAAACACTGATTGCAACCTAATCTCAGGGTGAAAACGTACCTGTGAGAACGTTTTCGTAAGACGCAAAATAAGTACCGGCATGTACGTTTCATGATATATTCATTCTGAGATGGCGTTAAAAGAGTGTTCGTTTTTACCCCGGAACAAATGAACGTGCACATGGTACATTTTATGTGACATTGATTTTGTACGTGTCACCACAGTTCTGACTTGAAATGTCCATTGAGTGACGCTATAACTCTAATGCTCCATGACATCTGAAAATAACATACCAATTGCACTGCAGCTAAACCTACCGATTGTATTAAGAAAAGTGAATGTAATGTAAATAACGCAATCGTTTTGTTTTTTGATCTCTCATCTTTTAGGCCCTTTCATCGTGAGTCATGTTCTTCATGGAATTCGCACCTAAGGATTCTGCATCCTAAGTCTAATTTCATGCCAACGGAGCTACTAAGCAAGTTTGTTATGTCCGGAAAGTGAAACATATGGAGCTGAAATCATAACCGTTTACAAAAATAATTACACATGCTCGCTGTTTCACCACCTCTAGTGTTCATTTCTGTTGGAAACTGCAGTGATATGTACTTATTGGTACGTATTTGGTATGAAAATGTTCCCACAGGTAGACTGATGTTTTGCAAGAAAATTCTCAATTTAAAACCTTCCCCCAACCCTATAACCAAACATAACACTACACCCTTGAATAAAATTTAAAGAGTGATCTACATATGGGATACAATCAGCATGCCTTAGAACTAGAAGGACATAGTGAATCATAAAAAGCAAGGTAGGTATAGACAGGAGTAAATAAAGAAGAAGGTAAGAAGATTATTAGTACTAATAAAGACATTAGTGGCCCTGTCTTATAGGTGCCATAGAATGCATTTATACAATATTTTAAATTGTTCTCTGATATCTACATAGAAGGTATATGGCATAGGAATAGGGATGTGTACCGAAACCCGGTACTTTATCGGTCCCGGTGCCAAATTATGACAGACCGAAGTATCGGTAAGCTCTGACGTTAACGGTTCTGCTGACGGTACTGGAGAAATGTAAAAAATAAATGTCCTATTTATTATTGCTAAATAAACATTACCTAGCATGTTTTACCTGACCAGCCTTTTGTAATTTGCGATAATATTCGTTATTCGCCTGCACTGCCGTTATTTGCTATCTCACGTACAAAATATAGTCTGTTCCGCAGTACACAGAGCTTGCGAGCACACAACACGAGAGATCGCGCGCTTATGGAGTGACAATGGCGGAGAGCACAGAACGATCCAAAGTATGGTTACACTTCACCCGTGTGAACACAGACAATGCTCGTTGCAACAAGTGCAACAAGATTTTTGCTTGTAAAGGTGGAAACACAAGCAATTTATCAAAACATCTAGCCAAAGTGCATTATGTGCAGAAATGCGAAGTTTCCGACTGCCTAGCTTCTACTTCATCATTCGTCTCCTCAGGTATGCATGCTATGTTAAAATAACGACATAAACATCACATAAGGTCTCTCTAAATTAGGGTTGGGCGATGTCGACCAATTTGGCATCGTACGATGTCTAATGTGAAATATCGCGATGGACGATGGCATCGTCTGCGGGGGGCGGGGGTGAGGGATGGTTGTTGTTAAATAATTTATTCATAACGAATTAATTAATTGTAGCCTACCGTGTCCACCAGTGCTTAATTTGAGCCCGATCCTGTTCTGGAAAATGTCCGATTTTGGATTTTTGCGTTCCGGTATTTGTTTGTAAAGATCCGGCATTAACAAGTGCATTAGATCATGACAGTGCGTGCGTGCAGACGAGACAAGAGCAAGCGCGGGTTTATATAGATGCATTTGGAGGATGTGTGTTGGTCCTTAACATATTTTCGACCAGTCAGCTTTTTTAAGTTCAATAACGCTCTCATTGTTTGCTTACTGCTTAACCCACTCTCTCCAAACGCATTTACTGAGCAGCAGAATGTTTAGAGAGAAAGGGTAATATCAGAAATTATACCAAATCAAGCGAAATATTATGTATTAACATTATAAACACTATAAACATAGCTATAAGTTAGTTACCCTGACTCCAAAACGAATGATAAAAAAATGTAGAGGTATTTAGAACAGAACAGAAATGAAACAAAATATATAAAGTTAAGAAACTAAAACAAAGCGAAACTAAAAATAGCGCGTTGGGCTCACGCACCTCTGTTTTTCGGCACAAATCCAAGTGTTTCCATATTCCCAATCTATTTGAATGATAAAGTGTTATTTATAATGTATACTAGGCTTTGTATTGTACATTCGTATTTCGATGGAAAAAAAGATATAGCCTACTCTTGTTTTTGTTCCAAGCTCTGTTCATTATGGTAAAACCATGAAAAGGGCATATTTGGTGTAGTTTATTTAATCTAATTTAATTAAAATTATTTTGATTTTTTTTCTGCTGTTTTTGTATGCCTCATTTATTAATGTAAACGAACTTTCATGTAATTCGTTAGGAGTTCACTGTAATTTGTATTGTGATCACTAATAACTTCCTTGTTATTATTTCCTCATAATAATAATAATAAAATAAGTAAAGATGCAGAAATTGAAAGCATGCATTTCATTTGGCTATATTTAAGTGTGTGTTTTTCGTGACCGGGTTGCTGCTGCGGCGGGGGCGGGGCGGAGGATCGCGATGCCGGCTCAGCATCGTGATGTCAATTGGCCATCGGCGATGGACGATGGCATCGTCTATCGACCCAACCCTACTCTAAATCAGGATTATAATGTTAATAATTTAATAAACACACATTCAGATACATATAGCCTACATATAGGCTAAATATTTCGAATATTTTTTATGCAGTAGCCTAAATAAATATTGAACATTAAAATGCCTTTATAGTACTGCTTTTACAAATAGATAAATAATAATAAACTATGCTAAGAAATTATAGAGCAGAGCTTACCTAAAAAATTATTTGTAGTTAAATCATTGTATATTCATTTACAAGAAAATTGTTTATTTGTTTTACAATTATTGGTTTTGTTTGTGTAACAGATATTTGCTCAAACGTTGGTGTTTACTAAGCTATAGATAATTATTTTACTTTTAAAAAATAAAGTGTTGTTATTTCTGTTCTCAATTTGTTTCAGTTTTTTAATTAAAAACACACAAAAAGTACCGATAAGAGTACCGTTAAAGTACCGAATCGATAAGTGGTATCGATAGTAGTAATACCGTTAAAACCTTAACGATACCCATCCCTACATAGGAAAGGGCAAAAAATCTCCAGAAACGGTTTTACAGGTCCATTTACAACCCTAGGATTTGTCCCTAGAATGAAATGCTCTGTTATTGCCTTATTTGGAAGCTTCATGAATATTAATGAGCTCTGCTCTGATTGGCTGTTTCACAGAGCTGGTCATCTCATAGCTCACACATGGTTAAAAATATATATTTAATTACGGACCTCTAGCTGCTTTTAATATGCGGGTTGTTGAATCTGCCGTTTTGAATCGCCGACATTTTACTCTCATTACTGTGATCGCATGTGCTCTGTGTAAAGTTATAATGCAGAGGGAGTGCTTACTTACCACACAAGTTCAGCTGCTTGTCAGTGATACTCAGGATCTGTAAATCATTCGCCATCATCAGCGCAGTTATTTCTCCGTCATTCACCATCATCAGCGCAGTCGTCTCTCTGTTTATGTGGTAAGTGAAATCCTATGTACCGCAATGCAACAGGCTAGGGCTAGCATTAAGCTAACCGTGTCCCTTCAGTGACTCGCCTTATTTTACTGATGTACTGACGTTACTGATGATTGGGCGATGCAAATGTTGGGGGCGTAACTATTAACGATCTCACGGCTATTGCGCAATAGTCGGTGTTATGTTGGAATTGACCTATTTTTTGGTGGTCTTTTGCAAACACTAGATTTATATAAGAAGGAGGAAATGGCGGTGTTTGAGACTCATGGTATGTCATGTCCATGTACTGAACTGTTACTATTTAACTATGCCAAGGTAAACACAGTTTTCCATTCTATGGCACCTTTAAATGGCACACTTTATGTGAACTTGCAAACTTGTCGATTTACAATGGACTTACAAGTCCACAACACCATAGGGTGTCCATTTCTCATTTTAGGTTTCAGACGGGTGCTCACCAGCACCCCCTTTGCAGCCATTATGTCCCCTCCATGCACACTTCTACTTGATAGCCATAGCAGCATTACATTCCAAAACTGTGTTCTCAAAGGAAGACTGCGAGGGCATGGTATCAACAGTTTAAAAAGATGTTTCTTTGTAGGGGTCATATGTTGTAGTAGCAGGTGTAACTTGTAGGGTCGTGGTTTGTAATATTGCAGGATGCAGTCAGATCCACTTTAATTTGTCTTAATTGGAAAGTATTCAACCATTATAATATTTGATCATCAGATATTTTTTTGAGCAAGTACATAACCAGCAAAACTATTTCCTTACTTTAGCCCGATTCACAACAGTAATCTTTCTAATTTGAAGTGGTACCGGTAGAAATTCTTGAAAATTCAAGCATGCCGCCACATCAATTACGTCACGTCTGTAAACATAAAGAAGGTGTCCCAGCTAGTAGGCTATATCGCATGTGAGGATGCTGCAGGTGCCGATTCATTTGCAGCCTTTTCTCACAGCAGCTGGAATAATGAAATGTATCATTTTTATGGCGGATTGTAATCCAGAAAGCATAATGTGTTTTTGAAACACATGTGACTGAAATTAAATTATATTCCAGCTTTAAATGTGCATCTGATCACAGATAGTCTATGTGGGATTACACAAGATTTGTATTTTAAAGAGAACCAGCTGGTTCTGGTGAGAACAATGCAGACTTATTCAAAGGTGTGCACTTTTGCAGTAGGGCTGTGTATCGGCAAGGGCCTCACGATACGATACATATCACGATACATGGGTCACGATGCAATATATCACGATATATTGCGATACAATAAATATTGTGATATATTGCAATAGTTTGTATTAGTATGCATGTCACATTAACTTGATAAAGTCGGCAGACAAATTAAAATTCCAATTCCAATTTATTTTCCATCCATTCCAATTCATTAGAACTGCACAGTGTGATTGAACAGAGTAGCCAACGTTACTTTTTCCCAACACTTTAGCATACTTTGTGTAATAACGTAAACTTTTATGTCAGTGAAACAATAGGGCTCAACAATCTTTTTTTTTTTTAGAAATTCTTGTGTTTTAATTTTTCTGATAATCAAATGAAAAATAAACCCTTTTAATTTTTGGCAAACAAACAGAGGTTTACTGTTAAAATCAATACATGGAAGAAAAATTATATTCAGTTTAAAAAGTTTAAATAATAATTGTAGTTTTTTTTTCTACAATTAAGTGGTTAATCTTGTTGTAATATTTATTTATCAGATATATATATTGTTTTATGTAAATTATTTAAATAGGAATATATAAACACTTACATTATACTGAACAAAAGTAATACAAGACTAATATTGTTCTGTTACATTAAACCGTACTTTTATTTTGACAGGTTGCCGTGAAGTTTCTGTGTACAGTATGATATGATGCTTTCTCAAATGAAATGGTAAAAGTGACACTCACAGCAGCTTTGGCGATTGAGTTTCTCTTCATGTGAGATGCAAAGGCCAAAAATTAGCGGGAGCGTCACGTTTGCTTCAGTATGCATGTAGTAAAAAAAAATGCGTCTCCACCATTCATACATAACAGAGGCAAACGGAACATGCAGGATTCATATTGAAACGGTCCTTTTGCATTTCAGTTTTCACAGACACTAGTCCATATTGCGATTTGAATTAAGTGACAGACCAACTCTTGATTTATTAATCCAAAATTCGACGATTCGGTGGCATTCCGCGCTATAGTAAATTCGGTTTTTATAAATGGAGTGCGCGATCCCGTCTGCGTTTTCACGGAGGAGACATTGTAAACGCGCGACCATGTAGAGACAGAAATGACATGCCTTTGTGTAAATAAGATAAATAACATAAGACAATTTAGTTTGTTTAATAAAAGAACAATGTATAGACCTGTTCTATAGGAAAGATAACCTTAAATGACTTCTATTGTGATCTGACGCTATATCAAAAATAAAATGAATTTGACATTCAAGGGGGCGGGTGGTGCCGTTGGATCGATACTTGAGGTTGGACTATCGATACACTATCGTAAAATAAATTATCGCGATAGTTAGATGTATCGATATTTTTGCACAGCCCTATTTTGCAGAAGTTCATTACATGACCTAAAAACAAAACCTCATTTAATTTAAAATGTCTCAGCATTGGGGTCAATGTTGGTTCAACCTCAGCTTACTCCGAATATCCTTTTTTTTAGTTCAACAGAAGAAAGAAAGTCATACAGATTTGGAAATGACACATGGATGAGTAAATGAAATATACAGGCATGTGAACACCTTAATCGCAGTATTGCCGCTTTGACCAGAGTGCGCATGTGCTCGTGACTTACACTAATGATGTGCCACTCACCTGCAGACAGGGACGGCGCTACACAGGGGCTGGGGGGCCCCGTCAGAATTTTGAATAGCCCCGGTTTAGCCCCCCAAGCAGCTGAGATAGAATAGTGCTGTCCCGTGCTGTTTGCATGTATCTGTCACAGTAATCTGCCACACACGTCATGTGAGCGCAGTTTCCTGCATTACGCTACATTTAATCCATTACATTATCACTAAGATTGAGATGTGGTGTTCGTTTAATGTTTAAGTGTAAAGTATGCACAGTTCTGATTACACATTCATATGAATTGTGTTAATGTTGAGCGCACAACCCAGTCTCACGGAGCACATGGTTCTGTCCAGTTTTGAAGTCTTTCCTTTGCATGTAAAAGGTTTTTTGTTGTTGTCTTGTGTAGAGCCCTGAATAGGCCTAAAATATATGCCCTAGACCAGCTTTTGTAGGACAGCTTATCGGTCAGAGCCTGTTATTTCATGTCAGTTTTAAATATAATTTAAAACTGACATGAAACTGACATAGTTTTAAATATAATTTAAAACTATACTTCTGTTAAATATGGTATGTACCAGAGCTGCTTTTCTTAAAAAAAAAAAAAACACACACAATTTCTTCATTAAGTAACTTTGACGTCATGAATATCGATTATTTTCTTAGCACCCCCACACATTGGTCTAACCCACGTTAGCCCAGGTAGAGAAAATATTCTGGCGCCGTGCCTGCCTGCAGATTAGAAACGATGGCGGCGAAGAAGGCGACACACTTTTGGGAAGCTCAGGAAACGGAGTTTATATTGTCGACATTGCGCGACATGAACATAATGCAATTCATTGACGGACAATAGAAATAATGAAAATTCCATGTAAACCGGAGTGAAGAGCTTTGCTCTTGACATGTAAACATCATAATGCGATTAAGTCTTTACTCTGATTATTGGAAATAATCGCATTATTCGTGCGCATGTAAACGTAGTCATTATCTAATCCAATTCCAGTTCAAGATATTGACCCAAACCATACAGCAACTTCTAAGTACAGATGGTTGAATACTGCAAGCCATCTGAACAATCCTAAAAAAACAATGCACATCTCAAACAATTCATTCCAATAATTGGACCAAGAGACGAAGAACCACACGTGGAACAATAAAAACTTCTAATGCCGTCCAGTTTTCTGGAAATTCCTTTTGTCCCTTTACTAGCCAGCTGCTGGGAACTACAAAACCCAAGATTTTTTTTTTCTCTTTGCCCAAAGAGGAAACTCTGTGGTGTACAATCAAACACCTACTGTATCTTTAAATGCCAGGGATCATCAGAAAGCATTAAGTTGTTGTACATATAAATCCCAGTACTACCTCAAACAAATCCCTCTCATTAAATCTCCATAATAAAGTATAATGAATACTCAATCTGAAACAAGGTTGCAACATTCACACACCCACCAACCCGACCTTTATCTCTCTCCCTTTGATTCTGCATCCAACCTTGAACTTCCGGCCTCAGTGCTCAAACAAAACAAAACAAAAAACAAAAAAAGGAGATGGGTCAGGTTTGAATTATTTGATGCTGATTGGTGGATGTATGCAGTGTGATGGCATTTCCTGCATGGGCCGATCAATTCTAGCTGACCTACTGATCCCAGAAAGCCATTAGAAATGCAGGGTGTGTCCAAAATCGGTCAGTAGGCTATTGATCATATTTTGGAAATCAGATTAAGGCAATGTTCCAGTCATCAAACCTCCATATCCCTGGATCCAACCCACTCTCTTCTTCTAATCACATGAATCCTAAGTTTCATATATATTTTGAGTTTGTGTTTCGAACTGAATCTAAATGTCTGATTTAAGAACAAGCCACGTGGTTTATACAGACGCGGGACGAAAAGTAAACACAGCTACTCACCTTATTAGAGTATGGCTGCCTGGCAAGGTTAATCCCGTCCCTAATGAGTTTATCCCTAAGCATGATCTTCAGCTTCAGTTTGGGGTAGATTTCCAGCTCCTTGCGGTTCCCCAGCGTCAGATTCCTGGGCGCCCCCATGTACCCCACGCTGCGTGCCGCTCTATCGCTGCTCTGCTCAGTCCATGACCTGGAGCCCCGCAGCCTGGACTCACATTGCTCTGCCATGCGACTCGTGTATAAAGGTGAGACCGGGGGCATAGGCTCCAGGGTGAAATAAAGCCCGGTGGCTGTCTCCTTATCGTGATCTTTTAACCTTTGCACGGCATCGTGAATCCGCTGGCGGTGGTGCGGAATGAACACCCCGATGGCATCCAAGTCCGGGTCTCCGATTTGTTTGCAAACTTCCAAGTCGTCGTATCCGTTATCCACAAAAGCCTCGACATACTGACACAGCTGAAGGGTTTTTAGCCATTCGTAGACGATGTTGGGTCCGTTGGTCATCATTTTGAACGGTGTTTAAGCGTAAAGGTGCGTTTACCTTTGTGAGCAGGTGACTGACAGCGAGTGCGCCTGCGGTTTACGCGAATATCTCAGTCAAAGCGTCATCTTCATTCAGCATTTCTCTCCACTTTTTGATAGTAGGGGATGTTTAGAAAATATCCATAAATGTTCAACAGAATGTGCTGGGTACTTCAGCGTTTATTACTGACAATGTCGAGACCCTTCAACTTGGCATTGCCGTATACTCCACAACTACCGCCCCCTTCGCCGCGTTTAAAGAGCCATTCACCGGCAACGGTTAGCGTCTAAAGTGGCTATACTGATAACCATCCACAAAGACTACATTTTCCCCCGTTTATTTTAACTATTCGTCCAGTAGTGTCAAGAATAAACGTGAATATTACGCACCGCGTGTAACGTTATTTCCAGTGGTCTTCTCCAGCGCTCTCAGGAGACCGTCCTTCCCTTGTGTCTGTCAGTACGGCTTAAAGCCAACTCTTTTCCTCTCGGAAGACAAATGAAACCGCGTCTCTCCGGTTTGGAGACGAGCACATGTGGTTTCAGACTTCTTGCCACTATTTGCTGAGCAGCGTAATCGCGTTGGCGGCGCAAAAGATCGGTTTTCCTCAGCGAGGCGACGGTTGGTGAGCAGACACGATTTGAATCTGGCCACGCGCTGTCAGAACTGTCAGTTTGTCAGAGTTTGAGGTAAATGAAACCCTGGCATGGCGCTTCTTAAAACAAATAGGCAGAATTTATTTCCGTGTCGTTTTAATCCAGAACTTTGTGACTTTTGTTTTTGGCAAAGCCGAGCTGTGGTGTTGAGGTAACGGCAGGCTGCTGTCTGTCTGCCGTGCGTGTTGCGCAGGAGCGCGTCTCTCCTCTCCGCTGGTTTGGTGCTGGAAGAGGATTTAAATCAGTGGCGCTGATTTACTTTATACAACAGTCTTATGGTGCCCCCTGCCTTAAAATCGGGTAAAATAGTTATTTGGGCTAGAAATGTACTACACACATTATGACTGCTATTAGCATTTTGCATATTAAAATAAATAATAAAATTAGAAGAAAAATGTAAAACGAAAATGAGAAATGTTGTTAACTGTACTAAAATAGGCCTACGTTTAGGTTGGAGAACTATACTACCAGTTACTACTAACTGCTTTTCATTTGAATACATTTTAAAATGTAATTTATTCCTGTGATCAAAGCTAAATTTTCAGCATCATTACTCCAGTCTTCAGTGTCACGCGATTCTTCAGAAATCTTTCTAATATGCTGATTTGCTGTTCAAGAAACATTTTTTATTATGATTATCAATATTTACAACAGCCAAGTACATTTCTTTCAGGATTCTTTGATTATTAGAAAGATCCAAAGATCAGCATTTATCTGAAATAAAAAGCTGTTGTAGCATTATACACTTTAAGATAGAAATTAATACTTTTATTTAGCAAGGATGCTTTAAATTGATCAAAAGTGATGATAAAGGCATTTAAAATGTTACAAAAGATTTCTATTTCAGATCAATGCTGTTCCTTTCTTTTTTTTTTTTTTTTTTTTTTTTTTATTGAGCGCAATAAAACATAGATAGACAGCAACATGATGACATAGACTGAGACCAGTCACAGATATATACACAGATATATACACATATATACGCAAATGAGACACAGAGGGGGAGAAAACTAAGTAAAACAAGACAGAACAAAGCAAAGAGAAAAAAAAAAAAGAAAAAAAAAGTACAAGAAGATGGGAGCAAAAATTAGGACAAAAACAAAAAAAAAAACAAGCTGTAAATGTATGGATGTGGTAGTTTGAATGGGTACAGAGATAAGTTAAATCATTCGATTTCTGTGTTGTTTAGTGAAAAGATTTAACTATAGACATAACTGTACTAAATATTGAACAGGAAGCAATACGATATACAATAGTAGTGATATTATAATACAACGTTAAACAGCAATCGGGGCAGTAGATGTTAACTTCAGTATAATGGGACAGATCCAGGATACAATAACGGCAATGACAGATGATATCCTACTTTTTACGTGACTGAACAGATAACTAAGAGGAGCCCTAGTAGAAATATAATAATATAATGAAATCAGTAGTGGACACAGAGGTGGAAGCAGTGGGAGCATCGATGATTGTAATAGTAATAGTACACTAGTATGAAATAGACTAATTGGTAGAGTTATTGATAATTATTGCAAATGATGTCTCCCATCCCCTTTGGTCCAGCAGCCGCCCCATCCCTGCCAGCGAGCGCATCCAACACACCCATCGGACACACCCATCGGCACAGACCCCAACAACGTCCCCGATCCACCCTGTCCCTCCACCTTGCTTCTCACCCTGCCAGTGACTAGACCCCACTCCTATGCCAGTGAATGGCATTTTATATAATGGTCCACCACATCATGCACCTCCAGAACAGGCTCCCCCAGTCTGTGCGTGACCCGATGGGTGACCGCTCATTATTAGTACTGATTGTAACTGAGCCCTTGTTATGTTGCAAACTGGCCGTAGTCCTGGTGTTCATCAGTCAGCTCCCCAACCAAAGACACCGCATCCAGCACAGTTTCAATTTTGATTTCGTCAGACTCAGTAATATGGGGCAATGCTGGCAGAAGCAGCAATTGGGGGGATCAGGTTGCCTTAACCAAGACACAGATAGAGCCCATGCCGACAGGATGTGCCAATCAGACCCACCGACAGGGACAAAGCAGCTGCAACACCCAGAAAGCTTATATGCTATCTAAATTAATATAACACACATATAACCACTGCCTCCAACCCCGTTGACCATAATAATAATAATAATAATAATAATAATAATAATAATAATAATAATAATAATAATAATAACAACAGAAGTAGTATTAATATTAGTAGTAATATGCCAGATTCAAAAAAAACAAACAAACAAAAATTTCATTGTCATCAAAGTCAGTTATCATACAGCTATCATATAATTACAACATCATTGTTTGTATTTGTATATCATGAAATTAGTTTAAGGCATCAATTATAAATCTTGCGGCTTAATTGGGGCATCAGCTCATCAGCTAGTTTTATTCAATATTTAATGGTGAAAGCAGAGGGCTGAAGGTTGTATTAAATCTGAGTAACTGGTTTTGTGTTTTTGATGTATGTTGTTCTTGAATGATATGTTCCCTTAACAGATGTATCCATTGTGTAACTGAAATTTGGCATTTATTTTTCCAGTTAAGTAATATAGTTTTCTTGGCGATAGCTAGAGACATGAGTAAAGGAACTGGGTGTTTAAAAGCTGGGTTAATTTGAGAGGTGTCGCCGATGAGGCATAGTACTGGGAGCATTGGGATAATAGTTTTGAAGATTTCTGTTAATTTATTTGTGACCTCTGTCCAGAATTGATTAACTGGTGGGCATAACCAAATTGCATGAAGATAGGTGTCTTGTGTATTTAAACTGCAGTTGGTGCATCTGTCAGAATTACTTAAGCCCATTTTAAACATCTTGTGTTGCGTAATGTGTGTTCTATGTACAACTTTATACTGAATTAATTGGATATTTGTATTTGTGCTCAAGATAAAAGTATTTCCGCAAACTGTTTCCCAAAATTCCTTATCTGTGCTGATATTAAGGTCTTTTTCCCATTGTTCGACTGGTGCAGCAGTGTTTGTGTCTATAGATGATATTAAAGCATATAATTTCGAAAGCGACTTTGTAGTGTTACTGATTGTGCTAATACGTTTTAAAATTGGGGGAGGTTGTGCTATATCATTGATTCCTGTTGTGGTTTTAATAGAATTTTTAATTTGTAGATGGTAATAATAGTGTTCTTTTCCTAGATTAAATCTCTGCATTAATTCTGTAAATGTAATGAAGCTGTTACCCGGAAACAGATGATGTAAGTGTGTGATGCCTTTCTCCTTCCATTTATTATTGCTGAGTGGACTATGGTTGATAGTAAAATCTGGGTTATTCCATATGGGTGAATTGGTATGTGGAGTGAGCACATGATTTGTCAGTGTATTAGTTTGCCACCAAGCAGTGAGAGTTGATTTAATCATCGGGTTTGAAAATAGATTTTGTTTTTTAATTGTTTTAGTGAGTGATGGGAGGTCAGATATAGCAATGTCTTTACATTCTGCTTGTTCTAACTCTAGCCATGGGTTTTGGGTAGTGTCATGTCTTATCCATTTGCAAAGGTATTGTAGATGAGATGCTAAGTAATAATGTTGAAAGTTAGGTGCTGCTAAACCACCTTGAGCTTTATTTTTTTGTAACTTTTGTAAACTTATTTTAGGTTTCTTGTTTTTCCAGTAGAATTTGCTTATAGATTGATTTAATGAGGTGAACCATTTCTTAGTTGGCTGTACAGGTGTCATGGTAAATAAGTTCCTTTCAACTATTTATGAAAGAAACCAGAAACAATTCTACTCAGCGGTTTTCAACATAATAGTAATAAGTGTTTTTTGAGCAGCAAAGGATCATTTGACATGGAGTAATGATGCAAAAAATTCAGCTTAGAAATCACAGGAATAAATGACATTTTAAATATATATTAAAATAAAAAAAACTTTTAAAATTGATTTTAAATAGTAAAACTATTTCAGAATTGTATTGTTTTTGCTGTACTTTGGATCAAATAAATGCAGGCTTGGTGAGCAGAAGAGACTTCTTTAAACATCTTACTATCCAAAAAACTTTTGACTGATAGTGTAAACTTACTAAAACTGAAATATAAATAAAGTTAAATATAAATGACAAAATGACAAAAGCACATATTTACTAAAAACTGAAAATTAAATTATTTTAAGCTGATTTGATAAATATTATAATAGTAGGCTAGGGGCTATATCAATTATACTAAAATAACACCTGTTTAAATACGGTAGTTGCCAATTGGAGAAAAACATTCATATTCATAATATTGTAAAAAAGGTAAGCTTAGGTTGATCGAGATACTCCTTATTTCCATGGCAAAAAGTTTTCCAATCAACCTGAATTCACCCAATACATTTACCTCATACAAAATGCATACTGTTGTAATTGTGTGTTCCTTCAAACTGGCAAATATTTTTGTCCTAGGGCATGATTTTTATTAAAACGTTTTTCATTGTTTTCAAATTAGACCTGATTTTTTAAAGCCTTCATCATAGGCTACTCATTTGAACCAGAGTCGTGTCTCAGTGCAGTTTGATCAACATTTTTCCTTGTCTTACTACCCCTCCTTGTGGTCTTTTTTAGTATAACAACATCCTATTCATATCTTCACACTGCTTTTGACCAAACACCTCCATGATCAACAAGGGTGAGTTCAGCAGAAGTGGGACAAATAAGTTTCCTTATTTGTTTCCCCTTTAAAGATCAGTAGAATGTAACAGTCATTAATAATTTAATTAGTAAGAACATTACGTCAAAAAGAAGGAAAAAAAAAACATTATAGAAAAAATATGTAGCCTAATTCTGACAATCATGTCGACTGCCTGATATCGTTGTAGTGGGCGTGGTCAGGCTGCAACATCCAACCAATCACAGCGAACACATTGGCAAATGAGTACAGATCATATATAGCCAGCAAAACAACACAGGAAAGATTTTTAAATCGTTTTATTTTCCATTGCACAGTAATTTCTATCTACAGAAATTCTAAATTGTTTGTGGCAGCAGATAGTCATAAACATCCATGTGAAATTTGCATAAAACTGTACAAGAAATTGGCTACAATGAGAAAATACTGCAACCCACTGATAACCGTTATATTCAGGACAGAAAATGAATGAGGCTCTTCTGCATGTTAAAAGTGTAATATTTCAGGTAAGAATGTTCTGTCTGAGACAAACAACTCACTTAAAGTCAACATGAAACATTACAAAATGAATAAACAAAATCAAAGCCAAAAAAGCAACCAAGAACCTTTTTATCTCCTTAGTCATGAAAGATTACAAAGGGCAAACAACCAGGTTCACATCAAGAGTGAGTCTGAAAACCTCTCTGAAACAGACATGAATGAACCGAAGGTGCGATCAATAAATTCTGCTGGAGTTAGAACACTTATTACTGACATTTACAGCATTACAGTTCAACACGGCTGATTGGATACTTTTATCGATTGACAATGACAAAATAGCAACCTAGGACATCAAATATTTCCTGGAATCATCTTGGAAAATAATTTTTGGCTTTGAAATGTAAATGCCAACCATGTTTGGGGCCTAAAATGCATTATGTGCAGCACACATAATCATATGTATGGCATTTTTTTTAATGAATTTCAAGGAAATGCTCACTCACTCATGTTTAATTCAAAAATCACCCTGTTGTGTCAATGACAAGGCATGAACAAAGACCACACAACAGAAAACAAAGATATGAAGACAAGTAACAGAGCGCAATGAGCTCAAAATACGTCCTCCTCAAAGCATATATAAAAATAATCTTTTAATAATCGATGGTTAAAAATATGACAAGGATATCTATTCAGGGAAATACAGTACTGCGGAGAAAAATACACATCGTACAAATATAATTCAGTTAGTTAATCAGGAGAGATGACATACGAGCGAGATATTCAAAAACAAACCCGGTCTTCAGAAACACTATAACACCATGGCATGAAAACACATCTACAGAGAATATAGAGTCCAACACAGAGAAACATTTAGAGTCTGAGAGAGATTGGCTTCGTTTTGTTTTGTAATTCTTCTTTTTTCCCCCCCGTTTTTCTTTGTTTGAAGTACGGCATACGAAACACACGACTAGCACACAGCCAGAAACATCAGAAAAGTCCTTAACACTGTTACTGGTGGAATATGCAGTGGTACCTCAGACACAAACAGCTGTCGAACACACTCAATGGAATACAGAACTCAATGAAAGAAAATCTTTGGCGTTTGAAAAGATATGGCAACTGTTTTAGGGTCAGTATGGCCAGGACCGCTCGCAATTTATGCTCCCAGATTGTCGAACTACTTCTTCCTTCACAGAATGGCAAAAAACTTTGGGCAGAGAGGCGAGTGAGAATCAGTATCTGGAACGGCAATGGGTCACGTGATCGATGCAACATATATAGCAGCATTTCTTGCAAACCACAAATAAATATAATGGCACTAAAAATGTGGTTTCAAGGGAGAAATGGGACATTAAAGACATTTGCCATACGTTTTATTTTTTTGTATTACTAAAGTCTAGTTTTCTGGTTTTGAATGTACAGCAAACACTCGTTGGTGTTTTCACACATGAGGATGATTTTGAAGTACGTTCTGTGCCACTGCATTCACATGAAGCACCAGTGTGAAACCAGATAGAAACATGTTATCCTGACATTCAGAACTACAATGAATACTGTTTCCAAGCCAGTGAAAGCGTTCCGCCCTATTTCACGCCACAAGATTAGAGCTGGAAAACCGGTCCAAATTTCCAAGCATGAAAAAAGCCGTTTCCAACAGTACAGTAAGTGCTTTTTATTTAACAAATGAAATGAGGACCGAAATATTTACTAAAGTACAACCTCTACATGTTCAACTAAAGCGTCTACAGCTATTAATCTATGCAGTTACAGGAATGAGAAAGCCGGTCTAATAGACAAAATCAAATCCCAGAGTCAACGCCGAAGAGACTGTGATGAAATTTTCAGTCACAACAAATGTTCTAGCTGTTGAGGTCTAAGTTATATGGCTGTCTACCTAACAAAACATGGATAACTTTAAACCTTAAAGAGATAGTTTGCCCAAAAATGAAAATGTGATGTTTATTTGCCTACCCCAGGGGCATCCAAGATGTAGGTGACTTTGTTTCTTCAGTAGAACACAAACAAAGATTGTGAACTCAAACCATTGCAGTTTGTCAGTCATATAATGGCAGTTAATGGGATCCACAGCTTTGAGAGTTAAAAAAAAAAAAACATACACAGACAAAACCAAATTCAATTCTGCGGCTTGTGACGATACATTGACGTCTTAACACACAAATCAATCAGTCTGTGCAAGAAACTGAACAGTATTTATGTCATTATTTACCTCTGATCCACCAGCAATGTCCAACTCTCATACTGTCATACTGTGTATGTTTTTTCTTTTTGACTCTCAAAGCTGTGGATCCAATTGACTGCCGTTATATCAGGGTTGCCAGGTTTTCACAACAAAACCTGCCCAACTGCCACTCAAAACTAGCCCAAAACAAGTCCAATGGCATTCTGAGGGGGTCCCCCATTAAAAATTGCGTTCCGGGGGGTAAAATACACGTTTTGTAGAGGGGTTCCCCTGGTACTGTTCACATTCCAGGGGATAAATATAAAGTTATTGGAGTCATTTCAACCCGCGGACACGAAAAACCACCCGCGAAACAGTTTTAAAGTAGCCCAATTCCGCGGGAAAACCGTGGACTTGGCAACACTGCATTATATGGCTAATAGACTGCAATGGTTTGAGTTAAAAATCTTTGTTTTTGTTCTACTGAAGAAACAAAGTCACCTACATCCTGGATGCCCTGGGGGTAAGCAGATAAACATAAAAATGTCATTTTTGGGTGAACTATCCCTTTAAAATTTGCCTGCTTACTTTCACAACTCAGTCCCTCAGATATTTTCTGTGCGGAGTCTCATAGAAAGTTTAAACATCTGTATTTTGTATCACATGAAAATACCATCATTAAATCACTCACAGTATAAATCGTTATTCCATAATTCATTCATTTACCACATATATCTGTCATTTTATGTCATCTTGTTGTAAACCCTCTAGATGGTACTTTAACGTAAAGCATTATTGTAGTGATATTCACAATAATTCTGTAAAAATATCACCCAAAAAGCATTTTATATTTAATTAGACATTTACAGTTGATTTTACAAATTATTTCTAGTTTTTTCACTAAGTAAATAAATAAATAAATAAAAATAAATAAATAAATAAATAAATATTCAAATGGTAATTAAACCAAACGGGAAATTTTTGTAGAAGGGAGATGTTCTCTTTTCTTCTGCCGCCACGTTATGACATCATTTCCTGTGAACGGAGCTCTTGCCGTGCTTCACCTGGTGTCTTCGTATTTCAGTTTTCTTTGTGACAGTCAATAGCGAATATGGCATTTTTACAGACTTCAATGAAGATTTATATAGAATTATGTATATATACTCTTTTTTTTTTTTTTTTTTTTTTTTTTTTAGATTTTTGTGATGTTTGTTTAGTTATTGTATTTTTTGTTTAGTCTGTCTTTTTTTGACTACTTGCTGCTCTCCGATGTGGGAGGCAGGACATGATTGCAAAAAACAACAGCACGAAAACAATTCAAAGACTGAGAGAAGAAATGGAATTTCAGGGCGTGCAAAGCCCAGCCGCCATGAGAGAGGATTGGCGATATTAAACAAACGAACAAAAACCGAAGAGTGGACGCCATCATGGTATGGTATTCCTCAGATTGGGGCCGCTCTCAGTCAGTGGCGCAGTTCTGTAAGCAGACTGTATTTAATATTGTGCTAGGAAAGAGCGAGGGATCCCACTGGTCCAGCAGAGGAGAGATAAAGACGGGAGTGGGAGAAGGATTACGGATGAACAAGGCTGTGTAGGAGAACTCCTGAGTCCCTTTGGGCTCTGCTGTTTTGCGGAGATCAGAACTGGTACCATTTTTTATCCTTACATTTTAGCATCATCTGAAACAGCGAGCAAAGACAGTAAAAAGATGATTATAATGCACATAAATGAACTTACGTAATACAAAAAAAACATTTAGCTATTTTTAAGAAGTGATTCATCTGTTATTGGCGTCAATGGTTGGTAACGCTGTACCTCATGAGCGTGTTTGGAGAAAAAGTCAGCGCTGGCCATCATGGCTGCCGTCCGCTCTTCCACCTCGCCCAGTTTTTGCCCTCTTTCATCCAACGCTATCCGAGCTCGGGCTAGATCACCCACGATGCCTGACGCTGCCCCCTTCATGCCTTCTATACCCCCAGGACCTGGAATGTGTTGAGCGAGACTGCGTGGTGCTTTTCCAGCTCCTGTTTCACCGACTGAAACACAAATACACAAGTAGAGTGTGAAAAGAAGAGGAGGAAATAATGCTGCAAATGAGGTGACAGCATAACAGAACACAAATGAGCTTTCTGTTAGACAGCATAGCAAAGATGCCACTTTTTGAGAACACAACTCGTTAAGATTGCAAAAAGGCACAGGAAGCACCTAGGCTAGATGTCACAGTTGTCATCAGTGTTATTTTTGCATTATTTATTATACAAAAATAATTATTTATAACTTAATGTAATATATATATATATATATATATATATATATATATATATATATATACACAGTCAAGCCCAAAATTATTCATACCCTTGGCAAATTCTGACTTAAAGTTACTTTTTTTCAACCAGCAAGTTTTTTGTTTTGTTTTTTTGATTAGAAATGACACAGATGTCTCCCAGAAGATAATAAGATGATGTACAGGCATCATTGTGGAAAAAAGTTATTACTCATGTTTTATTTACATTTGAACAAAAAGTGGCATGTCCAAAATTATTCATACCCTTCTCAATAATCAATAGAAAATCCTTTATTGGCTATTACAGCAATCAAATGCTTCCTA
Source organism: Garra rufa (assembly GCF_049309525.1). Taxonomy (NCBI): domain Eukaryota; kingdom Metazoa; phylum Chordata; class Actinopteri; order Cypriniformes; family Cyprinidae; genus Garra; species Garra rufa. Next base: position 28,427,780 of record NC_133373.1, read on the forward strand.
TAATTGCTGACCAGCTTTTTGCATGTCTCCACTGGTATTTTTGCCCATTCATCTTTAGCGATGAGCTCCAACTCTTTCAGGTTGGAGGGTCTCCCTGCCATCACCCTGATCTTTAGCTCCCTCCACAGATTCTCAATTCAATTTAAGTCAGGACTCTGGCTGGGCCACTGCAAAACGTTAATGTTTTTGTCTGCTAACCATTTCTTCACCACTTTTGCTGTGTGTTTTGGGTCGTTGTCATGCTGAAATGTCCACTGGTGCCCAAGGCCAAGTTTCTCTGCAGACTGCCTGATGTTGTTGTTGAGAATTTTGATGTATTGCTCCTTTTTTATGGTGCCGTTTACTGTGATTAGGTTCCCTGGTTCACCGCCTGAAAAACACCCCCAAAACATTAGGTTCCCACCACCATGTTTGAGAGTGGGGATGGTGTTCTTAGGGTTCTCCTTTTTTACGCCAAATGAAGGCTACATCATTGTGGCCAAACAATTCAATTTTTCTTTCATCTGACCATAAAACAGCGGTGTGCAGTGTCCGTTGGACTGTCTACCTTGAGATGTTGCCACCAGCAGAGCCCAGATTCATCAGGATGGCCTTGGTGGTGATCCTTGTATTGTTTCCTCTCTCACTATCCTCCTGGCCAGCACAGGTGTCACTTTTGGCTTCCGACCACGTCCTCTTGAGATTTTTCACAGTGCAGAACGTCTTGTATTTTTTAATAATACTTTGCACTGTAACCACTGGAACTTCAAAACATTTAGATATGGTCTTATAGCCCTTTCCTGACTTGTGAGCAGCCACAATACGCAGCTGCAGGTCCTCAGTGAGCTCCTTTGTCTTAGCCATGACTGTCCACAAACCAACAGCAGAGAGCTTCTGTTTTTCACCTGTTGAGTTAATTAAAACAGCTGTTCCCAATGAATCAGGGTAATTAGGATGCTTTAGAACAGCTTGGACTATTTGGAATGGTATAGAACTTTGGATTTTCCCATAGACTGTGATAGTTTGCAAAGGGTACGAATAATTTTGGACATGCCACTTTTTGTTCAAATGTAAATAAAAGCTGAGAAATATTTTTTTCCACAATGATGCCTCTTGTACATCATCTTACTATCTTTTGGGAGAAGCCTGTGTCATTTCCGGTCTTGGTCCGGTCAACTTGCTGGTTGAATAAAAGTAACTTTAAGAAAATGGTATTAAAAAATTACAAGAACTTAAGACTTAAACTGTGTCAGAACAAATTCATCTTGATAATGTCAGATAACTTTGATAGAAAGGTATGTAACAAAACATGCTCAGGTCTAAGTGTCAAATCAAATTGTTAGTCCCAAATTTGTATCTATTTTCTGGTTTTACTATTTCACTGTATGAAGAATGTTTGGGTATAATATTTCACAGTTTACTTTATTTTGCTATCCTTTGCTATAGTTACTTAAATATATAACTATAGTGTCCTGCACCCACTAGTTAAAATATAAAAAATTATATCTTCTATTATGAAACAAACAATTAATGAAACATCTAATTAAAAAAAAAACTAAATAAAATAACAAATCTAAACAATGTAATGAAGTAATTTATACAGTATATATTAATGCCAGTATTCCTTGTAACTGGGCTATTATTTGTGCCTATTGAGAATTTGACTTACAAAAATGAACCTACCCTGAAAAATATATTAGTGACCCTGGACCACAAAACCAGCCTTAAGTAGCATGGGTATATTTGTAGCAATAGCCAACAATACATTGTATGGGTCAAAATGATAGATTTTTTTAATGCCAAAAATTATTAGGATATTAAGTAAAGATCATGTTCCATAAGAATATTTTGTCAATTTCCTACCGTAAATATAAAAAACTTTATTTTTGATTAGTAATATGTGACTCTGGACCACAAAACTTCAAAAAAATTCTAAATTTTTGAAATTGCGTTTTTATACATCCTCTAAAATCTGAATAAATAAGCTTTTGATTGTTGTATGGTTTGTTAGGATAGGACAATATTTGGCCAGTATACAACTATTTAAAACTGGAATCTGAGGGTGCAAAAAAATCCAAATACTGAGAAAATCACATATGCATTGCTAAGAACTTAATTTGGACAGTTTTAAAGGTGATTTTCACATTATTTAGATTTTTGGCACCCTCAGATTCCAGATTTTCAAATAGTTGCCAAATATTGTCCTATCCTAACAAACCATATATCATGGAAATTTTATTTATTCAGAACATTTTCAGAATTTCTTTTTTAAATTACCCCGTTATGACTGGTTTTGTGGTACATGGCCACATTTACTGAAGTAAAAAGTGTGGTGACTACCTCCAGTCTCCTAACACCTAAATGGTCTACATTCCTACTGTACCATTCTTGCTGTGATACTTTAAGCACCTGAGGGCAAAGAGCAGATAATGAAAAAGAACTCACAGAGCTCTTCTCTGTCTAGGGACTGTGCTCCTCCTCCAAACAGACCCTTAAAGAATCCTCTGTTAGGAGCTTCAGGCGTCTCCACTGGAGTAAACAGCTCACCTAGCATCTCCTGTTACACAGTTAAATCATCATCATCATCTTCAACATAGTCGTAAATAGTGTGCAGAAAAAGTTTAGTTTATAAAGCAGTTTTGCTCACCTGTAAGTTCTCACAGACCTCCTGGCTATAGGTGATCCTTTGGATCTCAGTAGGGGAAGTCAGATACAAGGCCTGTCCGAGATTGGTGAAGCAGAACGTTCTGGCTATCCGCATATCTGTCAGGGGTAGGTAATTTACATCCAGCAGTGGTCTCAGCCCTGGCAGACTGAAGCAGCATGACACAGAGAGACATTTTTTCAGCTCTGGGATTTCTCACCTCCTCTATTATTCAAGAGCTGCAATGCTGAGACTGTGGCAGCACTTATTTTGTCCTTCAAAATGTGCCGTTAAATTACAGGAAACAAACATTAAGGATATTTGTCGATGTTATCTGCAACAATACTCCCAAGGTCTTCATGTTTGATGGTTAACTTTGACCTTCCTACTAACAAACACACACAGATGTTTGTCTGCCTTTCTGTCCTCTAAAGATTTATAAGCCAAAGCGATACAGAGAGCAATTCAGTGATTAGATCTGTGTTGCAATAGCAACAGGCCCCCTGGCTCTGACTTTTCTGAACAGTGGAGCAAGACAACAATATTGTATACTAAAAATAGGCTTATTTCCAAATTTACTGCATGTGTTACAGTATATCATATCAGGCTACAAACAATTCCTCACATCGCTGAAACAATCACTAGGCAGTGTGCGGATAAACAAAGCTTTAAAGGCTGACTGAATGATCCACAACTGTTTTTTGTTTAGTCGTAGTTGTTCATGATTCCCTTGTTTGTCCTGAACAGTTAAACTGCCTGCTGTTCTTCAGGTTCCACAAATTCTTTGCTTTTTCAGCATTTTTGTGTATTTGAATCCTTTTCAAGAATGACTGTATGATTTTGAGATTCATCTTTTCACACTAAGGACAACTGAGGGACTCATATGCAGCTATTACAGAAGGTTCAAACACTCACAGGTGCATCAGAAGGAAACAATGGATTAAGAGCTGGGGGGTGAAAACTTTTGAACAGAATGTAGATGTGTGCATTTTTCTTATTTTGCCTACTTCTGATAGATGTTTCCTAGAGGACAAAATAAGTTACATTTACCCTGATCTTCAAATTCCAAAAGTTTTCACCCCTGCCTCTTAGCGCATTGTGTTTCCTTCTGGAGCATCAGTGAGCGTTTGAACTTTCTGTAATAGTTGCATATGAGTCCCTCAGTTGTCCTCAGTGTAAAAAATGGATCTCAAAATTATACAGTCATTGTTGGAAAGGGATCAAATACACAAAATTGCTGAAAAAACAAAGAATTTGTGGGATCTGAAAGATTTTTCTGAAGAACAGCGGGCAGTTTAATTGTTCAGGACAAACAAGGGACTTGTGAACAACTATCACTAAACAAAAAAAGACAACAGTATTAAGAATCAGGTTAATTTTTATAAATTCAGCAATTATTTTCTCCTGTGGACTATATGTAAATGCCTTTTATGTGAAATATCTTATTCAGGTCAGTACTAAATAAAAAAAATAACATGAATTTTGTATGATCCCTCTTATTTTAAAATTAAAAAAATAAAATAATTAACATTTTGCAGAATCTGCAAGGTGTATGTAAACTTTTGACTTCAACTGTAAATGCAGCCTGGTTGAGCATTAAGTGACATCTTACAGAAACATTAAAAATAGTACCAAACCCAAACTGTTGGGGTAGTGTATGCATAATATTTTTTTTAAATAAATGAAAAAGTTTAAACATGTGACTTATCTAATATTGTAAAAATAAATATACAAACATAATATTATTAGAAATTGAATATCTCTGTTTTTACACAGTCCCAACACTCAGTCCCAAATGAATGCATTAAAATCAACCCCATCTGGCTTACGTTGAAGGGCATCTTCTCTCACCTGAGGGTCATGATGTGTCCATTGGCACAGAAGCAGGCCACACAAATGCCAGTGTTTATCTGTACCACATCTGCCCGCAGCACAAAAGATGTTTCAGTGATGTTGTGTTTAAATACGCAGGTCTGAGAGGGCAGGGATATGACTTTGGCCTGTTTCTCAGAGCACACCACAGCATATTGGTTTTCTGTCAGTTCCTGGGATGTGGATGGAGAGACAGACACCGGCCGTCTCTTACGGACCTTGTCCCGCTCCTCTCCGTTGGTCGGGGCATTGGGTTCGTACCATGGCTCAAAAGCAGAAGGGAGGAAAGACCCTGTAGAATCTAAGAAAGCCATCCGAAGGATGCTACCCTTCAACCTGACAAGAGTACCTGGACAGAGAGAGTCAAGATGTCAGAGTTAAACAAATCAACCTTGATCAAATTAAACAAATAGTTGACCCAAAAATCAAAATTTGCTTAAAGGACTTTGTTTCTTCATCAGAACAGATTTGTGACCCTGGACCACAAAACCAGTCATAAGAGTCTTTTTTTTTTATTTGAGATTTACACATCAACTGAAAGCTGAATAACAAAAGCTTTTTGTGATGTATGGTTTGTTAGAATAGGACAATAACACAACTATTTGAAAAAATTTGGAATCTGAGAGTGCAAAAAAATCGAAATATTGAGAAAACTGCCTTTATAGTTGTCCAAATGAAGTTCTTAGCAATGCATATTACTAATGAAAAATTAAGTTTGGATATATTTACGGTAGGAAATTTACATTAATATCTTTATGGAACATAATCTTTACTTAATATCCTAATGATTTTTGGAATAAAATAAGAAAAATTGATACTTTTAACCCCTAGTACTATGTATTGCTACAAAGATACCTGTGCTACTTAAGACTGATTTTGTGGTCCAGGGTCACATTTGGAGAAATTCACCATTACAGGGATCCCAGTGGATCATCTGCATTGAATGGGTGCCGTCAGAATAAGAGTTCAAACAGGTAAAAACATCAAGTAATCTACATGTTAACCACATTACTTCAGTCCAATAAATAACGTCTTGTGAAGTGAAAAGCTGCGTGTTTCTAAGATACTAATCTATAATTAAAGTGCAGTCACTTTAAAATTTTGCTTCTGGTTAAAACATAAGTCCATAAAGTCCATAAACCATATTAATGCTTCCTCCAGAAAAAAAAGGTCATCTGAATCAGGAGAGAAATACGCACAGATCAAGCACTATTCAGAAAAAAAACACAAATATGTTTATAAAATGAAAGAAGACAACAGGGGATGGACCTTTAACTGGAGGAAGCATTATTATTTTGGATTATAGACTTGTATTTTGGCCAGAAGTGACGGTTTATTGTTGGATTTATCACAAACACACAGTTTTTTGCTTTACAAGATGTCAACTGATGGACTGGAGTCATGTGGATTACTTGTGGATTATTGTGATGTTTTTAAATCAGCTGTTTGAACTCTCATTCTGATGGCACCCATTTACTGCAGAGGATCCATTGGTGTGCAAGTGCTAAATTTCTCCAAACCTAGAGCAAACTCATCTACATCTTGGATGGGCTGAGGCCCAAATTTCACTACTACTCCTTTAAACTGCTAATGTGCTGACTTACCACAAGGGGAGACAATGACCGGCTGCAGAAGCCTCTGCTCTCCAGCAGGGGGCATGTTGAGGGAGATTGCCAAGATTGTACCCAAGGACGTGCCAACCCACAGACTAGGTGTAAGTCCGCCATCTGCTTTGCGGTTGTACGTCTCACAGAAATAGAAAGATGTGATGGCCTCTCGCGCTTCCTTGTCGATACTGGTCACACTGGAGCTCCGTGAGCGGCTGAAAGAGTTGTCCCTGTTGTCTAGGGGTATGGAACCCCGCGGGGGACATACAGAGAGTAGGACAGTAGAGAGAAAAACAGAAAAAGGTAAAGCCCCCACTCCAAAATGACAATCAGAGATAAACATTAAGATTTTTTCCATATCTGCATAACTAAACAGCCCCTTGGCCTTGAGCAGATATAAGATCTAAATAAATGTGTTCTCCTTGTGATTGTGGTTTGTGCACACTTTAAAACATACAATATCCTTCAGTGGCAAGAAAATGACCTTTGATGTGAGAAATGAGGCTCTCTCCAGTGTGATGGAGACAAATGGCATTCCCAAGATTGGGATGACCAGATGCCCTATTTTCCTGGAACACTTACATATTTTAGACCCTTTTACCCGACCTCATTTATTTGAAAATTGGCCCTGCTAAAACATCTTCTAAAATAAATCTGGACATGTTAAACGGGTTTGAAAATGGGAAAAAGTATCCATCTGGTCATCCTATCCAAGATGTGTTCAGTCTGGAAATTATAAACAAACAAACAAATAAATAAATGAATAAATAAATACAAGTAATGGAAAAATGTGACAGAAAAAGTAATGTGGTTTCCATTAATAAAACATTATATCTACGCCATTTAAAGGGATAGTTTACGTAAAAAGAAAAATTATATCATTAATTGCTCACGCTCATGTCGTTCCAAACCAGTAAGACCTTCGTTCGCCTTTAGAACACAAATTAAGATGTTTGTGATGAAATCCAAAAGCTTTCTGACGCTGCATAGACAGCAACGCAACTGAAATGTTTTCAGGCCCAGAAACATCGGTAACAGTCCATGTGACATTCAACCGTAATTTTACGAAGTTAAAAGAATACATTTTTGTACAAAGAAAACAAAAATAACTTTATTCAAAAGAACATTATTCACTGGGAACATTTCATTTGCATTGTTGTCTATGCAGGGTCAGAAAGCTCTCGGATTTCATCAAAAATATCTTCATTTTTGTTCAGAAGATGAACAAAGGTCTAACAGGTTTGGAATGACATGTGGGTTATTAATTAATGACAGACTTTTCATTTTTTGGGTGAACTATCCCTTTAAGACCCACATTACCATTCAAAGATTTTCTAATCTTTTCAGGAAAAAATGTCTTAAGCTCAACAAGGCTCCACTTATTTTATCGAAAATACTACTGAAATACTGCTACAGCTGAAAATATCATTTTTTTTATTTTAATAAAATATATTTGATATATTCTAAAATTATATATTTAAAATTTTTAATTATTTATGTGATGGAAAAGCTGAATTTTCAGTAGTAACTATGCCAGTCTTCAGTGAGTTGCCAGCAATATATTGCTGTCCAACTGAAGCGAAGAAGACTATTTTATTTGTCTTTTTTAATATAATATATATTAATAATAACACTTCTATATTTGAAAAGAGACATGGTCATTGTAAAATTGTATCATCTACACAAGCCATTTGTGCTTGAACCCCAATAATTGACGATTATGGTTGTATTTCTTAAAATTATCAAAGTAGAAATGCATGCAGAAATGTGCTGCTTAATATTTTTTTGGAAACTATCATTATAAATGTCATTTTGATTTGAATTAAATCCATCCTTGATGAAAAGAAAAGGGGAAAAACACTGATCCCAAAAGTTTGAACAACAGTGTACATTTAAAGGGATAGTTCACCCAAAATTAAAATTCTGTCATTAATTACTCACCCTCATGTCGTTCCAAACCCATAAGACCGTTCATCGTCGGAACACAAATTAAGATATTTTTGATTAAATCTGAGCGCTTTCTGACCCTGAATAGACAGCAGCACAACTGACACATTCAAGACCCAGAAAGGTAGTAAGGACATCAGTGAAACAGTCCATGTGACATCAGTGGTTCAACTATAATTGCTGAATACTTGACTTTGATAAGAATTGTTGAATAAAGTTGTTATTTTTGTTTTGTTTTTTTGTGCACACTGGTGTCACAATTTTGTAGATGTTCTTGGTACCTTTCTGGATCTTAATGTGTGTTCTGAAAATGAACAAAGGTCTTAAAGGTTTGGAACAACATGAGGGTGAGTAATTAATGACAGAATTTTCATTTTTAGGTGAACTATCTCTTTAAACCCTCCCGATTCCTATTCAAAAAATTATCCGATATCCTGTAGACGTATATGTATGGCAATGATATGTAAGGGAAAAATGATCTTCACATCACCCTACACATTTGATTTCCAGAAAGTACTCCTTGAGGGAATTCCCTTAAAAACACTCCTGCTGGAAACTGATGACAGAACTGAAACTAATACTAAATTAAACACCAGCAAATGCTGAACTGGCAAATGCTGACTCGTGTTATTCGGGATAAGAGTTAGGAACACTGACAGAGGACCCTGACTACATGAAAGTAACACAGTGGTTTAGGCCATGCTCATGTGTCCCATTTGCAGTATGGAAACACTCACAAGCCTTTTGATAAACCAACACAGTCATCAAATGTATGTCAGACCCAAGAATCAATACATAACAACAAAGTCAACTTCAGATGGACCTTTTCTCCTAAACTATATTTTATAACTCGTGTATCATTCTGACGCCATCTTAGTCTTTGGCTAACTGACATGAGATAAGTGAGTTCAAAGCGAGTGAGCATGTGGACCCTCCAGTTTCTGATAATGTGCTGATGGACTCCACATTCAAAAGCTGTGTAGCATGAACACAAATTCAAGGCTTACCCAAGTCTGGCTTTAGCTCAGTAGGCAAGCTTAATTTCCGTGACATCTTTGCTGGAAAAAAGAGAACACCTCTCTTTACAAACACATTGAAGCCTCAGTAAAAGCCATGCAATGCTTGAACTAGTTGTGCTCGAGAAAACACCAAGACAACATAGCTAAAGGGGTTTTTCATCATCCTGAGGGACACAAATGCTTCAAACAGGACAAAGGAGACACTGCGATATTTTTCAGCGAGTCAGAGACAAACTGCATAATGCTGCATGCTGGACAAACAGTACTGGGATGTAAATGGGTGTAATTTGGCCACACAAAGCCCTGAAAGGAAAAGAATTAACATCAGAACAGACAGAACAATCATTCTCAGCACCCCATGCCACAAGCATGCACCACACAGGAGAATACACACTAGACATTATGGCTTATATGGATGATTTTGTACATTTTGTATACTCTTGTCGCATAGGCATCTCTTGACTTATCTATTGTCTTTCATAAATAAATAAAAAGCTGGCAGATAGACATGTGACCTTGTTTAACCTTAGCTCTTTATATATTTATTGTCCAGGATAAAATCTAAACATCTTTAAAACAAGATAAATTTACTTGGGAAACAAAATTGGAAAAGATCATTTTGTTTTTATTTTAATACTATTACCCAATGTACAGTAGTTTTAGATGCATTTTACAAAGTCTATGTTCAGTGAATAACTGAATCTTAATTCAACTAAATGTTACATTACAATTTTAATTAACTAACCATGACCACTAAACTTTCACTATATATATATATATATATATATATATATATATATATATATATATATATACAGTACCAGTCAAAAGTTTTTGAACAGTAAGATTTTAAAAACAAATTCAAGAATTATCTTAATTATAATAATTATCTATTTGTTTGATCCAAAATACATCAAAAGGAGTAATATTGTGAAATATTTTTACTATTTAAAATAACTAGTTATTTGATTATTATTTATGTAATTAATTCCTGTAATCAAAGCTAAATTTTATCTCCAGTCTTTAGTGTCACATGATCCTTCAGAAATCATTCTAATATGCTGATTTGCTGTTTAAGAAACATTTTTTTTATTATTATCGATATTTAGTATATTTTTTCAGGATTCTTTGAAGAATTGAAAGATCCAAAGATCAGCATTTATCTGAAATAAAAAGCTTGTAACATTGTATACTGTAAGCTTGGAGTCAGTTTAATTTGTATTTGTATTGTATTTGTAGAAATTAATACTTTTATTTAGCCATGATGCTTTGAATTGAAAATTAAATTCAAAAGTGATGATAAAGACATTTATAATGTTACTAAAGATCTTTCTATTCATTAACGAAACCTGAAAAAAATCTACCCAGCTCTTCTCAACATAATACAAATAATAATACATGTTTTTTGAGCAGCAAATCAGAATATTAGAATGATTTCTGAAGGATCATGCGACTGGAGTAATGATGCTAAAAAAATCAGCTTTGAAATCACAGGAATAAATTACATTTTAATATATATTGAAATAGAAATAGTTATTTTAAATATTAAAAATATTGAACAATTTTACAGTTTTTGCTGTACTTTGGATCAAATAAAGAAACTTCTTTAAAAAACTTTAAAAATCTTACTGTTCAAAAACTTTTGACTGGTAGTGTCCATATACTTTTGCTTAATATCTAAGTTTTGCTTCTCAATTAAATGTTTTTATTTCCTTTAAAGATCTTAAGATATTTTATGTGGACAGCAAGAGCAGAATAAAGATTTATAAAGTGTTTTTTGCAGTCTAATGAGTGCAGCAGTCATAAAAAAATCATTTAGAAAACAACAAAACAAAAACAGTCTTCACAGCTTGTCTATGTAAGAACAACTGAAAAAAAAACCGAAATGACCAATTACCCAAAACTATACGTTTCCTAATAATACTCCACAAAACCATATACAAAATGAATACCACGGCTGGCTCCAATCCATCTAAATAAATGTGTATTTTTCGGAGATGTACGGACATAAAGAGACAGGAAGTACAGGAGGACAACAAACCGAAAACCTTCATTCCTACAGACAAACAATTATAGGACTCAGCCACCGGTGTGGCCAAAGAGAAACGCCTCAAGCAAATCACCACAAGCACATTTCACCATGTTACATGCGTGCTACATGAACGTAGCATGCAGTGGGAATTTCCATCAGGGTTATTCAAGTATCTATGTTGTTGAGGACAACTGCTTCCTCTGTTTTGTTCATACATAGAGACAGAGACAGTGTGGTTGAACAAAACCAGTGGAACCTCTTCTACACCGTTATCCAACCTTACCTCCTCTCCCTCCTCCATTGTAGAATTGCTGATGGTTTGACATCAAGACTTTTTGGGAGGAAGTAAAGCATATGAGCAGTTAGAGATACTTTACGCGTTTACAGGAGTGTAATAACGTGAAAGATTATGTATCGACCTGGTTTGTTTTGTTTGTTATGCGTTCGGTTTGGCTTTCGGTGGTGGTCGCAATCATTTGTTCTGTATCTGCCCATGTCGAGGTGTTACAGCAAGTATATGCTGCTATTTGCACAATGATTACACGGACCTTCTTTCAATATTTGATCAAACCACTCGCTGAGAGAACAGCTGCAGAGGTCTGTGCTCTAACCGAAGGTTAAGTCATTTTGGAAATACATTCTCATTCTGTTCTGACCTTTCTGAGCAAATCTTATCTCTATTTTGAGATCTGCCCCGGTCTCCGAGTGTGAATGTCACGCTCTTTCTAGAAGGAGTTTTTTAGGTTGTATTCGGCTTATCACGCCACCTTCAGCTGCGCTAAATGAACTAAAGAAAGAGAATGCAAATGCTTTGAGATTGCCCTGTCCTATCTGTGTTTTAAACCTTTCTGCATTTTCTATTTGCATTCCATCCACAAAAAACAATGCTAATTTGAATAATGATGGCAAAATAATGTTCTTTCGTCCCACCCCAGAGGAAGACGTGATATTATAGCAAAGGTTAAGATCTGGAGAAAGCAAAACAGTCTCTCAGGGAAAGTGTTATTTGCATAACATGAATCTAAAAAGTAAATGTAAAACCTCTATGTGACAGATCTTCGATCTTAAATATTTGGTTACACAATTCAGTGACAGTATCCGAAAGCAATCAATACCTCATTAACCGCAGTCTAAAAGCACTCTCAACTAAGAGTGCTGTGTTTTACAGTGCATTTACAAGCTTTGGCTGTCTAGTAAATTTAGATTTAATGTGTCCTTTCCGCCCACAAAAACAGCTGTGTCTTGCTCAGAGTCTAAGCAGCTACATTTTCGACTCTTTTGCACATATAATTTCAGAAACCACTTCCTAACAATTCATCCAGTGGATGTTTATTTTAGCAAACGCTTTGCTACAGAGACAGTTTTGCTGAAGGGCACAATGGTTCTGCACCTCAGGTCATGGATCACCCCTTCAGGGATTTGAACCTATGACTTGCTTCTAGCCCAGATGTTTAACCACTATTCTCCCACTAGGCGCAAGAACCTTGTCACAATGTCAGTCAACATTACCATTCATCACACTGCCAGCCAGCATCAGTCATCTGTGGCCTTTGTGAACTTTTGTTCTCCTCCACAGACACACGTACAAAGTTTTAGGATGTTACGTAAGGTAACACTGTTAACACTGCCAATGATCTTCAGCAGAGGCTTGTTTAATACTAAGAGAATGCACACGTGTGTGTTGATTTTTGGTGTAATATGGATTAATTAGTAATGAATCTTAAAGGAATTGGTCAAAAATCATTATGTACTCACCCTCATGTTGTTTTGCCAAAAAAAAAAACTGAAGAACCAGATCAGCCTAGTGTGTAAACATATAATTTAGGCCGGTTTTATGAATTGGATCAATTAAGTAATTGAAAACTCATTAAGGAATGTCAAGATTAACAGTAAATAACAAAAATACTGTAAGGCTGCAGAAGACACTACTGTTTAAAAGGTTTGGGGTCAGAAAGATTTCAAAATATTTTTTAACAATTAAATGTTTTTTAAAGAAGTCTCACCATGTCTGTATTTATTTGATCAAAAATAAAACAGCAAGAACAGTAGGGCTGCCCTCGACTTAAGAATTTTCTGGTTGACTACTAGTCATTTTAAGCATTAGTCGACTATTAGTCGCATGTTGATTAAAAAAACATATAAATCATTATAATGAGCTTTTAATTGCAAACATAGCGTAATGAGCGCTCAAAGCTTGCCACAGCGCACCGGCAGATACAATAATTATGAATGTGTCCGGGAAAAACAGCAAAGAGACTGCATTAACGTTTTAATGATATATTGACAAACTATTGCTTTCTTTGTTTTCGACTTAAGAGATGAAGTCAGCGACACATCTCCGCAATAGTGGATGTACCTGTTTGCATGTTTCATAATCTGTACATAATCTGAGAATATTTGTTTTCTATTTGAATTGGTTCATTTAAAAGTAGACATTTCACTCTCTATAGATATATTTTTCATGTCTGTAAGGCAAGTATACACTGAGTTTCGAAGTTTCGCGCTCAAGTTCACAAAGAACCGAGACGGCCCACGGCACATCCTGTTTGCTTTAATTATTTTACAAAAGCGCAATGTTTCGTTGTATTTGTGTTGAGTGCACACAAATAAACGTAGAGTCTTTACTGATCTGAAAGATATATTACGTTTATCTGTATGACCAAAAATGATGGAGTATTTTAAGAGCAACCTCCATCTGTCATGCAGTAAGCACACTACTATTCAGCTTCCACACTCCGCACAGACACTTCAATAGGTTAACATTAGATTGAGCGGCCATAAAAAGTTGCTACTACTTAAATATTTCAGAAAGAAAGCCATATTTGAGGTCAGTGAATGATAGGTGAGCGTTTGGATGTCCTGCCCGATGTACTATATTACCATATCACCCATCACGGACTGCGTGACTTTTTTTTCTGCAACTAAGCGACTAATAACATTTTGGTTGACCAAGCCTCTTCTCGTCGACTAACTGGTAGTAGACTATTAGGGGGCACCTATCAAAACCAGTAATATTGTGAAATATTGTTAAAATTTAACTGTTTTCCATTTTAATTAGTGCTGTTAATCGATTAAAACATGTAATTAATCACACATTTTTTTCTGAAATGATTTGCGATTAATCCCACCTAACATTAAAGTTTTTAAATATACTTTTATATTGCAATAATATCACATTCAATTTTCAAATTAATGTAGAAACAACATAAAGACAGCATATTTTAAACATCTGTTTAATGGCATCTTTTTATGATTGAAGGTATCACTGATACTATTATTACTGATGTCTCTAGGAAACTGTTCTATTTTTCTTACCATTTAACCATTGACTATAGCCATACAGACAACATTACAGTATAATTGAGAGCATGTATTAGACTTTAAAAAATAACAACTTCTAATTTAAGTGAACTTAAAACAATCTTCACATAAACCCATTATTTACCTGTGCTCTTCAGCAAGTAAGAAATATACAAAAATTGAATAAAGTTGTCAATCACTAAATACTAAATTAAATAAAGATGAATCCTTAAAGCTAGACAATGTATTGATTTCCTATTTTTTTTCTTTTGTACTTTGATTAACACACATCACAGCAGCTGGGTTATTAGGTTATTTGGCTGCTACTATTTTAAGAGCTACCACTGCTGAATGTGACACAGATCTAACACGCTTGCACCGCTGCATTAGTGCATGCACTTGAAGTGTGTATCCTACTAGCACAGTATAATGGCTGACAGGACAGGTAAATTTGTTTTTACTGACATATGGCCTGTCAACATCTCATCTGACAGCAGTTCACTCTTCTTCTACTGAAGCTTTCTCGTCACCTGTACCTTTCCCATGCTTGTTTGACTAGCGCCCGGCGCTGAGGCAAAGTTGTAGTGCGCTTCTGAAAAGTCTCCCAGTTGATGTGGTCGTAAAGACATTCTGCGACTAAATAAACACTTCTTGTAAAGAAAAAAAAAGACAGAAGTAGCAGTTGTGAGTGGGGTGGTCAACCCTAGCCCTGCCCCTTCGTTAAATATTTTTAACACCATTAAACTGCAAAAATTAATCGCCTGCAATAACCTAATTAGGTTAATCTAACCTAACAGGTTAACACACAACAAACGTTGCTCTTTTGTAAAATAATTAAAGCAAACCGGATGCGCTTTCTGCCATCTCAGTCTCTGTGAACTTGAGCGTGAAACTTCTAAACTCTGTGTATACTTGCCTTACAGACATGAGAAATATATCTATAGAGAGCGAAATGTCTACTTTTAAATGAACCAATTCAAATAGAAAACAAATATTCTCAGATTATGTAATCTGTATGAAGCACGCATACAGTCGCGTCCACTACTGCGGAGGTGACGAGTCAGTGTCGCTGACTTTATCTCTTAAGTCGAAAACAAAGAAAGCACTAGTTTATCAATCACTTTTTAAAACAATTATAATTATTATATCTGCCGGTGCACTGTGGCAAGCTTTTTTGCATGCGCTTGAGCACTTATTAGGCTATGTAGGCAGATAAAGGCTCATTATTATGATTTGTATGTTTTTTAATAAACGTGCAACTAATAGTTGACTAATGCTTAAAATGAATGACTAATAGTCAACCAGAAAGTTCTTTAGTCAAGGGCCCTAATTCTTACTGACCCCAAATTTTTGAAAAGCAGTGTACAGTTGTAGTCCTCTTACAAGAAGAAAGTAACAACATGACAATGAGTAAATAATGACAGAATTTTCATTTTAAGGTGAATTATCCCTTTAGTCCTGAACAGAGGTAACGGTTGAAACGCTAAAACTGTGGAGCTCATAACATCTGTGTTTCAGCAGACTCCAGTGTCAGGACTGATCGGTATGATGGTGGTAGGAGGCGGTATGGATTGTGTCATGCTCTGAGGGGCGTTTTACCTGAGGTGGGGGATTTGCAGCGATCCTCTGAGGTGGCTGAGCCCTCGTTAATGTCACAAAGCCCTGTAGAGAGAAAGAGAAACACGAGTGTCAAACGTGATAAGTGTGCAAGTGTGTGAAAAAGTAGTCTAAGAGGTTTTTAAGACAGTACAACTGACTATACTCTTTAGTGTGAGGTGAAGTGTGTAGCCCTTGCTCTGATCTCGGAGCTGAGAGGCAGATGGGCAGACAGGAGCTGAACCCAGCTGCTCTGATCAGCACTCTCCCTGTGCGCATATCCGACAGATCCCAGCCCCCCGCTAAATATCACTCATTACCCCTGACACAAACACACACGTACACACCAGATAATCTAACAACCAGTCCATTGCCAATTCCCAGCAATCATCTCTTTCTTACTATCATGTGTTTAGCTGTAATTGTGCCATACACCAGCAGGGGTCACACTGCTGTATCCCCACACTGCACAGCTGCATGTCTTGCTGCAAGTGGTGTGCTGTTATAAAGCTCACTGTGTTCATATATATATATATGTGCTTTGTATATTATGGATGAAAACCATGTCTGTGTGCATATCAGACCTCCAGAAGGCTGTCGGCTCTTGCGAGGAGATCGCGGTTGTCTCTGATACGGGTCATTAGTGCCGTACAATTCCATAGTTCCCATATTCAACAGAACAGTCTTCTGTAAATAATCTACTACTGCCAGACCGTTGCTATTGCCAAACACCACCCTATGACACACACAAATATAAAAGACATCAAATCAGAATGATTTTCTTTGGTTTATGCTGGTTTAGTGTTGGTATAGTGATTGTTTAATAAAATTAATATAATTATACACACTAACATTCAAAAGTTTGGTGTTAATAAGATTTTACTTTTTTCAATAAGGATGCATTAAAATTATCAAAAGTGACAGTAAAGACATTTTACTTTCTATTTTGAACTCTATACATAAAAAAAGTTTCCACAAAAACAAAATTAAGCAGTGCAACTGTTTTCAACTTCAATAATAAGCAGAAATGTTGACTGAGCACCAAATCAGCATATTAAAATTATTTCTGAAGAATCATGTGACACTGAAAACTGGAGTTGCCTGCTGAAAATGTAAAACATTTTTAGACAGTAAGATGTTTAATGTGATTTCAAAGCTGATTTTTTTAGCATCATTACTCCAGTCACATGATCCTTCAGAAATCATTGTAATATTCTAATTTGCTGCTCAGAAAACATTACAATATTATTATTATGTTGAAAACAGCTAAGTAGAATTTCAGGTTTCGTTGATTAATAAAAAGTTCAGAATAAAAAGAACAGCATTTATCTGAAATAGAAATCTTGTGTAACATTATAAAGGTTTTTATCATCACTTTTGATCAATTTATAGCATCCTTGCTAAATAAAAGTATTAATTTCTATAATTTCCTTAAAAAAATATACATATACTGACTCCAAGCATTTGAATGTTATAGTGTATAATGTTACAAAAGCTTTTTATTTCAGATGCTGATCTTTGGATCTTTCTATTCGTCAAAGAATCCTTAAAAAAATTACTCAACTGTTTTAAATATTGATGATAATAATAAGAGATATTTCTGGAAAAGCAAATCAGCATATTAGAATGATTTCTGAAGGATCATGTGACTGATTGGAGTAATGATGCTGAAAATGTATTATTTTAAATAGAGAAAATATTTCACAATATTACTGCTTTTGCTGCATTTTGGAACAAATAAATGAGAGCAGAGAAGACAACTTTAAAAAACATAAGAAATCTTGCTGTCCAAAAACTGTGGTAGTGTAGCATTACAAAAATGAATTACATTTGAAAAAAGGTATTTTAATACTAGTAGTTTACTTAATACTATTTTACAATATTACTGTTTTACTGTATTTTTGATTAAATAAATGCACCCTTGGTGAGTATAAGACACTTTTGTGTATGCCCAGTTTTATGAAGCCTTACAATAATTTTGTGTGGGGAAACAAACAAACACTGATGTGGTTATTCATTGAAAATCTTGATGAGTATTTGAATTTATGTTAATATTTTAACACAAATATAAAAACCACCTGACAAAACAATGCAAAACAGGTCTTAAAAGCTTCAGGTAACTCACAAGCCATAGGAGGAGTTGATAGCCAAGCTGCTGATCTGCTGGGGCGGCTCTCCACTGACCCACACCAGCTGTACCACCAGCTCCACCTGATACCCAGGAGACTGCTTCAGAGGACTGCTGCGCACCCTGAGGGAATGACAAAGACAGGACATGAGTTATACACAGTCCCTGCCAAGAAATGTAAAACATTTACTGTATAATGTGATATATTACATACTGGGGATAGGCATGGGTACCCAAGCACTTGAAAGTGACAGTCATGATTAAACATGAAAACGGTTTTATTATACTTCAAAACAAGCAAAATCCAGTAACAGCTAGGGATGTAACGACATCAAAATCTCACCATACAATAATATCAAAATATATTTTAAATATTTTCTCTGATATTTAAATAAAAAGGACAAATAAAGACTTTGGAAAAATGAAACTTTTATACATTTTAAAGTGAAATTATTCTATCTAATCCACTTTGAGAGTTATAAGCTCTTACACATTTTCTTAACTAAGTCAACTAAGTCAGTGAATTGACTTGAACCTAAACTTTAAAGGGGACTCACCCACTTTTTATTTATGGTATACTGTCTCAGTCTAAATTACATATCACACTGGTGTTTTAGGAAGCCAAACAAATTAGAATATAATAATAATAATAATAATAATAATAATAATAACAACAATTTTAAATTATTGTTATTCCTATGACAGCCATATATTATAAAACAACTGTACTGTAAAATAAATGAAAATGAATATTTCATAGGTATATTATTCTTGCTTTACAGTACAGTAGGAAAATTGCAATACTTCTCTAATTTCTACACTTGAAAGAGATATTTTGAATTTGGACTGCAGTAACATTACCCATTTAAACCACTAGCTGTCAGCAATTCATACTGCACTTTTAAGTTTTCATTTTGACGGAAACTGCATTATTACTTTAATGGAAAACTCCAGCTTCAGTGAAAATAGGCTTACAAAAACGTGTTTCACTACAAATCTAGTGAAATGCTGTAGCCTAATCATCTGCCGCGAAAAATAAAGCATAACTGGTGGCCGTTGCATTTCCAAACGTGTTAAAACTCACAGCATATGCAATAAACGAGTTCACTGTATTCACTGTGAACTGAGTCGTTCTGAGGCGCGGAAAACACCGGATCAAGTTTGAGATTTTGGGCTTTTTTTTTTTTTTTTTTTTTTCAGACTACTGGAAAGAAAACTTCCAAAAAACACTGTTAAGTGTTTCTTTTATAGCACTTTATATATTTGTGTCAATAGATTTCAATTACAATACATATTTTTAAAGGCAGTTTTCTCAAAATGAGTTTTTTCTCCTACACGAAATGACACCAAAACCCCCTCTGTAAAAAATGTTTAATCTAATGTCAAAAAAAATTCAACAAGAATTTTGAAACTGACTTCATCCAGTGTTCAGATTTTTGTACTAGAAATGTATGAAAATTAGCACATATTTAATTAAAAAATGCCTCTTTTGCATATTTAAACCTAACATTTTAGAAAACTTGTAATACAAAAAATGTTTGCAAATATCAATGTAATCAATCAACTGAGTAAGGTGATAACTATTAGTTAATTTTTTTACCCTATTCACCTGCGGTGTCTCGCCTTAATAGACATGAGGAGTCGTTGTCATTTAGAAATGAGATCGCGTGGGTGTTTGAATCTCGATCTTTTAAAGGTGCCATAGAATGCATTGAAACAATATTTAAAATTGTTCTCTGATATCTACATAGAAGGTATATGGCATAGGGCAAAAAATCTGCAGAAACAGTTTTACAGGTCCATTTACAACCCTAGGATTTGTCCCTAGAATGAAACGCTCTTTTATTGCCTTATTCGGAAGGTTCCTGCATAATAATGAGGAGCTCTGCTCTGATTGGCTGTCTCACAGAGCGGCTCACTCACACAGCTGTAAGGAAACACATGGAGGAAATATATATTTAATTACGATATGCGGTTTGTTGAATCTGCCGTTTTGAATCCGCAACATTTTTTCTCGCACTACTGTGATCGCATGTGCTCTGTGTAACGTTTAACTGCAGCGAAATAGTATAACGTAAGAAGGACTTACCACACAAGTTTTGATGCTTTAGTGATGGTGGTGTTTGAGACTCATGGTATGTCATGTCCATGTACTGAACTGTTATTATTCAACTATGCCAAGGTACACACAGTTTTCCATTCTATGGCACCTTTAAGGATTAATCAGCTCTAGTATATTTGCTTGAATGCTTGTGTTACATATACAATAATTTTGCCTAAAACTGATGCATAGCCTAAATTTAATGCAGGTGCTGTTCAGATCGCAGTCTTTATCATTTTTCCACCATGGGCTGAGAACTTAATGATTACGAAAATGATTTATTTTTAATAAATATTTTATTTCAGTTAGTTTTTCAATAAAAGTTGTTAGTTTCGTTTCGTTTTAGTTTTTCATTTATTTGGACGTTTTTATTTTATTTCAGTTTACGAAAATGTTTTCTGATCAATCGTTTTCGTCTTCGTTTTAGTTTACGAAAATAACCTTGATACCGTTACATCCCTAGTAACAGCTATACAAAAATGCGCCAAAAAGGGGCCTTACGATGCAACTTAGTTGTCTGATTTGTCAGACAACAATTTGCATCAACACTGTGCACACTTACTTTAATTCTATAGCAGCTACAGCACAAAACACTCTGTTTGGAGAGGATTAGGGGGTGTACACACAGAACGCATTCAAAATAGTCAGCACAGCTGAATGGAACAGAATGCAGATAAAGAGTCCTTGATGCATATTATCTGTTGGGTTCCTCAAAATGACCAAACTGTCCATTCCTATTACTGTAAGTACACTATGTATATATATATAATTTAATTTGAATTAAAAAAATGCAAAATAGAGGCTTGGATCCCTCGTTATATGTGTGCAAAAAACATAACTTGCAAAGCAGAATTACTTGAGGCAGGGTATGTTGTCTCGGATGCCATCTGATGAGTTGCTGCTAGTGGAGGTGTGTGTCTGAGGGCCGGTGGTTTGTGGACTCGGGGAGGTGCTTGGAGTGGGAGGAGCTGGTGTCTGATCTCCTCCCCCTTCCGGAGACTCCAGATCATTCAGCTCATACTGTAACCTGACCTCCAGTAACTGTAAAACACACACACATGTACACATGTAATTGACGCAATTGTGCTTGAGAACAGATGTGTATGAATCAGCTAAACGCACTGAGTTAATTGATCCCCATCGGTGTCGCTACTCTTAATACGAGACATGCTAATTGGTGTGCGTGTCTCTTCCGAGTGAGTGTTTTTATATGTGTGAGAGTCACGGGACTGAAGGTGCTAATAGGTTTAATTTGCCCTCATTATACAGAAGTGTGAACGTTCTGTCAGCAAACGATGGTAATGGTTTTTCCCACATTTGCGCTGAGCATGCGCCTCTGTTAACCAATCATATTCATTCTTGTGCCTTAAATTCACATTTGTACCCAATATGACTGTATTATATGAGTCATGTATTAATATGTAAATAAGTAGTGTTGATTAAGCATTAATAAAGCACTATTGCATAACTGATTCAGTCTACCACATTATACTGTATATTTTCCCACAATAAATTCTAATTATTCACAGATATATTTTCTAATAGCATTATCATAAGCGTTCATTTATTTATGGGTCACAGAAGCATCAGTATGCAAATGTGCAGCTTGCAAAAAAAACAGTGAGAGGGCAAAATTAATGCAGTATTAATTATTCAAGCTCAATATACAGCAAGATGTGGTGAACATTAATTAAAACGGCTTTGAAAGGCTTAGGGATTTAGTTAAGCATCTGAGTAACAACTGTTCCTTGGATATCCTTAGTTGGCTCTGTAGACGGTACATACACATGTACAAATGCACAAACACATTCAAGTCACTGAACAACATCCATTTAATGAACAGATTTTATATTATTATTAACGTTATGAGTCATGGCAGTTGTCAGGAAACTAAAATAACCCCGAGACGGGGAATAAGCGAGAGAGACTAAAGAGTGTCTATAAGGGCAGCATTACTCATTCCACTCTAGAAAACAAAGTTTTTAAGTCAAGAGAGAGCACCTCAATTAAAAAAAAATCTTACATAATTCTTATAAAATAATTCTTACATAAAATGTATAAACAACTTATTTGTACCTGCACAACTTCTGTGGTGATTTCCTGTTTGCTGAACCTGTATATGATGACATGGGCAGAGACGCCAGCCACACAAAGCATACGGCTCTCGGGACACCAAGACATCAACTGAATGGCGAACGGGTCCTCGTCCACAATCTCTGTGCTGGGTTTTTCCTCCTTACAGCGTGCCTTCTCAAACACCTTAGCTGTCTTCAGCTTGTACAGCACCTGGAGCATTACTGAACAAACAGAATTCAAAAGAAAAAGTAAGAGATATTTGTAGTCAAAAAAAGTCATTGTTAGAATTTATTTTATTTTAGAGAGTGATATGAGACATTCAAAACTAGCACAATTTTAGAGGAAAGAGATTGCTTTTGAAAATAATCAGTTTAGCAGGTATTACAATGTGAATAAATGAATCAGAATCTAGTATTCCGAAGAACAAAGTCATATGTGACCCTGGACCACAAAACCAGTCATAAGAGTCAATTTTCTGGGGCCGAGATACAACTATTTGAAAATCTGAAATCTGAGGAAGCAAAAAAATCTACATGTTGAGAAAATCTCCTTTAAAGTAGTCCGAATGAAGTTCTTTGCAATGCATATTACTAATCAAAAATTAATTTTGATATATTTACAGTAGGAAATTTATAAGATATCTTCATGGAACATGATCTTTACTTAATATCCTAATGACTTTTTGGCAACCTATACAATGTATTGTTGGCTATTGCTGCAAAGATACCTGTTCTACTTACAACTGGTTTTGTGGTCCAGGGTAACATATAATTTCTAGATTAGTAAATTAATGCTTTAGAGGATTAAAAGCATGATGGGAAATGTTTTAATGCTGTCAAATGCATAAATGTGTTCGGTCTAATTTTTGAGGGCTTCCAATCCACTGACTCCAATTGTTCAGTTCAGCCAAAGCAAAAATATTAAATGGCGTAAGATTAGCCACTCTGTTTTAGCAGGATTAAAAAGACCTGTTTAATTAGCTTTATATTTCATAGGTGGACAAAATGAAGCCCACTTTGGTTTTAACTTATCTCCTACCATTAAGAAAACCCATTTGAATGTTAAACAAGCACTTGTGTGAGGGGTTGTGGTATTTTAATGTTACACTATGTCCTTTAGCACCTATGGGAGGTACAGGAACAGTGGAAACTGTAGTCTGTCAAGCTCACAGTTTAAGCAAGGCCAAATGGCATGTACAGGTAACACTCTGACCAAGCTGGTTTCTCTCAGCAGTGCACAAGGTTAGACAAAGCCTGTGGGATCTGGGGAGTTTTTTGTGTGTGACTTTATAAGGTCAGTCTCCAGTTGAGTCATAAATCATGGGGAATTACCTTATTGTTAAGGTAAATGATGTCTGATGTCAAGTTATACTCCAAGAGTGGTCAGCAGAATCCAGTTTTTAATTAGATATTTAACAGTGTTAGTTGAAAGTGATTG
The DNA here is from genome assembly GCF_049309525.1 of Garra rufa. NCBI lineage: Eukaryota > Metazoa > Chordata > Actinopteri > Cypriniformes > Cyprinidae > Garra > Garra rufa. The sequence continues at coordinate 28,451,518 of NC_133373.1, forward strand.
TAAGTGTAGCCAAAGTCCCTTTCAAAGAAAATCAGTTTACTTGGCGGCCACATTTGCAACACCTCCGGGCAGCTATTTCAGGCATGTAAGACCAACTCCTATTCATTTGAATAAGGAAATACCAAAATCGCAAAAAACTGCTTGCCAAACTGACATTTAAATGACATATTTCAAAACAGCAATAACACCTGACATAAACTGACCCATAAATGCTTTTCTCAAATTGCTTACATTGAGTAAAAAAGCATGTATTATAGGTTGGCAAAGCCAATGGGTATGGATTAGTCCACTTCCAGAATAAAAAATTCCTGAAAATGTACTCACTCCCATGTTATCCAAGATGTTCATGTCTTTTATTTTTCAGTTGAAAAGAAATGAAGGTTTTTAAGGAAAACATTCCAGGGTTTCTTTTCATATAGTGGACTTTAATAGAAGTCAATGTGTCGAAGGCCCAAACAGAGGGTTTCCACTTATGTCATATTTTGGTCAGTTACCTGGATGTGCGGCCATACTGGAGATACCCAGATGTAAACAACAGAATGAATTGCACGGTTAATGTACTACTGAATACGTTGTTCTGCTAATTTATGCTGTCTAAACCACGGAAAAATAGTTTGGAAGCTGCTAAATCATATAGAGAAGTAGTGAGCAGGAAAGGGTGCAATATTTTGACAAACTAAAGTTAATAGGTGGTAAAGATATGTAAAGATATTAGCCTAATATTTCACCTACCTGATCGGAAATGATAAGAACAAACACAAATGTTGTCAAGATTCTTGCTCTGGAAATTCTGGTTCAGTTTGGCCAACCACAAATGCCTTTTATTTCTCAGACAGTTTTTTTTTCCACTCTTCTCCTTGATTTGTTATAACTTTTGGCAGTCTATAGTACTCCAAATGTTTTTCCCGGTCCAACCGATTTGTACTCCCCAAAACATGACAATAATTGAATATTGGCAGCAGCATTAATAAGCAAAATCTGCGAGTTTCATTCAGTTCAGTGGCATTGTTTACATTCAGTGGCACCAATATGGCCGATTAATGACGTGTCGTGAAAAGTTTCAATGCAGCTTCAAAGGGCTCTACATGATCCCAGCCAAGGAATAAGGATCTTATCTAGCAAAACGATTGGTTATTTTTTAACCACAAATGCTTGTCTTGCACTAGCTCTGCGATATGCATGTGCGATTTCATGCATTGCGCAATCACGTTGGAAACGCCATGCACGGTTAGTTGTTTGTCTGTGTACTTCAGTTCAAAAATCATTTTCTCCTCCAACTTTAAAATCATCCAACATTCTTTGCATGTTCACTTTGTACACTTTGTACATCACACATGACCTTTCCAACGTGACTATGTAATGCGTGAGGTCAAGCTAATGCAAGATTAGCAATTGTGGTTTTAAAGTATATAAATTGTAATTGTTTTTAGAAAATGACCAATGGTTTCGCTGAATAAGAACCTTATTCCTAAACTGGGATCATGTAGAGCCCATTGAAACTGCAACTTGGACCTTCAACCCGTTGGTTCCCATTGAAGTCCACTATATCGAGAAAAATTCTGGAATGTTTTCCTCAAAAACCTTCATTTCTTTTCGACTGAAGAAAGAAAAAACATCTTGCATGACATGGGGGTGAAAATTATGAGGAATTTTTTTATTCTGGAAGTTAACTAATCCTTTACTGCATTGGCTCCTCCTGACTAATTCTGCCATGTTGTGTATTCCCATTCACAGTAATATGATTGAACCATCTTGGTCTATATACTGTCTTTATTGTAGCCAACATAGCAGCGCATGTAACTAGCATTACCAAGGTCATTGGTTCACCCCCCAGGGATGACAAAAATCTGATATAAAACTTTTGTTTTATATAAATGTGTCTGCCAAATTCAATATGTAATGCAAATGTGTTTGAAGCAAGATTATGAGCTTTGAAAAACTATTATAGCGCACACATTGTGGTAAATGGAACTATTATACCGCACACAAGTGGTAAATGGGGTGAATATAAAATCAGAAAGGCTCGGTACTCACTTGCTGAAGCATCCCAGAACTTCACTGAACCATCTGCATGCCTGGAAGACGAGCAGGGAATCTTTTATTTCAACTGTCTCATACATTTTCATACACAAATCCACATAAACTCACTGGAATATTCCCATTACTACATGTATTCAAACAAACCACTGAGGTAAGCTAAGCTGCTATGTCAGATAAAAGCTAGTCTAGAGATGAGAGGAAGTTCTCTTCCCACTGCTGTCAAACCCACTAAAAAAGCGAAAAAAGGTTCTGTCATCCCATGGGCGGTACATCTGAAAATGCTTACTTTTTTGTCATACTTCCCTTTCGCTACCATCTTGTCCTGCTCATTACCCTCTCTTCTGCACTCCTCCTCCCTCTCCTTTTACTCCATTTAAGTCTTTTTCGCCATTTCTGCCATTTCAGCAGAACTACGAATGGCGAAAGAGAGAGAACAGAGCGTACACACACACATTCAGTTGCTCACACACAAGCGAACACTGCTCTTACCCAGTTATTATTATTTCAGGGTAGCTTTGTGTGCCCAGGCCCCAGTTTCCGCCACTGATAGGCCATTCCTGTGATGAACAACAAAACCACATAAAAGCACTTAAATCCACGAAAGCTAACCACATAAATCTGACATTTCTCGACATAGGAGAACAGAGGAAATGTAGTAGATATTGCCCTAAAGCGTATGAGCATTCCTGGGAAACTTAATAAAACGAAATCGGCCAATTTGTAAGTTTTAGTAAGCGTACTCGTAATATAATGACTGTGGCTTGCACTGGCAGCCACAAAACATTTCTGCAACGTGGGTGGAACCTTTCTTAAACGGCTGGCAAGGCTCTATAGGAAAGCATTTCCTCACGAGGCGTGGAAGCTGAAGCAGTTTATTCAAAGGTATTCAGAAGTGCTGTGATTCAAAGTGGGCTGTCTGAGTTAACCTGCTCCCTGTGGGAGACAGACCCACAACTTACACACCGCACTCCAGTCTGAGAGGTCATGCTTTCTTTCATACCCATAAATACCCCTGTCTGTGTCTCTGACCCACACAGTCTGAGGACACAATGTACTGCACGACGGGGGCTTGAAGTCAAGCAGGCATGGGGAAACTGGGCGATTCACCAGGGACTGTAATCTAGGCACTCAAAAGCCAAGATGTGTGCTTGTAGGCAGGATGTTTTAACTTAAAATACATCATTAGCTTTTTAATGAGCGTGTGCATGCTGTTGTACCTTTTTGCTGTAGCCCTGTCGTTTCTGGCGAGACCCGACAGAGTAAAGTGCAGGTATGAGGTCCACAAGACAATCGGCTAAGTACTCACAACACGTCACAGGAGACTCATGAATCATCATGGGATACGGATTTTCAAAGATAGGGTAACTGAAAAACATCACAGGTTAAAAACCATCAGATTGACACAAATTGACAAGATGCAAATGCTGTGAGTGATACCTACCCGTTTTGTGCAAGGTCAATAACAACTAAATCCTTTTCGAGGAGGACCACCACAGCATATGGTTCCTGAAAATCTGCAGAGACATTAAAACACAAGATAAAATCATGAATAAATTAGCATATATTTTATATTTTTACATATACACATATTTTTACATATGTAACCCTGGACCACAAAACCAGTGGTAAGGATCAATTTATACATTGATTTATACATCAAAAACAGAATCAATAAGCTTTTCAGTTGATGTATGATTTGTTAGGATAGGCTGAGATACAACTATTTGAAAATCTGGAATCTGAGGGTGCAAAAAAATCCAAATGAAGTTCTTAGCAATGCATATTACTAATCAAAAATTAAGTTTTGATATATTTACAGTAGAAAATTTACAAAATATCTTAATGGAACATGATCTTACTTAGTATATACTTATACTCATACTTAACATCCTAATGTTTTTTGGCATAAGAGAAAAATCATTTTGACCCATACAATGTATTTTTTGGCTATTGCTACAAATACACCCGTGCTACTTAAGACTGGTTTTATGGTCAAGGGTCACATATATATCGTTTACCATTCGTTGTTTTTTTACATTTTTAAAATAAATTAATACTTTTATTCTGCAAAGGGATATTAAATGGATCAAAAGTGACTGAAAAGACATTTCTGTTACAAAAGATTTCTGATTCAAATAAACGCTGTTCTTTTGAATTCTCTATTTATCAAAGAATCCACAGAAACAATCAGTTTCCTCAGAAATAATAAGCAGTAACAGTTCCATGCAACAGTAATAAAATGCTAATTACAAATTAAAATACAATAAAATAAAATAGTACCAGTTATTACTGCTTTTCATCAAATAAATGCAGCCTTGGAGAAATAAGACTTGGTAATATAAGGGTCATTCCTTATAAGGGGATCCTGTAACATTTCAATTTGGAATATAATTTTTTTTAAACTACATTAAAACACATAATTAGGCACATGTCAAACCTCCAAAAAAAACATATTTTCCCACCTCAGGCATTAATGACCTTTTATTATTTTCTTTTTTTTCCAACCCCGTAATGGACTAAATGGGATTGGCTTAAAAAAGGATTTTACACAGAACTTGATATAAAACAAACATCTACCTACTGCTCATGTGTCCCTGATAACAATTTAATAATAACAAATGTAACATTTACCATATTTTTCACATTTTTACAGAACTGAAGCTAAAAATACACTAATTGTGTGTCTATGGTATCTTTATTTTTCTAAAAAAATATTTTTAATTTATACGTTTAACTAAAACCACAATTTTATAGTTTTAGTCCTTAACATTTCATATAGTAATCAGCAAGAAATGCTTTCATTCTTAATTGTCTTTCCTATAATTCTCCAAAAATATTAATGTGGCAAGTTGTGGTGGGTTAAAGGGATACATTACCTTCAATATTTTTGGTTTGGTTTCTCTCTCATATTTTCCTCTTATTTCTGGGTCAACATATCTAATCTTTTTTTTTTAAATGTATTAATAAATGAAGTAAATAACTCAACCACGTCACAAGTTTACAACCCCGTAACAATGAGAAATCCATATATTTGTGACAGGGTTGAGGTTTTTTTACTCAAAATGGACACTGCTCCTCATGTAGTTGGGAGAGGGCAGAATAAATAAACTTTCCATTGATGTAGTTTGGTAGGATATGACAGTATTTGGCCGAGATACAACTATTTGAATATCTGGAATCTGAGGGTGCAAAATATTGAGAAAATCACCTTTAAAGTTGTCCAAATAAAGTTATTAGAAACGCAAATTACAAATCAAAAATTAAGTTTTGATATATTTATGGTAGGAAACTTACAGGTCTTGTAACTTACAATCTTTACTTAATATCCTAATGATTTGTGGCATAAAAGAAAAATCTATCATTTTGACCCATACAATGTATTTTTGGCTATTGCTACAAATATACCTGTGCTACTTAAGACATATGTGACCCTGGACCACAAAACCAGTCATAAGTGTAAATTTGTCGAAACTGAGATTCTTACGACATCTGAAAGCGGAGTAAATAAGCTTTCCATTGATATATTGTTTGTTAAAATAGGACAATGTTTGTCTGAGATACAACTATTTGAAAACCTGGAATCTGAGGGTGCAAAAAAATCTAAATATTGAGAAAACCGCATTAAAAGTTGTCCAAATTAAGTTCTTAGCAATGCATATTACTAATCAAAAATCATGTTTTTATATATTTATGGTAGAACATTTACAAAATATCTTCATGGAACATGATCTTTACTTAATATGCTAGTGATTTTTGGCACAAAAGAAAAATCGATAATTTTGACCCATACAATGTATTTTTGGCTATTGCTACAAATATACCCGTGCTACTTAAGACTGGTTTTGTGGTCCAGGGTCACATATATGGCAGCAATAAAACAACTACATTGTATATACTTATGGATCAAAACAAAATGTTGAAAAATAATAATTTTCCATCTTAATTTTATGTGACGAAGTTAAGTTGTTAAGCTTGACTGTACCTTCCCTGCCTATAACATGCCTCCAAAATATGAATAAAAAGTATGATACCACTAACTATTTTCTGCACCACTATTAAAGAGACCTGATTCATGTCATTTCTGGTAAATAATGTCACATATGAGCAGAGTCAAAATTATGATGGGCATAGAATGGTTAGTGTGACAGGGTTGAGTTCAGACTGAGGGACATAACTTTAAAGTCTGTTTTTACTAAAATATCTTACAGTTTTTTAGAAAAATATTCTTCAAAGGAAAACACATTATTTTATGCAAAAAAATATTAAAATGACATAATTATTGTTATTCATTATAATGGGCATACCAAAGTATTGTGAAAAGCTTTGAACAAATCATTTCCACCACTTAAGAAACTCTGTGGGACTGAAATATTACTGAATCCCAGGAATGACCATATGAATATATGAGATGCAAATGGCACCAGATTTGGCACCAACACTCTAATAATAAAATGTGTATCATATTTAAGTGGCCTGATTCGATGAAGTTATGACTGGAGACGTCACTGGACAAGTTTGAACCTCCCAAATGTCTCAATAATGAGTCAGAACCAAAGATGTCTCATTTCAAATATAGCTTAATCAACATACAGAGCCAGGCACTGTTATGCAAGCAGAACTGCAAACACAGTTCCCATTCCTTCTGCGTTCATCGCTGCTTCTCAGTTTGGCCTAATACAAATTCTAAACAAAACGGTTAAGCCTTTAACCCAGATATATGAACACAGATGCTGTGTTTAGGAAAGAACAACAGCATGATTATCTTCATTTCTGTAAAAGGTGAATTACAAGAAAAAAAATATAGTCATATTTAATAAAGTACAGTCAGCTTGTCATTACCTCAAAATAAACCTCAACCTAAATCATGGTAAATAACAAAAGTACATAGACATGAAATATTGATTTGAGTTGAAATTATTATCTTATCTTGCTTAGATTTTCACTAAGCACATAAAAAAGCAAGTTTAAAAGAACAGTATTTATTTTAAAAATAGAAATCTTATTTAACATTATCAGTGTGCTTACTGTCACTTTTTTATTTTAAATGGTAAACTCTAGAAGGGTAGTGCATTTAGCTCAAAAGTATCTTGTTTTCCTCTCTTTCGCCTTTATATAAGTAATGTACAAGTTTTGTTTGAAATTTAGTTCAACAGACACTTTAAAAAAATAATGAGAGACTGGCCAATCGGAATTGGAAGTATTTCAAAGAGCCATGTAATAAGTTCAGTTTATGTTCTCTTTTTCACACCAGTAAACTATTGACAGACTATTAACAAACTAAAGTCCCATCAGCCTTTGTTACAGCTGCCTGCAGAAAGAAAAGAAAACACTTACTATTCATAAATAGCCACCAAAGTGATAAATTATTCAAATGGGTACGGCAATAATAAACGAATGCAGTCACAGAACTGGATGTTATGAATAGAGGGAGCTTTAAAAAAAAAAGAGATGTAAAATGTAATTACTAGGCAGCAGTTCCACCGGGAGAGCTCAAGCTCATCTACAAAGAACATGAAAGAATAGAACAACCCAACAAAACAAAGGTTCAAATGTCAGCAAAAAAAAAAAAAAGAGAGAGAGGAAGTGGCATGAGATAAAAAGACTGAGTACTTATTGCAACAATATTGAACAGAGCAGGTGCTGTTAATGAGTAAATCGACCTACGTACCGTTAGGATATGGCGTTTCACACAGGGTGAGGAAATCTACAATGGGATAATCCATCTCCAGTACTGCCGTGCTTTTTCCATGCATTACTGTCAAGCATGGCCGTCGACCAACAGTGTCATACGACAAACCACCAGAGAAGATCATAAACGGATCCCTGTTGAGAACACAAACATATACTGTACAGTGAGGTTCAAAAGTTAGAAAGTTTGTGCTTGTATTTTTCTCTAGTTATATATAACCGCATAACAATCTGAGTGAGAAGCTGAACTGTATGTCTTTTAGAATGACTTTTTCTTTAACGTAAGAAGCACTTTCAGATGCATGAACTTCACAAGTTTTGTGTTTATTTGGCTGTGACCTAGAAATCATGCAGAATCTTAAGTACTTGGTATTTATTTTACATTATAACTTTGTTTACTTCCAGGTTTAAATGAGCTTGAAATTAATTTTTAATCACATATTTCACTGTGGTCTCAAACTTTTGGACTCCATTTTTGGTTTAACTTATGAACCAGCATTACAAACCAGCAAAAACAAAAACAAACAAAAAACAGCCTGGACCAACATTAATGCTGGTCTAAGACATTCTTTGCAGCAGGAAAAGAAAAAATGTATTGCTGCAGGTGAGCACTTACCCTGCTCTTGTGGTCTTGTACTCTACTTTAAGAATGGGTTTGCAAGGCTCTGGCTTTTTCCCATCTTTAGGCTGCTTTCCTGAAACAGAATTAGACTCATTCAAAGAATTTTCTAACTTTCTTTTCTGGCTCAGTTCTAAACAGTGCACTTGATGTGGACTTGCTAAAGATTCCACAGATGACACAGTTCACATACAGCTGAGGTCAAAAGTTTACATACAGTACATCGTGGAGAATCTGCTATATGTTATTTTACCAAAATAAGAGGGATCATACAAAATGCATGCAAAGAAAATAATAGTTGAATTTATAAAAATGACCCTGTTCAAAGGTTCCCTTCCGGGAACTCAACACTGCGTCCTGAAACGCTATGGGGAACGCCATTGGCGGGCCGCACTCTGAGTCATAGTCTAACAACCAATCGGATGACGGGAGTGACGTCACAGGCGCGGTGACGTCAGCGACCAGGAAGTATAAAAGCACGTGCGTTTGAAGCCGGCGTCAGCTTTTGTCATTCAGCGAGAGCGCTCTGTGTCTGTGTCTGTCTTAAAAACATATTGCTGTTTTTTGTGCCAGTTTGCACACCTTTATTTTGAGCAATATGTCAACCTTAGGGGGAAAGAAAGTTATAGAAACTAAGGCGGTACAGCAGCCACATAGACGGTGTGTTCCTCCCTGCCAACGCTTCACTGTTGGTGGGGATACACACAGTCTATGCGTGGTCTGCTTGGGTGCGGAGCACGCACAGTCAGCCCTCAAAAAGGCTGACTGTCCACAGTGTGAGCATCTTCCACTGCGGGTGCTCCGTTCCTGGAAGGCTCTCTTCGAGGAGGGAGCCTTCGCTAGCGTTCCTCGCGGGTCTGGCCCCGCTTCCGCCGAGGCGGAGCGGTAGCTGCACTCGTGGGGATCGCAGCTCGATCTACTAGAGGGAATGGAGACGGGTGATTCCCTATCTCCTTCCTTACCTGGTGGATCGGTAAACCTCCTACTGGATAAGGAAGCCCGCAATGCGGTTACTCCCGAGGAGGTTGATGTGGAGAACGTTGTCAAAAGTATTCCCCCGATCGCCTCAGTATGAGGAGCTGTTGGACGTGCTGACTAATGAGCCTCAGAGAAACAAACTTTATGTTTTCTGCAGACTAAGTCAGCACTTCCAAAACGAAGCTTTCTGTTCTTCCCCGATCTGCACACTGAACTGTCTAGATCATGGGAAAAACTAGATAGAAAAGATGATGCCACGGGTTGAACAGACGTTAGCCAGCTATCTATCGCCCAGCCTGGCATCATCCTTGAAGCTCCGTTTTTGCTTTCCAGGCCGCCTAAAATAACTTCAGGCTTGATGGGCAAAATGTACACGTGCGGGGTTGCTGGACGGGAGCATTAAACCCCAGGCGTGTACCAGCTCCTCACATAAGAGGCTCATAATAGGAGCGTTGCAGCCCGTATCCCTCCGGTGAGACCTAGAGGGCGGGATTAGCAACACTCCTGACCGGGGGCTTCAAAAACTACCAAATTTCAACGAACCAGAGAGTTCGCCACCCCCACGGGGGTCTCTAGAGCACTTACTTCAGGTGCATCCTGCCAGTTCGCTGTTACAGGTCACCGAGTTAGCTCCTCAAATAAATCCAGAAACCAGTCTCGAGAGGCTGGTTCCCTTAGTAGAATTTCTGGCAGCGTGGAAGCTACTGCCAAATATTTCTACGTGGGTCCTGCGCACTGTAGAGAAAGGCTATTGCATTCAATTCGGCGCCAAGCCGCCACCTTTCAGCGGGGTATTTCCTACTCTTGTAAGCCCCGAGCAGGCTCTGGTATTGGAACAGGAAGTAAATACTCTCCTGAGGAAGGAGGCCATCGAGGTGGTCCCTCCTCAACACAGAGAATGGCCCCTTTTACATTGACTTTGCCCCTGGGTTGGCCAAAGCATTTCTTTACCCAAGAGCTGGGTATGTACCTAAGGTCCCGTCAGCAACACCACAGCCAATAACGCTCCAAGCGTTTTATCCTACCTCCATTCGTGGAGCACGACCATAGGAAGTATAATCTAATGTGTCCAGTAAGAGCACTAGACACATACGTCCACAGCCGTGTGGCGTAAACCAGAGCAACTCTTTGTTGGTTACGGCCCCCCTAAGAGGGGGTGCCCGGCCTCAAAGCCCACTATCAGTAAATGGATCGTGGATGCCATTTATACTGCCTACGAGTCCTCTGGTCTCCCATCTCCGTTGGGAGTCAAGGCTCACTCTACTCGAGGCTTATCTGCCTCTAAAGCTCTGATGGCAGGTGTCCCTATCCAGGACATCTGCGGTGCTGCGGGTTGGTCCTATATGACCTCTGACGTTTGTCAGACTCTGTGAACTAAAACTCAGAGCCACTTCTGGCTCCTTTGTCCTCTCGCCTTAGCAAAAGGCTAGGCCCAGAAATTCAGCCTCCCTAGCCAGGAGGAGACTTCTCAAGGCGCATTCTTTCTATCAAGAAAGAAGAGAAGACTTTTTTCGCCTAATCCTCGAGTGCCTGAGGGCCGAGGAGCATTTCTCCCCCTGCGCTGGTCATATAACAGGCAGCGGTTGAGAACCCTATCCTCGTGTGCCTGAGGGCCGAGGTCCATATATCCCTCTTGTCTGGTGGTTGATCACAGACAGAGATGTATTCCAGTGTCCTGGCAAGTTCACCAGGCACTTCTTGTGTCCCTCTTGTTCTGGCTGTAACGCAGACAAAGGACTACCATTTCTCCTCGTGTGCCTGAGGGCCGAGGTTCATATATCCCTCTTGTCTGGTGGTTGATCACAGACAGAGATGAATTCCAGTGCCCTGGCAAGATCACCAGGCACTTCTTGCGTCCCTCTTGTTCTGGCTGTAACGCAGACAAAGGACTACCATTTCTCCTCGTGTGCCTGAGGGCCGAGGTTCATATATCCCTCTTGTCTGGTGGTTGATCACAGACAGAGATGCATTACCACTCGCGTCCTGGCGAGTTTCCCAGGCGGAGTCACCACAGTGTCTCAGCAGGTAAGTATTCTAGACGCTGTTTTGTCCTCGTGTGCCCGAGGGCCGAGGAGTACCTCCTGCGCTGGCTGGCTAACAGGCAGAGGCATGTCATTGTTCTCCTCGTGTGCCTAAGGGCCGAGGATCATATTGCCCTCTTGTCCGTGGAATATTAGACAAAGGCTCATACCTCTCGCGTCCTGGCAAAGTCACCAGGCCGAGTCATTTCTAGTCCCTCTTGTTCTGGCTCTTCCCAGACATAGGACTAAGACTCCTCGTGCGCCTGAGGGCCGAGGAGTACCTCCTGCTCTGGCTGGCGACCAGACAGAGGTCTACCACTTTCCTCGTGTGCCTGAGGGCCGAGGAACATTCTGGGCTGAGGACTATTTCTCCCTCTGCACTGGTCAATGACAGGCAAAGGTCGAGAACTCTATCCTCGTGTGCCTAAGGGCCGAGGAATATATCTCCCTCTTGTCTGGTGCGTATCACAGACAGAGATGCATTCCAGTGTCCTGGCAAGTTCACCAGGCACTTCTTGTGTCCCTCTTGTTCTGGCTATACGCAGACAAAGGACTACCATTTTTTCCTCGTGGGCCTGAGGGCCGAGGTTCATATATCCCTCTTGTCTGGTGGTTGATCACAGACAGAGATGCATTCCAGTGTCCTGGCAAGTTCACCAGGCACTTCTTGTGTCCCTCTTGTTCTGGCTGTTCCCAGACAAAGGACTACCACTTTCTCCTTGTGTGCCTGAGGGCCGAGGTTCATATATCCCTCTTGTCTGGTGGTTGATCACAGACAGAGATGTATTCCAGTGTCCTGGTAAGTTCACCAGGCACTTCTTGTGTCCCTCTTGTTCTGGCTGTAACGCAGACAAAGGACTACCATTTCTCCTTGTGTGCCTGAGGGCCGAGGTTCATATATCCCTCTTGTCTGGTGGTTGATCACAGACAGAGATGAATTCCAGTGCCCTGGCAAGATCACCAGGCACTTCTTGCGTCCCTCTTGTACTGGCTGTAATACAGACAAAGGACCACTATTTCTCCTCGCGCGCCTAAAGGCCGAGGTTCATTTATCCCTCTTGTCTGGTGGCTGATCACAGACAGAGATGAATTCCAGTGCCCTGGCAAGACCACCAGGCACTCCTTGCGTCCCTCTTGTACTGGCTGTAATGCAGACAAAGGACCACTATTTCTCCTCGTGTGCCTAAAGGCCGAGGTTCATTTATCCCTCTTGTCTGGTGGCTGATCACAGACAGAGATGAATTCCAGTGTCCTGGCAAGTTTCACCAGGCACTTCTTGTGTCCCTCTTGTACTGGCTGTAACGCAGACAAAGGACCACCATTTCTCCTCGAGTGCCTGTGGGCCGAGGCTCATATATCCCTTTTGTCTGGTGGTGGATCACAGACAGAGATGTATTACCACTCGCGTCCTGGCAAGATCACCAGGCGGAGTTACCACAGTGTCTCATCAGGTAAGTATTCTAGACACTGTTTCCTTCTCGGTCTTGCGAGACCAGACGAAGGACTACTTGACCTCGTGTGCTCGAGGGCCGAGGTACACTCCCTCTTGTCTGGTGGGCTCCACAGACAGAGATGTATTACCACTCATGCCCTGGCAGGTTCCCCAGGCTGAGGTTTGTTCCTGTGCTCTGGCAAGATTCACCAGACACAACTTTTTCCACCCTTGTCCTAGCAGACACTAGGCAGGGCTTTGGAAATTATGGGGGCGTTGATACCTCGTTCCCCATAGCGTTTCAGGACGCAGTGTTGAGTTCCCGGAAGGGAACGTCTCAGGTTACGTATGTAACCCTGGTTCCCTGAGGGAACGAGACACTGCGTCTCGGACCATAATTCCCGCATCCCTGCTGCGCTCGCTTCATTCCTTTGAGCTGACGCCGGCTTCAAACGCATGTGCTTTTATACTTCCTGGTCGCTGACGTCACAGCGCCTGTGACGTCACTCCCGTCATCCGATTGGTTGTTAGACTATGACTCAGAGTGCAGCCCGCCAATGGCGTTCCCCATAGCGTTTCAGGACGCAGTGTCTCGTTCCCTCAGGGAACCAGGGTTACATACGTAACCTGAGACGTTTTACATACACTTTATTGTTAAAGGAGTAGTTCACTTTCAGAACAAAAATTTACAAATAATGTACTCACCCCGTTGTCATCCAAGATGTTCATGTCTTTCTTTCTTCAGTCATAAGGAAATTATGTTTTCTGAGTAAAACATTTCAGGATTTCTCTCCATATAATGGACTTCTATGGTGCCCCCGAGCTTGAACTTCCAAAATGCAGCTTCAGAGGACTCTAAATGATCACAGCCGAGGAAAAAAGGGTCTTATCTAGCAAAACAATGGGTTATTCTCTAAAAAAAAAAAACAATTTATATACTTTTTAACCTCAAAGGCTCATCTTGTCTAGCTCGGCAAGTCGAGCATTCGAGATTAAAAAGTATATAAGTAGTAAATGTTTTTAGAAAATAACTGATCGTTTCACTAGATAAGATCCTTCTTTCCTCGGCTCTTTGAAGCTGCATTTAAACTGCATTTTGGAAGTTCAAACTCGGGGGCACCATATAAGTCCATTATATGGAGAGAAATCCTGAAATGTTTTCCTCAAAAAAAACCATTTCTTTACGACTGAAGAAAGAAAGACATGAACATCTTGGATGACTAGGGGGTGAGTACATTATCTGTAAATTTTTGTTCTGAAAGTGAACTACTCCTTTAATACTGTGTTGTTACCTGAATGATCCACAGATAGTTGTTCACGAGTCCCTTGTTTTGTCTTGAACAGTTAAACTGCCCTCTGTTCTTCAGAAAAATTCTTTTGAGCTTGGCCACACCAACAAGTCTTAACAAGTTGCATTTATTAGGACGCGGAACCACCATAGTTCTTTACGACCACATCAAACGGAAGACTTGAGACGCATACTTCAATGTCGTTTCAGCACCAGGCACGAGTCAAACAAGCGTAGAAAGGGTACAGGTTAGGAGCCAAATGAGCTTCAGTAGAACAAAAGTGAACTGCGGTCCGATGAGATTTTGTTAGGCTATATGTCAGTAAAACAAACTTTCCTGTCCTGTCAGCCATTTCTTTGTGCTCACGGCGCACACTCTTCACGTGAATATTAGGCGCACGCGCATCACTTATAAATCACACAATGAATTATGAGCATACAATGTAGTTCTGTCATCAGTTAAGTCATGAAATGACCAAAAAGTTGATTAAAGCTGCAAACTGTGCATGCATGTATATGCATCACATTAAAGAACATTTCTTAAATGCGTGTTCTAAAATATATTCTATATTTTAGTATATATATATATATATATATATATATATATATATATATATATATATATATATATATATTCTATATCTAGTATTTTTTTTATTATTATTTATTTGTAAGCGATTTTACATTCTGGCATTTATGTGCTGTTGACTTCCGACCTTTTTTACATTCTTATCACCATTTGCACGTCCCATCCAAGAGTATGCAATGTTGGAGAACAAGCTTTTGGGGGTTTTGAGAACCATAACCAAGCTGACTGCACAATAGTGAGCCCCTACAAAAATGGTCATATTTACTCAGAATTAATAAATTAATTGTATTCAGTTGTGTTTTAGTCACTAAAACAGTCCAATACTTTATAGTCAAACACATTTTATATTGAAAAAATGAAGATTTCGGTGCCACCCTAGACTGGCTGCTGGCCCCTCCCTGGCCACCCCTATGAAAACATCCTGGCTCCGTCACTGATTTGAACCCTTTCCAACAATGACTATATGATTTTGAGATCCATCTGTTCACACTAAGGACAACTGAGGTACTCATATGCAACTATTACAGAAAGTTCAAACGCTTACTGATGCTCCATAAGAAAAAAAAATGCACTTCTGAAGCTACAGAAGATACTTACATGTTTCCCAGAAGACAAAATAAGTTTAATTTACCCTGATCGTCAAATTTAGAAAGTTTTCACCCCTCTGCTCTTAATATATTGTGTTTCTGAAGCACCTGTGAGCGTTTGAACCTTCTGTAATAGTTGCATATGAGTCCCTCAGTTGTCCTCAGTGTGAAAAGATGGATCTCAAAATCATACTGTCATTGTTGGAATGGGTCCAAATACACAAAAATGCTGAAGGATTTTTCTGAAGAACAGCAGGCAGTTTAACTGTTTAACTGTTCAGGACAAACAAGGGACTCATGAACAACTATATGTAAACATCTTTTATGTGAAATAACTTATTCAGGTCACTAAATAAATACTAAATAAAAAATAACATGCATTTCGTATGATCCCTCTTATTTTTGCTAAAATAATTAACATTTGGCAGATTCTGCAAGGTGTACAGTATGTAAACTTTTGACCTCAACTGTATTTTCAATCGAAACTGTCTCTCTCTTTTTTTTTTAATTTCCGAAAGGCTTTTTCTTAGATGTGAAACTGATCATTTTTGTATTAGCAAACGGGGGCTTTAAATTCAATAGAGTGAAGCCACAAAACTTCCTGTAAATTTACAAAACTTAAAAGACTGAGTTGTCATTTGGCATTTTAGGAGGAGACTTCACAGCCAACAGTCTATCAAGCTTTATGTCCCCAAAGAGTGGACATGAAGGAAGACTGCAAAGGCTGAGGGTGGAATTTGGAAAAGAGCCTTCCTCTCCCACAGACAGGAAATGTATCAGAGAAGAAATACGTAAGTACTTTCATAACAAAAAGAAATGTTCATTATGAAACATACTGATTTATGTAATTTTCTTCTCCTGCAAAGCAGTGTTGAACGACAATCCTAAAACTGTTAAATGTCCCAAAAATGATTCTAGGATTTGCGTCTTTGCCTTATGTGTAAACAGTTCTAAAAATTGCATTTTGAATAATTTATAAATTAATTTAAAGACTTGTGTTGTTATTTATATATTTAAATATACATGTCAATTAAAATAAGACAAACAGCATCTGCTTCAGAGAGAAAAATAGAGCAGATTAGTCTCTTGATTTTTTGTGTGGCTAAGATAAAAGACAGCGGGGCTAAATCCTCCCTAAATAGGGCCTACTAATGCCCATGGATTGAAAACACTAAAAAATATTATTTTCTCAGCAGGTTTCTGACAATATTTAACGGCTTTTCCCAATTAATTTTCTTTCTTTCCAAATCTGGCTGTCTGATGTTCTCCTCTCGTGGAGGCTGAGGGGTTCCTGCATCACGAGAGGACCGTTGTGGATATCTTCAATAGAGCAGGCAAGGACGTGCACCAAAAGGAGGAGCATGACCTCACCTCACTCATCACTAAAGACCACAACACAGGCAGTCTCCATGGAGGAACAAAATGAAAATGAAAATTAAAGCTTCACTTGAAATGGAAATCAGGGAAGGGGAGGTGATTGTTTTAAGCTGCTTTGCGAAGGAGGGGAGGAAAGAAATCAAATTACAATCCTGAATTAACAAGTCTTTGAGAGAGGTGTGATACAGCCTTGTGAAACAGACATAAGAGCAATTAATTAATTTTGCAACCCTTATCCTGACGAAAAATGAATTTGAAGAAAATGAATTTGCGTGTTTGTGCCAGAAAGAGAGAACCATCACTAACCGTGTGGCGTGATTGTCTGTACGGGCTTGACTGGGGACTTTATATTCCATATGGTCAGTGTCCCATCTGAGTGACTACAGATAAACTGCTTCCCCTCGTGGTGCCAGGCCACAGAATGGATCGCCTGTGAGTGAGAAGAAAGAAAAAGAGCAGGACATATAAGTTAGTAATGCTTGCATGGGGACAGCCAACTCAATGGGAGATTTCCTAATGACTCAAACTAAGAACATTACCCAGGGTTATAAGTCAGGTCTACCCAGGTTGAATCAAGAGGCATGCTGGGATAAGTAATATAAAGAAAGATTGCTTTTCTGGTGTTGAGCAATACAATTGCTACAAAAAGTGAAGCTAGTAGGCCTGTTACACACATTCTGCATCTGTGGCTTCAGTGCAACCACAACAGTAGGATTGCGGCATGCTTTTTAAACCGTCAGCGTTTCTGCTGCGGCTCTATCCAGAAAACATGAGGAGAGGAGTCACATTTACATCCAAGTGTTATTTAATACAGAACTGAACTCAAACCCCAATGTAGCTGGTTTTAAATTCATGTTGCTAAGCTATTTTAGTAATGGGACAGAGTTGATAAAATCCACAGTGGTACATTTCTGGTATTTTCTGGCAGTTATTTACAATCAGAACAAGTGCTAACAGCTGATTGTGGCTCAAAAGATTTCATTTTATTGTAAATATTGAAAACAGCTGTGCTTCTTAATATTTGTGTGATGTTTTGAAATTTGCACGATTTCCTGATGAACAGAATGTGCAATAGCACAACATTTCTTGAAAAAATTGGAACAGTAGAATATATATGTGACCCTGGACCACAAAACAATTTTTTTGAAATTGAGATTTATACATATACAGTCAAGCCCAAAATTATTCCTACCCCTGGCAAATTCTGACTTAAAGTTACTTTTATTCAACCAGCAAGTTTTTTTTTTTTTTTAATTAGAAATGACACAGACGTCTCCCAGAAGATAATAAGACAAGAGGCATCATTGTGGAAAAAAAATATTACTCATCTTTTATTTACATTTGAACAAAAAGTGGCATGTCCAAAATTATTCATACCCTTCTCAATAATCAATAGAAAAGCCTTTATTGGCTATTACAGCAATCAAACGCTTCCTATAATTGCTGACCAGCTTTTTGCATGTCTCCACTGGTATTTTTGCCCATTCATCTTTAGCGATGAGCTCCAACTCTTTCAGGTTGGAGGGTCTCCTTGCCATCACCCTGATCTTTAGCTCCCTCCACAGATTCTCAATTAGATTTAAGTCAGGACTCTGGCTGGGCCACTGGAAAACATTAATGTTTTTGTCTGCTAACCATTTCTTCACCACTTTTGCTGTGTATTTTGGGTCGTTGTCGTGCTGAAATGTCCACTGGTGCCCAAGGCCAAGTTTCTCTGCAGACTGCCTGATGTTGTTGTTGAGAATTTTGATGTATTGCTCCTTTTTCATGGTGCCGTTTACTGTGATTTAGGTTTAAATTTATACATCAAAAATGAAATAAATAAGATTTAAGATGATGTATGATTTGTTTGGATAGGATTTTGGCTGAGATACAACTATTTGAATCTGGAATCTGAGGGTGAAAATAAAATCAAAATATTGAGAAAATCGCCTTTAAAGTTGTCCAAAAGTTCTTAGCAATGTATATTACTAATCAGAAATTAAGTTTTGGTATATTTACGGTAGGAAATTTACAAAATACCTTAATAAAACATCATCTTTACTTAATATCCTAATGATTTTTGGCATAAAAGACAATTGACAATTAAAATATACCCGTGCTACGTATATAAGACTGGTTTTGTGGTCCAGGGTCACATATATTGGAACATAACATATATTAACCTTCCCATAATAACTTTGTTGTACATCAGTAGCTTTGTTTCTTTATATAGCATTGTTTTGTGCTGTTGTTGTATTGACTGAAGGCTTTGGCAATACTATGGGGAAAACAGTGAGGACAATATAGCACAATGAATGGAACAGAATTGAATCAAGGGGAAGAGAAAGAGAGAGAATGCACAGCATGAGACTGATGTATCGAGAGAAAAGGGAGCCAGTGAAAGCACAAAGAAGGCTGAAAGAGAGTTCTCATTATTTTCTAATTAAGCACAGTCTCCTCTTGGTTAACATAATGATGGCGGCTCTATCTCTGTCTCCGGCAGACAGTGGGGATGAACCTCAGCAGACCTAACTAATCAATGAACCGAGTGCAACATCATTACAGGAGCATCCAGAGAGGAGGAGCCAGACGAACACACACGCACACCCACACATACAAAAATATGCTTAAGCACAGCTACATTCACAATACTCGACTATGATTAGGAAGGATTATGTTGCTTGCATAATATATGTACTGAAGGTACAAAGCATATGGCTGTGGAAAACAGATATTCAGCATAAATGTGTTTTTGCTAAACAACTGACATCAATAGACAGCAATGCAACTACCACATTCAAGGCCCGGAAAGGTAGTAAGGACATCGATAATTAGTCCATCTGACATTTTTTGTGCTACATTTTCTTCTGTTGCTTCTGAAGGGCAGTACTAAATGAAAAAAATATATTTAGGCAAAATAAGAAAAACGTACACATCTCCATTCTGTTCAAAAGTTTACACCCCTGGCTTTTAATGAATAGTTTTTCCTTCTGGAGCATCAGTGAGCGTTTGAACCTTCTGTAATAGTTGCATATGAGTCCCTCAGTTGTCCTCAGTGTGAAAAGATGGATCTGAAAATCATACAGTCACTGTTGAAATGGGTTTAAATACATAAAAATGCAGAAAAAGCACAGAATTTGTGGGAGCTGAAGATTTATTTATTTTATTTTTTTTTAAACTGCAGGCAGTTTAACTGTTGAGGACAAACAAGGTACTCATGAACAACTATCACTAAACAAAAAAAAACAGCTGTGGATCATTCAGGTAACAACACAGTATTAAGAATCAAGTGTATGTAAACTTTTGCACGGGGTAATGTGTATAAATTCAGCTATTATTTTCTCTTGTAGACTTTATGTAGACATCTTTTATGTAAAATATCTTATTTAGGTAAGTACTAAATAAAAAATAACATGCATTTTGTATGATCCCTTTTGACTTTAACTGTACTTCAGTGGCTGATTCCTAAAATTCATAAATGTGAATGATAACAGATAGATTGCTCCAGATATTATAGATCTCGTTGGTTATATCCTTGTATACCCCGTACAGTGCACTAGTACTCCATAGCTTCTGACTTGTAATTATTCTTATACACGTGGGATGGCTATATGCATGTCAGCTTGAGAAAGGGCTGAAGGATAAGCAGTCTGCCTTATTAACAAGACCTTAAAGATACCAGGACCTCTAGCTCCCCTCTACTCTATGCTTTTCTCTCTTCGTCACACTCTTGGAGATACCCACAGAGACAGGGAACTGTGACACTGTCATACCTCTGACACATGCACGCACACAGAGGCCCAATTAGAGCTAAAGAGGTCTGCTGGCTTTACTGCAGGCAGCCACATCCCGCCTCTTCAGTCCAAAAATATTGCTGCCACTGCCCTCACACACACAAAACACATCATTCCTGCAGTAAACGTCAAGCCATCCGGAACAAGGTCAGCTGGCCATCTTTTCCCAAAATTATTACTGTAGATGTGTATACATATAAAACAAAATGACATATTAATTACAGCAAGTGCACGTTAAGGCAATCGTCAATAATGCTGTTGCTTATATTTACAGTTTGGGATTTAACCAATCCATTTTGGATGCTTCAAATTGTGTGGTTTGTTGAACAGAGGTGTACTATTACTTGTCAGAGTGATGGACAATAAAATGGTCAGGAAAAAGCTATCATATACTTACACTGAGGCAGCAACCTGAGCTGTATCTAAAAACCAGAATATCTCTTTTGACTTGGGACAATAAGTACTACTCTAAAAAGAACCCTAAACATCCTAGCAACCAAACTGAAATGCCATCACATTACATATATAACATATATGAAATTACCCCACACTTATACATGAAATTACTCGTAGCAGATCTATACAGGTGGAACTGGGGAAGGCGGAGGGTTTCTGAAAACAGAATGCAATGTAAAATGTCAAAGTGTAGTTTATTTATATCTCACTTAATGCATACAAAGAAAAAATGAAAGATGAAGAAAGCACGCTTTTAAAAATCTCAATTGGACAGAAACTGCCTGTCCATACAGTACGTCCTTTATGCTACTTGCACTGATGCTTTCCTTATCCTTATTTCAGCATTTCCATTCATCTATAACAGCATAGCTCCTGGCCGCCTCAGTGCTAATTCTGCTGCTCACTGCACCTCAGTGACCCCTTCAGCACTAATAGCTTCCCATGATCTGATATGATATTAATTCTGCTGTCTGTTGCACTTCTGTGACCCCTTCAAAGATAAAAAGGTTCCCAGGCAACATCTGCATAACTAAAGACAGTCTGATCAACCTGTTTGAGCCTTTTGCTGGTCTCTTCTTGATTTTTATAAATAGTGAAGCACTATGGGGGGTCTGACGGACAACAGTGTTTCATTGTAAGAGTGCGACTCTGTGCTGAGTCAAAATGACACCTTGCTACCCCTACGGAGTAGTGAATTGTAGGACATTTATCTCTGCTGTACTAATCAATCAAGGCAAATGAAGGCAGGAATAAATCAGACATCCAGCCAGGCACAGTCATTCATCAGGGTACAGATGAGTTGTCCTCTGAGAAATTAACTCTCACTCACACACACACACATACGGCAACACACCAATGTGTGAGTGTGCTTGTATGTCTGGGGAGAAAAAAAATAGAGAGTGTCGGTTTTAATTCCTTTGCACTTTGCTTTGGGCACATCATGCTCATCATAATAACTAATGTACGCTGGCTGCCACTGTTGACAAAAGCCATCGAACTGGCTTAAACTGGAGTGGCAGATTAACTGTAAATTCTACAGGGGCTTTTCAGATGCATGTTAATAATTTCCAGTACACGCAGACAAAAAGACTATTTCTGGAAAAAAATAAAAAAAATAAATTACATTTAAAAAGCTGGAATGAAATGTTCGCAGATATTGATATCTGCGAGATATTGAGCCAATGAGTGGATGAATAAATTAAGAAGCATAGCACAGCTGAAAGGACATTCCTCAAATTTCCAAGTACATCCAGATTTCCTCAAATTTCCAAATTCATCCAGATTTTTGGGATATTAGTAGGGGTTATTAGCGCTGAAACCCTATTGTAATTGTTGGAATGGTCACGGATCAGCGATCTCCATATAAAATGATCCTACAGATGAAAAACGTAAGTCAGCCTGACAGGGGCGCTACAGCGATCAAAAGTATGAAATTGCTCATAATTCTTAAACCGTCAGTCTTATGTCGTTGGAATTCTTGGCTCCCGCCGGACAAAATTTTCGAGTATTTAGGATTTTTTGAGAACTAGTCCTGAGTTTTCCAACCAATCGAAACCAAACCAGCACAGAAAGATTCTCAGGAGAGTGAATATCAATAATAATCAAAAGAAGTCAAAACACAACGCCAAAACATTTAAAAGGGGCAGGGCCACTTTCAGTAAAATGCCTATAACTCCAAAATGAGATATCTTCGCCAAACTCAGGACACTTATGTAAAAGCTCAATCTGAGGTTGCAGAACCTGGCAATATAAGAGAGAAAAAATAAAAATGGCTATACCTATGCAACCATTTGTCCTATCAACATGAAAGCCGCTGTGCACGGTCTTGGTCCAAAGTTCCACAAGTGTCTATAAGGACATCTGTGTATCTCAAAAAAACATGGCTGCATTGGCCAATGAAGTTTGAGCATCTTTGGGGGGGGGGGGCAATATCGCATGTTCAAGGGTGTAAACGATTGTGCATTGTGTGGTTTTTGCACATACACACGGTATTCGTATCATATGACAGAACTCCTCGTTCCGGACAACTTTGCCTCTAGAACCACTGCTGTCAATCAAATTAAGTTTGTTAAATGATTGATGAAGATGTAAAAAACCTACTTTTGCAAACTAGTCATAGTTTTTTCACTCAATCTGAAAAAAACAACAACACAATTCTCTGGATTCTTTAGGTCAATAATCAAAAAAATTATCAAATTATCAAAAAAAATAAATAATAATTTACCTTTTTGGAAGCAAGAACGAGGTCACTTAGAAAAGGGGCCTGTCCAAATTTACTCAAAATCCTATGAAGCCTAAAGGAAAACTCAAAAGTGTCCAAAGTTTTAAGGAGATCAGACCATAGCTAGTGCTATAACAGTTACATTACAAAACATAATATTTCTATGGTAAATTACCTGTATTTGCAAAAAAAAAAAAGGCTTGCTATATTATGTAATTTTTCATGTGCTTAAATGCCTTAAATTGTTTGAACCCCGGTAATTGCTGCTTGCAGCAATATTTATTAATATTATTGGGTCATTCTGTGTCAAATCAACCAAATTAAAAAAAAAAAAAATCCTCCAATTTTTTTCTGAAGAACAATAGACATATATAGTGATGAAAGCCAAAATATTAAATGTCATGGATTCATATTTACAGAGTAATCCACAGTTTTAAAGAGGAGGGTCAAAATTTTCACCTGAGATTCAGAGCCAAATCACAGGGGTGTAAAAATGACTTCAGAAAGGTGGAAGCAGCATAATGTTATTTTTACACAGAGATTGGTAGGTTTCAGGGATGCACCGAATATTCGGCCGCCGAAAATTTTTGGCCGAAAATGGCCCAAAAGTACATTTTCGGCCGAAAGACTTTTATCACCGAAACAACACGGCCGAAACAGCATGTTGACGCAAACAGAAACCGCAGCCTGCACGTGCTTGTCTGAAGCAACAAGTCTGCGGTGTGGACGTATTTCAGTATTTCTGAGAAAGACCCACGGATAGCGATTTGCAAAACTTGAACGCCGAAAGTTCAAGAGGGGGTGTGTCTGCAGTCGTGCGCACAGTGATGAGAGCAGAGACAGACAGATGTAGCTTTCAGTGAGTGAAAAAATGGCTTTACGTTGGTGTTACGTCGCAATATTTTAAAGATATGTCTTTTCTATATACTGTATTTTTATAAATATTTATGTTTTAAACCATGGAGGTGAGCCAATGAGTGAGCACACAAGCAACATGAAAACTGCGCAATATGTTAAAGTGAAAGTAAAAACTGACAGTGATTTCAGCATCTGACGTGCATTCTCTCAGAGACAATGAATGAGAGACGATTATACTTCATATGCTGATATTAATTTAGTTCCCTAATATTTTTCTTTTGCCCTGAACATGGTGGGAAAAAAATAAAAAGAAACGTATTTTGTGTAAGGTTCGTTTTTGAAAGTCGGTTCTTGAAATAAAGCTCTTAATTTTCATTGATGACTGCAGTGTTATTAGGGGTTAAGAAAGTCTTAATTATGATTTCAGGTGGGCTTAAATGTGGGGACTGAAAGACAAGAATTGCGATGACACTTCAAAAGGCTATCCATTGAATAAATATGAGCGCTGCACGTTTCAAAGTCATTTGCTGCGCTGCTTTGTGTACTACCATTCTGACAGCGCCTCCTGCTGGAAGAGAAACACATAGAGTTGTAATGTGAACTGATGGATCCACAAGATAATGTGTTGTAAAAATTTAAACTATTAAACAATTTAAACAAAGGCAGTAAAATAGATGTATATGTTATTTAAGTAATGTAATACTTGATTGATAATAATTGATTCAATTAATATAATTGATTTATTCTTTGAAACTTTAATATTAATTTATGCAATTGCAATGCCTTGATTTTAGTAAGATTAGTACACAGTCATAGCCATAAATGCAGTGGTACTAATAATTGGCATAATTCTTTCGGTGTTTCGGTTTTCGGCCTTGGTTTCCTCTTTTTCGGTTTTCGGTTTCGGCCAAGAATTTTCATTTCGGTGCATCCCTAGTAGGTTTGTTAGTAAAATCTATTGTCTTTAGCAATCGTTGTTGCATTATATGTCAATGGTGACCATTAAAACATGGGGAAACATGGGTCTCAACAAAATTTATTTTGTAAATTTCCTTCAGTAAATATATCAAAACTTAATTTTTGATTAGTAATATGCATCACTAAGAACTTCATTTGGACAACTTTAAAGGCAATTTTCTCAATATTTAGATTTTTTTGCACACTCAGATTCCAGATTTTCAAATAGTTGTATCTTGGCCAAATATTGTCCTATCCTAACAAACCATACATCAATGGAAAGCCATTATGACTGGTTTTGTGGTCACATTTTAAAGGTCCTATATGGTTGGTTTCAGAGATACTGGAATTTCAATATGAATAAGGAGTAAATTGTACACATTTTCAGTGGTCAAAAACAAAATGTGGGTCACTTTGCAAAAATACGACACTTTTTTTCTTTTAAAATGTCTGAATAACAAATTCACGAGTTCGCGCTTACATATAATTAGCCGGAGAATAGAAATGCATGTTTGGCGTGCTGTCCGGTGAAGGGCTCCGAGCTCGGGGATGGCCCGAACCCAGAGTACCCCCCAATAGGAGTAGTGAGAACTCTGAGTGAGGAGATGGGGTGGTGGAGGGTTACTGATAAACCATCAAGTGAATGGAGGTGAGTCAGCTGTATTTAACCTATGGCGCTGATTGACTTGAGTGGGCTCCTCTTGTGCTGTTTACGCTAAGTATCTGACGCGCTTCTCCCGAACTTTGTTAATGAAACATCATTTCACGAGTTCGCGCTTACATATAATTAGCCGGAGAATAGAAATGCATGTTTGGCGTGCTGTCCGGTGAAGGGCTCCGAGCTCGGGGATGGCCCGAACCCAGAGTACCCCCCAAAAAGCAAATAGAAGGACAGCCGCCGGATTAAAGACACCCCCCAAAATAGGCACTAATGTGACGGGGGCTGATGATCGGGAAGTTGGCAGGTAGGCAGGCCAGAGTGCTCTGGTTTGAGGCTACAGTCAGGTAGGCCCTGCCGGCTGTTGATGCTGAAGTACGTGGTTTGGGGTCGGAAGGACTACTGAGATGATAGGCGGGAGATTATGGCACGCGGCGTTGGATAGATGAGTCTCGCTTGTGGGCGGCGAGTATGTAGGCCCGACCGGGAGGGCTCTCACCGGCGGGGAGGCAGAATGAAAAGCCCGCCTGGGAGGGCTCTCTTGGCAACGATGGGAGATCAAGACTCCTAGCGTTGCACCAGGCGGGGGGAAGGGAGAGTTTAGCCCCTGGGTGGGGGGGATGGGAGAAAAACCTGCCTGGGAGGGCTCTCATGGCAATGATAGGAGATCAAGACTCCTAGCATTGCACCAGGCAGGGTGAAGGCGTAGCGTTTGGCCCGCCCGCTGGGTGGGAAGGGGAAAATGAACGAACCTGCCTGGGAGGGCTCTCATGGCAATGATAGGAGATCGACTCCTAGCATTGCGCCAGGCAGGGGGAAGGTGTAATGTTTGGCCCGCCCGCTGGGTGGGAAGGGAAAAAATGAACGAACCTGCCTGGGAGGGCTCTCATGGCAATGATAGGAGATCAAGACTCCTAGCATTGCACCAGGCGGGGGGAGGAGGCGTAGAGTTTGGCCCACCGGGCGGGAATGGAAAACTTGCCTCGAAGGGCTCTCGTGGCAATGATGGGAGGTCACGGCTCTTAGCATTGCATCGGACAGAGGAAGGCATAGCGTTTGGCCTGCTGGGCGGGAGGCGGAAAGACAAGCCCGCCTGGGAGGGCTCTCATGGCAGCTATGGAGATTAAGACTCCTAGCGTTGCACCAGGCGGGGGGAGGAGGCATAGAGTCTGGCCGGCCGGGCGGGAAGGGAAAGTGAAAGAACCTGCCTGGGAGGGCTCTCATGGCAATAATGGGAGATCAAGACTCATAGTGTTGCACCAGGCAGGGGAAGGTGTAGGGTTAGGCCCGCCGGGCCGGGAGGGAGAAAAGACCCGCCTGGGAGGGCTCTCATGGCAACGATGGGAGATCAAGACTCCTAGCATTGCACCAGGCGGGGGGGGGGATAGGGAGACCTGGAGTGGGAAGGTTACTTTGGATGGCTTATGGGCCAATGAGGGTTTGTGGGCTTCTTTGATATGTGACTGGCTAGTTCTGATTTAGCTCTGAAAGGCTTCTGATGTCCATCTTCCTAGGGTTTGGATCTGCTGTTTGGAGAGGCCTTTCTGGGCTGCTGATGTTGCTGCCCCGATGCGAAAAGAGTGGCTTGAGAAATTTCCTGCTGGGATGCCTGATGATTGCAGGACGGACTTGAGATGTTTTTGGAACCAGAAGCTATTAGCAGGTCTTTTGGCTTCGTCTAAGAACAAGGGCTCGCGGGGGGGATTTAGCCTGGGTATTTCTGAGGCAGAGAAACTGAAGGATGGACTGGTAGGGTTGGATTGGAGAAGGGAGGTTGAAGATGTAGATGAGGTGGCCTTTTTTGGCTTGGTCTGTCTTGCTTGGTTTAATTAGGAAGGAAATTGTACCGTTATCGAGTACTGTTAAATCTGAAATGGTGGGGTTGGTATTTGGATCAAATTTAGAAGAGATGGTGAGTTCCAAGCATCTGAGGAACCCGAAGAAGGCTAAAATGAACATGGCATCGACTGTCCGGGCAGTACTGAGAGGCTGGTAACTGGTGCGGAGTGTGTGTGAGGATGTCTAGCATTATGGGAAGTCTAGGGTAGGGCCGGGTGGGCCTGGATCGTTGAAACCCCTGATCAGTAGAGAGGTTTGTGAGTTATTTATTTCGGGAGAGGGTGCCCCGAACATCAGCTTGTGGAAAAATTGAATGCGCTCAGGTAGCCCTTGATGGGCCCGGCTTGGAGTCCCTTGATCCTGTCGAGAAAAGAGATGAATGAGGTGCTTGAGAGTAGGGAAAAATCCGGGAAGGGTGTGTTGTATGAGAGGTAGAAAGCTTTGAAGCATTTCCACGCAGTTATGTATGACTGGAGGGTTCATGGAGAGAATGCTTGGAGGATGGTGTTGAGGGACGCATCGAGGAGGGGTTTCAGTGGGTGGTTTAGGAGAATCTTAATCCTGAATAATGAGGAACTGGAGTTGGGGATTGTTCCGCCTCTGGAGCCAACATCCTGAATTTCTGCCAGTATCTGTGCTCGGATGCTGTGGGCCACTTGGGGAGGCTCTGAAGCTGTGGCATTTGATGGCACGGGCATTGGTGTTGCAGTGAAGAGCGAGTACTGTGGTTGGAGGAGTGAGCTGTAGGAGGCTGGTGGAGGGGCTGTGTGAGGCAGTGCGACCAGGCGCTCGCTTGAGCTGCGAGCCCCGAGCTGACGGCAGAGGGAGGCGGGGCTGTGTGTGACAGCCAGTGCGGCCAGGTGCTCGCTTGAGCTGCGAGCCCCGAGCTGACGGCAACGGGAGGCGGGGCTGTGTGTGACAGCCAATGCGGCCAGGTACTCGCTTGAGCTGGGAGATCCGAGCTGACGGCAGCGGGAGGCGGGGCTGTGTGAGGCGGCAAGTGCGGCCAAGCACTCGCTTGAGCTGCGAGATCCGAGCTGACATGAGCTGGAGGCGGGGCTGTGTGTGACAGCCAGTGCGGCCAGGTGCTCGCTTGAGCTGCGAGATCCGAGCTGACTGCAGCTAGAGGCGGGGCTGTGTGAGGCGGCCATTGTGGCCAAGCGCTCGCTTGAGCTGCGAGCCCCGAGCTGCCGGGGGCGGGCGGCGGAGCTGAGACTGGTGGCCAAGCGCTTGCTTGGGCTGCGAACTCCACGAGAAAAGAGGTTGGTGGCCAGGGCTGCGATTGGCAGACGAAGCGGCCAAACGCTGGCTTGGGCTGCGGGCCCAGGCATTGCTTGAGGAGGAGCTGCGGTGGAGGGCTGGGCTGCGGCCATTGTTCTGTGTAGGGTTGTTTGATTCCGAAATTTTTGGAATCAATTTCGATTCCTGGTTCAGAATCGATTTCCTCACTGTTGTTTTCAATTCTTGCCATTTAAATTGGATGAAGCTAATTTTGCAATGACTGCAGGATATTGAAGTCAAAGAAAGTAGCTTTCTCATAATATGAAGCTTCATTGTAAAAATATGAAAATGTACAATATTTTTGTAGCTCTGACAGATTTTAAATTGTAATTTGTCTGCATTGCCCATGGAATTAGTCATAACCCAGGGCTCAGCAGTGGACATGCATTTATTGCAATACTAAAACAAGTCATGAAGTGTCTAATGTCCACAGTTCAGCTGAATGATATTTACTTTAACAGTATGCGTCGCACAAAATTAGCAAACGATACAGTGAAACAAAATAAACAACTTTAACAACAACACTAATGTTAGAGCTTGTGGATTAGCTGTCAATCAGGTGCGTTCTAGAGACCACTGATTGGTGCTCTCTGCATTCTCACGTCTATTCCGTCGTGCAGCGCTCAAATTTGTGGACAACATGGGTGACTCCCATCGTAAAATAACTTATAGTTTTTTGGACTAGTTTATTAAAACGATCTAACAGAATTTTAATAATTATCAGTGAGCAAGATAATGGGTGCTTCAGACGAGCTCTGTAATGATCGTTTCATTCAGTTTATTTTCATGAATCGCCGAAAACGTTCGGCAACATTTGATGA
Organism: Garra rufa; assembly: GCF_049309525.1. NCBI lineage: Eukaryota > Metazoa > Chordata > Actinopteri > Cypriniformes > Cyprinidae > Garra > Garra rufa. Next base: position 28,481,004 of record NC_133373.1, read on the forward strand.
CTAGCAGCTGAGATATGCAGCCTTCGTGGGATGCAGTCTTTCGTTTGACAGGCATCTATATACATAGATGTTGTTGAACTGAACACGGCTCTGAATAAGGAGTCAATTCCCCTTGATGGGATCGATTCCAAACTTTGGAATCGACTCTCGATTCCTAATGCTTCGGAATCGATTCTTTGGAATCGATTCCCAGCCCTGTGAGAGGCCTCGCACGGGAGAAAGACATTGGCGTCGGCGCGGCCGGAGGTTTGTGTTTCCTTTTGGTCGACTTTGGGGTTAGAGGTTTAGTTAGTTGCAGATTATTGTACAAGTTAAATAATTCTGTTTTGTTTAACTTGCGTGAAGGCTGGACATCGGATTTTGCCAGCGCTAGTTTCATACTCGCCATAGTCCGTTTGTCTATGGGCGGAATTGATTGCCTGACCGAGCGGATGATGCTGGGGAATCGGCTGGTGTTCTCGCCGATGGAGGCGAGGGCAGGCCGAGGCGTTGTGAGGCGGTCTGGGCCGAGCGGCGGCCGCGAGATGAGGCCTGGGGCTCAATTGAAGCGAAATGCGGGGAAGACACGGTCCTGGAGCCGGCCGGAGGAGAGTCGGAATCGTCTTCTCTTGTGGCAGTTTGTCTTTGCGACGTAGTAGCGGACGGGCGAACCAGTTACTGATAAACCATCAAGTGAATGGAGGTGAGTCAGCTGTATTTAACCTATGGCGCTGATTGCCTTGAGTGGGCTCCTCTTGTGCTGTTTACGCTAAGTATCTGACGCGCTTCTCCCGAACTTTGTTAATGAAACATCATTAATGTTGTAACTACAGATGTATCTCGTTTCCTTCTGTCAAAACTACTGCATTGAACATACCTGTCTCAGTGCCATAAATATTATTTTTCCAAAATTTGCATGCATATAACTCAAGAAGTATTAAAGATATCTATATCACTATGATTTTAGATTCCAGTTCTTAATAAACTTTTTTTTTTTTTCCAGAATCATCATTTTCAAGGCCCTACATCATTCAGTCCCAGAGATATGGGGACCTCAATAAAGCTCCATTTTCAGATTGCTGAATATTACCAATTTTTAGTGGTTAAGTCCACTTTTCAGAACATTCCTGAAGAAGAAACCAAAATGAATGAATGATTGAGAATAGGAAGAATTTAGCATCTAAATACACTACACACTGCCACTCATTCTTCTCAAATACCAATGTTCCTTTGATGCTGTAGCGCCAGGCTGAACACACTATGTGCCTATTTAAAGAGATCTAATCAGCGTCCATTATTAAAATCAAAACATCTCATGAATATTTGTGCAACGCATTTCCATATTCGAAGCATTTGTGCCACTGCAGGCGGCAGGAGCCTAAAATACAACATTGTGTGACAATACATACCTCGTCGTAAGTGTACCGGTAGTCAGCTCTCTTTGATTTCAAATCCCACAGCACCACGATCCCGGCCTCAAATCCTATTATGAGCTGAAACAAGAAGAAAGATGTGGGGGGAAACAAGAAAAGAAGGAAAATAAGACATCAGTCTGTTGAACCTGACCTGTAAACTGATGAGAGTTCATGCAGGAGGCAACGTAAATCTGAAAGTAAATGATGTGTTTCATCAAAGTAAACATTAAATAGTTGTTAGAGGAAAATGCAAGTCATTTCATCTGATTGTTAATCCAAAACAAACATTTATTCATGCTCGAAGAAAATCTATAAATCAGGCAAAACATTCTGCTCAAAAAATGTGGAAGAAATGGGCAAGTTGTTATCACCAAAATTCAACTCCACATTTATTATAAGAGATGTAGCTCACTTGAAAATGAACACTCTATCATTTACACTAGAAACCTGTCTTTTTCTAGGAATTTTCTTTCTTTCAGAATAAAATTTGATTCAGTACTGCACACAAAGTGACTGTATGACTTTTAAGATACTTTTATGGTGCTTTTTTAAAGGGATAGTTTATTAATTACTCACCTTTGTGTCGATCCAAACCTCTAAGACATTCGCTCATCTTCGGAACGCAAATTAAAATATTTTTGATGAAATCTGAGAGCTTCAGACTTTGCAGAACAGCAGAACAACTGAAACATTTAAGGCCCAGAAAGGTACTAAGAAAGCTTTAAGATTTAATCAAAAACATCTTAATTTGTGTTCCGAAGATAAACGAAGGTCTTACAGGTTTGGAACGACATGAGGGTGAGTAATTAATGGCAGAATTTACATTTTTGGGTAAACTATCCCTTTATCCCAAGCTATTATAAATGCATTAGAATGAGTGGTCAGGAATTTCATCAAAATAGCTTTTAAAAATTACAAGTCTCCTGTCATCTGCACTTAAAACCTCTTTGTTTTTAAAGATTCAGTGATAGCCTGTGAATTGATAAAGTGTCAGAGTTCTGTCAGCCAAGAGGGAGGGACAATGTGTCTAAGGACTTTAAGACCCATTAAGAACTGAGTGGACCTGTTATGGATCAATGCCCCATTCAGGGGCAGAAGTGGGATGGGAGGGAGAGAGAGAGAGTGGATCACCACTGTAAAGGCGCCTATGAGGAGCTTCCAGCTGCCAGAGAAAGAAACAGACAGTTTGTCATCCATACGAAGGCAAAACCCCCAGCAGGTGTTTGCCGGTCTCTCAGCTCCCCTCTGACTGTGCGCTGGCAATTAGCGAAGGTAAAATGAATGTCTAAAAAGATGCATTTAGAAGTAGCTGGAGCATTTGTTCATCTCCTTCATATCTCCTCGATCATTTGTTTTCAAAAACAACATAATTTGCTAACAAGCTGTGTGAGATTAGACCCAATTACTGAACTGTGCTGCACTGTAGGAAAGAAATGTCTTATGAGTTCAGAATGGAAAGAACAAGAGCTTTGTGTGAAGGGAAATGAATTATTCATTTCAGGAAGTGTTGATTTGTTTTCATGTACTTGTATAGGCATCGCCTTACCTTGCCCTCATCCATAGGATTGTCACTAATGTGAACAACTGGGCCAGGGTGGGCCTTTGAGGACCTGTGAGAGAAAGACAGGTTTGGGATTAGTGTTAGTCGAGAAGACAGGATAGAGGAGTTCAAACACAACAGGAAATACAGTGAGGAAAAGATCCTTGGGGATGTGTGTGTGTTTGACTGTGTGAGAAACTACTGTTTCAAAGTTTATGGTTGAGTTTATGATTTTTTTTTTAGAGTCTCAATAAGGCTGCATTTATTTGACTGAATGTACAGTAAAACAGTAATACTGTGAAATATTATCACCACTACAAAGCCAAGTTTTAGCAACCATTACTTTAGTCTTCAGTGTCACATGATCCTTCAGAAATCATTCTAATATGCTGATTCAGTATTTATTTATTTAGTAGGGGTCTGACAACGTGTTTTTCAGGGCCGATGCCGATACTGTTTTTAAAATAGCAAGTAGACCAATAACCGCTATTTTTAACCAATAACATTTGAAGTCAAAAGTTTACATACACCTTGCAGAATCTACAAAATGTTCATTTTTTTTTACCAAAATAAGAGGGATCATACGAAATGCATGCTATTTTTTATTTAGTGCTGCCCTGAATAAGATATTTCACATAAAATACATTTACATATAGTCCACAAGAGAAAATAATAGTTGAATTTATAAAAATGACCCCGTTCAAAAGTTTACATACACTTGATTCTTTATACTGTGTTGTTACCTGAATGATCCACAGCTGTGTGTTTTTGTTTAGTGATAGCTGTTCACGAGTCCCTTGTTTGTCATGAACCATTAAATTGCCTGATGTTCTTCAGAAAAATCCTTGAGGTCCCACAAATTGTTTGGTTTTCCAGCATTTTTGTGTATTTATATGTCCTTTCCAACAATGGCTGTATGATTCTGAGATCCATCTTTTCACACTGAGGACAACTGAGGGACTCATATGCATCTTTTACAGAAGGTTCAAACACTCACTGATGCTCCAGATGGAAAAAACATGCATTAAGAGCTGGGGTGTGAAAACTTTTGAAGAGAACAGAGATGTGTGCATTTTTTTTATTTTGCCTAAAAATCATATATTTTCATTTAGTGCTGCCATTCAGAGGCTACATAGGTTAGTAACATGTTTCCTAAAAGACAAAACAAGTTAAATTTGATCTTCAAATTCGAAAAGTTTTCACACTCCGGCTTTTAATGCATCATTTTTCCTTCTGGAGCATCAGTGAGTGTTTGAACCTTCTGTAATAGTTGCATATGAGTCCCTTAGTTGTTCTCAGTGTAAAAAAGATGGATCTCAAAATCATACAGTCATTGTTGGAAAGGGTTCAAATACACAAAAATGCTGGAAAACTCTGAATTTGAGGGACCTGAACAGCAGACAGTTTAACTATTCAGGACAAACAAGGGACTCATGAACAACTATCACTAAACAAAAAAAAATAGCTGTGGATCATTCAGGTAACAACACAGTATTAAGAATTAAGGGGATGTAAACTTTTGAACGGGGTCATTTTTATAAATTCAACTATTATTTTCTCTTGTTGATTATATGTAAACATCTTTTATGTGAAATATCTTCTTATCTATTCAGGTCAGTACTAAATAAACAATAACATGAATTTTGTATGATCCTTCTTATTTTGGTAAAATAATTAACATTTTGCAGATTCTGAAAGGGGGTGTAAACTTTTGACCTTAACTGTATACAATAAATCAGTTAATAATAATGTCAATCCCCTTCAACACACACCAATATCCCACAGATAGCATAAAGAAACCCAAACACACAACTAAAAATCTTTAATAAAAGAACAAAAATCTGACAAATAAAACCACGATATATTCAATCTAGAGAGTTCCAAATCCCCCAAAACGTTTGATGGCATGAGTTTAGACAAGAAGTCCAGCACTGGCTGGGATCATAGAGATTTATCACCACTAAAATGGGATTTTTCTCATAAAAATATCTTCTTTAACAATACATCACAAAATCCAAGAGTGGGATTCTTGCCAAGCAAAGCTGTTCAAAATGAAAGGGTTTTACATAATGCATCAAAAAATTCATGACACGCTCCTATAGAGGCATCTTATATTTGATGTTGTCCATCTGAAACCAACCTAATCTGAATTTTTCCATCCAGATACTCACTCCATTAGGCTTTTGAAATATGAAACATGTAAGTCTCCACTGACATTCAGACAGTCAGCTTCAACCTTAAGATTATTCACAGTTAAAATTTCATTAAATACATAAAAGAAGCTCTGAGATCTCCCCGGGACACAATGGTGTAAGCGAGAAATTTTACAAGACCACTACTGCCCACTCATTTACAGCCAATGAATAATATGCCATCATTACTTTAGTTAAGAAACAGCCCAATGGATCAGAAAGAGCAAAATGTTTCATTCTAACAAGTACAGGAATACTAAAAAGACAGCGCATCTGATCATCGTCTCATTTACAAAACCCTTCACTCTACACATCACAAAACAAGCTGCCTTGCCATCAATAGGAGCTTCTTTAGCTAGCAATACTGTGGCCGCCCATAAGCCATTGATTGCACTGGCAGGAGTCTTATTCCTTTGTACCCTCTGAGTACCCAGCAGGCCAACTGTGTTGTTGACGGCTCTCGGGCACAGCCTAAGACACCTATAGTGGTGACAGCCGTGGCATAGACAGGGGTCCTTCTCTCCCCTCCAGCTACATTCTGTTGAGCTACAGCGTGATGAGGAGCGACGGAGCCTTATATGTCTGCTACGGTGATGGAGGTTCGACAGACAGGGGTCCTGATCTGCGCCTCTCTCCTTCAATGTTTGTTGGGTGTCTGAGATGTGACTGACAGGTACATGGGGAATAAAAATCTGTAACACAGGGGCCCTCACCTGCTCACCATTACAAAATGACATAAGAGGAGTCTTCAAATTACAATGAAATCTTTTTTTTTTCTCATGGAATATTGCAGTATTTATTATAAATTATTTATCCGTACACATTTCTTTTTAACTACTAATTAATAACTTCCCCTCCCTCATGCAACACCATCTCTTATCTTATCTGAGATCACAGCAATAGCAAACAACGATTCAACAATTTAATCAATTCCCTATAGATAAACTTTAGTACCGCCCTACATTTTTTGGTTTGTTTGTTTGAGAGGCCATTTTACTCTGATAAACATCACAGTAGTGAAGAAAATACTATCACAACTTTTATTTCATGCTGATTTTAAAAGGGTTAGTTCACCCAAAAATGATATTACCCATGGTTTACTCACTCTCAAGCCATCCTAGGTGTATATAACTTTCTTATTTCAGATGAATACAATCAGATTTGTATTAAAAATTGTCCTGGATCTTCCAAACTGTATAATAGCAGTGAGCGGGTGTTGAGATTTTGAAGTCAAAAAAACAGCATCCATCCATCATAAAAAGAAATCTACACGGCTCCAGGGGGTTTATAAAGACCTTCTGAAGTGAAGGGATGCATTTGTTCAAGAACAATATACATGCATTATTTTTATCATGAAACTTTTAGAAGATTTTAGCATGGTATATGGATATGGATGGATATGACAATGTTAATGTATTTGGTCTTGGCAGAATAGATCTGCTATGCTGCTGCAGATTTTTTCCTGCTGCTGTTGGTTACTGCTGTATTTGTAGATTATTGCTGCTGCTGCTGTTGCAAGCAAGTACAGGAACTTGCTACTGCCATAGCATATGGCGATACGGTGCTGAGTGTTTAGGACATACTGCTGCTGCACAAATAGCATTTAAAATGACCCGTAGCAGATCTATACAGGTGGAGCTGGGGAAGGTGGAGGGTTTCAGAGAAACTCTGAAAGCATGCTGCAAAAAAGCTTGACTGAATGCTAACCAGCTATTTAAATGTAAGGCAGTAAGCTCATTTGTTTGCGTATGCAACATTAACCAATTAGCTTTTACCAGTTAACCAATTAGTCGTTTAATGCTATGAATATCATCAGTTACGTTAATAACTTATCAGCCTGCACCTGTCATGATCGGGGCTGTGGGTTTCCCTCAGCCACCTGAGGTCGCTGTGTTTGCACTGCACTCCTCTGATTGTTCACGGCTGTCTTGTCATTTGCACTGATTCACTCACAGCTGTTCACTATCTGGACTCTGTATAAGAACACTCATTCTTCATTCCGTTTTCATGGCTGCATTGTCTTCCGTCTCGTATGTTATTTTGTGTTCCTGATATTCTTGATCTTGTTCCTGGTTTTGTTAGTTTGTGTTTCAGTTTATGTTCAGTATGTGCCGTGTTGGCTTTTTGGTTTATGATTATTTTGTTATTTTGTTATCATTAAAATTACTTACCTGCACTTGGACCCAGACCTCCTTACTCCTCACGTGACAGAATGCAGCCATCATTGATGGGTCCAGCGGGGAGGTTTTTTTTTTAGGAGGCGGCATCCACCCGCTCTGTTCCAGACACGGAGGGGATGTCCTTCGAGGCGGCGTCGGCCAAGCGGTTTGAATTCATCTAGCGCCGAGGCTGCGCGGAAGCGTCCCTGCTTTGCGGAGGGAGTGGAGACGCTCTTTCATGGGGAGGTGGCGACAACCGCCATCTCTGTTCCTGACGGCGAGCCGGCTGTGCTCTTTGTCCCTGACGCGGAGGCGGCGGCGCGCTCTGTTCCTGACGCGGAGACGACCGCGATCTCTGTTCCTGATGGCGAGCCGGCTGTGCTCTTTGTTCCTGACGCGGAGGCGACTACGCCTTCTGTGCCTGACGCGGAGACGACCGCGATCTCTGTTCCTGACGCAGAGGCGGCTGTGCTAGCTGTTCCTGACGCGGAGGCGGCCGCGCGCTCTGTTCCTGGCGCGGAGACAACTGCACTCGCTGTTCCTGACGCGGAGACAACTGCACTCTCTGTTCCTGACGCGGAGACAACTGCACTCTCTGTTCCTGACGCAGAGACAACTGCACTCTCTGTTCCTGACGCAGAGACGACTGCACTCTCTCTCTGTTCCTGACGCAGAGACGACTGCACTCTCTGTTCCTGACGCAGAGACGACTGCGCGTTCTGTTCCTGACGCTGAGGCGGCTGCGCGCTCTGTTCCTGATGCGGAGACGACCGCGATCTCTGTTCCTGATGGCGAGCCGGCTGTGCTCTTTGTTCCTGACGCGGAGGCGACTACGCCTTCTGTGCCTGACGCGGAGACGACCGCGATCTCTGTTCCTGACGCAGAGCCGGCTGCGCTCTCTATTCCTGACGCAGAGGCGGCTGTGCTAGCTGTTCCTGACGCGGAGGCGGCCGCGCGCTCTGTTCCTGGCGCGGAGACAACTGCACTCTCTGTTCCTGACACAGAGACGACTGCACTCTCTGTTCCTGACGCAGAGACAACTGCGCGTTCTGTTCCTGACGCTGAGGCGGCTGCGCGTCCTGTTCCTGACGCTGAGGTGGCCGCGCGCTCTGTTCCTGACGCGGAGGCGGCCGCGCGCTCTGTTCCTGGCGCGGAGGCGGCTGCGCGCTCTGTTCCTGACGCCGAGGCGGTTGCGCGTTCTGTTCCTGACGCCGAGGCGGCTGCGCGTTCTGTTCCTGACGCCAAGGCGGCTGCGCGTTCTGTTCCTGACGCCGAGGCGGCTGCACGTTCTGTTCCTGACGCTGAGGCGGCCGCGCGCTCTGTTCCTAGCGCGGAGACGGCTGCGCTTTCTGTTGCTGACGTGGCGGTGACTGCGCTGCATGGGCCTGGCCCGCCATCCCTCCCCCTGAGCTGCCTTCCTCCGTACCTCCTCCCTCCAGACTTTGGGAACGTCTGGGAGCCGTTCCGTAGGGAGGGGGTAATGTCATGATCGGGGCTGTGGGTTTCCCTCAGCCACCTGAGGTCACTGTGTTTGCACTGCACTCCTCTGATTGTTCACGGCTGTCTTGTCATTTGCACTGATTCACTCACAGCTGTTCACTATCTGCACTCTGTATAAGAACACTCATTCTTCATTCCGTTTTCATGGCTGCATTGTCTTCCGTCTCGTATGTTATTTTGTGTTCCTGATATTCTTGATCTTGTTCCTGGTTTTGTTAGTTTGTGTTTCAGTTTATGTTCAGTTTGTGCCATGTTGGCTTTTTGGTTTATGTTTATTTTGTTATTTTGTTATCATTAAAATTACTTACCTGCACTTGGACCCAGACCTCCTTACTCCTCACGTGACAGAACCATCTAGAGTTTCATGAACCGTAATCTCTAGCTTCCACTAACTGTTGTACACAAATTTACAAGTTAGTGGCGTCCTAGCAGATAACGTAAGAAGTCTTGCGTGAACCAAGTTTTGCTGACAGCAAAGGAAAACCAGTTTTCTCTTGGTTTATATTGAAATCCTCTGACATTTTTCTTTACAAATCCTCATTTTGTACTTCTAAATCTCTTCTGCGTTTCCACATTCGTCACTTCTCACCGGAGCTTACACTAGGCCTATGTCCCACGTCATCCACTGGAACGGCATTCTCTCCTGAATGTGAGTATGACAGCTAACCGAAGTTAAGAGATTACATTTTTCTTACACAAATGCAACGATTCGCTTCAGAAGGCCTTTATTAAAACCCTGGAGCTGCGTGGAGTACTTTTTATGATGGATGGATGCACTTTATCAGGCTTCTAAATCTCAACGCCCATTCACTGCCATTATAAAGCTCGGAAGAGCCAGGACATTTTTTAATAAAACTCCAAATGTATACACTCCCAGTATGGCTTAAGGGTGAGTAAATCATGGGGTAATTTTTATTTTTGTGTGAACTATCCCTTGGGTGTTTTCACATATAATTTCTGATACATTGTTAAAATGTCATTTTTAGCAAATATCAAAATGAATATCCATTTGTTATTAATTTTAATTTTATGATGACTCAGTTCACTTGTAGCATTTAAAAAGCTTGATTTTAGCTAAAATTAGTTAAAAAAATTTTTTAAAGAATTTGAATATAGGCTATTTATTGGAGCAGCCATAAAAAAGAATGTGATTAAAACATTAAAAGTGCATAATGTTAATTAAATTAATTGTGTGATATGCAGATTATCATATGTAACCCCGCACCACAAAACCAGTCATCAGGGCCTTTTTTAATTAAATAAATAAGCTTTTCATGAATGTATAGTTGGTTAGGATAGGACAAGATATAACTATTTGAAAATCTGGAATCTGAGATTGCAAAAATTCTAAATATTGAGAAGTTTTTAAAGTTGTCCAAAAGAAGTTCTTAGCAATACATATTGCTAACTAAAAATTAAGTTTTTATATATTTACAGTAAAACAATTGCGACATATCTTCATATAAAATTATCTTTACTTTTGACATAAAAGAAAAATCAATAATTTTGACCCATACAATGTATTTTTGGCTATTGCTACAAATATACCCATGCTACTTAAGACTGGTTTTGTGGTCCAGGGTCACATTCTGTATAGATATTTGCAGAGAAATCCTCTTCAAAGATTTATTATGGCAGAAAAATGTATTCAACAGATAAAAAAGACAAAGTTCACACAAGATGCGTTCACAAAAAATGGAGGCACTTAAATTCAAGCTTGAGAATTTCTTATTACAAAATTTGCATAGAGCTTAATGGGAATAATTAATCTCTTTCATTGTATTGCCTTTTTTTAAACAATCCTGACAGTCCTAAAAATACATATATTAATTATTTAAAATAATATGTAACCACAATGTTCATTTGACATCCTAATTTCATCACATGAACCGATATAAAGCAGATAAAAAAAATAAAAAAAAAACTTATCTAAAGCCTCCATTTGTAAGTAGTAGTATTCATCTTATCTGATATGATCACATTTCCACTAATCTAGTTGAGAAGAAAAATCTAATGGGCTATATTTCATATAGATCTGACCCTATCCTCACCCAGCATACTAACCAAACTCAGTTCATGAGGTCAACGACTACATTCGGCACAAACAGAGCCCTGTTTAGTTTAAAGCCTAAGACTACAGAAGAGAATAGAAAGAAAAGCAGGGAGCAGTAGCACCCACACAGAAAGGTCAAGGTGGCAAATGTGTTGATAGAGTGACGGATTTTAACTACTCCGTTCCCCCTGACCTCGAGATCCTAATTTACGTCCCCCCAGTCCCCTCCTATCCCTCAACCCTTACTTTAGGAGGAACAGGCTCGTTTTAGAGAGCGGATCACCATGGCAACAAGAATAGGATGGGTAAAATCTCATTCTGTAACTGCCGCCCTCACTCTGCACTGTGTCTCATTCACTCAAGACACCTTATGATTACATAATTTCACCGTTTCACCTACATATACCCTCCTACCCACAATCCTTCTTTGAGGTCCAAAATAATTATCACACTAAATGTGCACACCTCTTATTCTCACGCTTTATCTCTGATTGTGAGGAGTGCATGTTGACTTGAAGTTTAATTTCCTGTCATTAGGAAAAACCACAGGGAAAGAGCAACACAGCACAGCATCCACTTCCATTCCTACCAGCTGTGCATGTGCACGTGTACACGTGCGGAATCCAAGATGCAATTTCCTCACATTTTAAGTGAGTGCATCCATTTGCTTTAAGCAGTAACACCTGTCGTGCAATCGAGTCTCTGAAATGGATGTCAGACGGTTAATAGACTCTATATAAATATCATAAAGGTATCCGCTATACTGTTTTAATGACAGTACGAGTACGTATACGATCCTCAAGACCTACTGCTGTCTGCTTAACCTTGGCCAAGGAGAGATCCATACATCAGTGTCTTTGTTGGCGGAGATCTGGATTTATGACAGAGCACTGTCACACAAAGAGACATGCACAGACTAGAATCGCGGAGGCAATCTGTTCATCCAGAGGGCATTTTGGCGTTTCCTTGCGCCCAGTCTGTGCACCTGGGAACAGCTTAAAAATTAAACCACCTGCTATTCTAACCCTTCTAACATGCATTGATGTCCCCTTGTCAGTGTGGCATCACACCACTCTATTATGCCCACCCTCATTCCGCCGACAGCCCACACGGTCAAAGAGGCACCCGACATGCCCCCGTACTCTAAAACAACACTGCGCTACTGACACCTGCAGCTACAAACTGTTTTTCTCAATGCCTGGCCTCATGCCCACATCACCCACCACCATGTTATCATGCCTACAGCCGAGTTGCATGCCAGATTTCTCCCTCTCAAACAGGCACAGACCATCTTGGTTAACTGCTGTGGTGTAGCTACTACTGTGAAGTGCATTCCGAGAGTGTGTTTATTGTAAAGGAGGTTAACGTCCACACTTGAACACTTGGCACTGATTTTAAGTCACTTAGTAACACTTTAGTATAGGGACCAATTTTAACTATTAACTGGTTGATAATTAGCATGCCTATTATTAACATTCGCTAGGGTTGGGCATCGAGAACCGGTTCCAACTTGGAACCGTTTAAAAAATAACGATGCCATTGGAATCGTTTATTAAATTTGTTTTCGATTCCGATCATCGGTTCCAAACACGCAAGTTTTGGTTTCCATTGTGGCCACCGTATTTCTGGAAATGCTTGCCGCGCGCTTGTTCAGTTGCAGCTATGGAGAACGGTAAGCGGCGCTCAAAAGTGTGGCTTTATTTCACACTAAGGGTGTACTCACACTAGGCAGTTTGAACCGTGCCCGAGTGCGTTTGACCACCAAAGCGCGGTTCGTTTGACTAGTGTGAGTGCTCCGAGCCGTGCCCGGGCGCGGCTCGTTTAGCCGGCCCTGGCCCGCTTGGAAGAGATGGGACGGTAAAGTTGGACTCGGGCGCGGTTAGCATGCAGTGTGAGCGCTAACCGTGCTGGAGCACGGAACAGGACGCGTGATGTCGCGTTTTTGCGAGGTAATCAGCGTTTTTATAGTCCATAATCAAAGCTGCAAAGTCCTTGCTGCACTTCAGCTGGTAACTTGCAAACCTCCTCATACAAGCAGCACGATTGCGCGAAAATTTTCGTGCCACAAATGCGATAGACATGTTTAACGATAGGCTGTGGACAACCGCGGAACAAACGACTCAAAATTACTATCCACAAAGTAAAAGAGCGATGGACTAAATTGCGTTGAGCGAGAGCGCGCTCTTCCTGTGTTTTTACATGCAACACATGTGACAAAATGATATCTTGCACGGGAGGATGCACTACGAATATAACGAAACACCTACGCCTGCATGATGTACAAATTAAGGGGTGTAGCGTGTTTTACGTGCTGCGCAGGTCCACTGTCTCGTCATGCACAGAGAGTCCAGACCAGGTTGCAAGTTCTGCATATATAAATCTGTTTTTGGGCTGGTGCAGAGGTATTCCTAATTTTCTCCTACATGGGCTGCAGCTCCTAAAACTAAAACTCATATTGAATCAAAATAAAATTATCCTCTGTGAAATCAAATGAGCCTGTGACATGTTTTGACTCAGCCCACAAAGAATCGGAATTGAGAATCGAAAAGAACCGAAATCGAAAGGAAGAATCGGAATCGGAATCAGAATCGTTCAAATCAAAACGATGCCCAACCCTAAGCTGTTTCTTAGTATAAAGCACATATTCTGCATGACCATATTCTACATCCCTAATCCAACCCAATACCTAAACATAAAGTATCTATGAAATCAAAATTAGGGATGCACCGAAATGAAAATTCTTGGCCGAAGCCTAATAAAATTAAACACTGGGCTGAAGCCTAACTACCGAACATGGTTTTTCGTGTTTTTCCCCCATGTATTTTGCCAATTTTTTTCACCATTGCATAAATTTAATAGCCAAAATGTACTTTTTACAGTCTTTTCAAAAAATTAAAAATAAATAAATAAAAAATCACTTACAAAACAACAATTTAAAAACATTTACTTAACAATGAAAACGTTTAACATTCTAGTAGACATTATAGCCTACCAACATTCACAATTTAACTTAAAATTAATAAGTTAGTAAAATAATATTCTTTGGCCATTTTTAAGACCCCCTTCTTGAATCAGGCATGTGTTTTTTTAATGTACAAATAAATGCAGCCTTGCTGAGCAAAGGGGAATGTTATAATAAATGTATTAATAGAGCTGTTGTAATGATTGTTATTATTATTTTTGTCTTACTTTTTTTTTTTATTACAGTAAAATCACAATATTAACATTTATGAATGTTGACTTTTATTTTGGAGGAAACCCGCAGGAAGACCGCAGTACTACTTTTTGTTGATAGGAGCAGATTGATGAATGATTCTCATCTCGTCATGTAGATTTCCCTTGCATACTGGACTTTGAACCCTGGCTAACGTGTTTGTGCAGCGCTGTCAGAATAAATACAATTTGTGTGCGTATTAGAGAACATAATGTTCTATAGTTTATTTACTAATGGTTTAAGGCTATTTCACGATTTCAGTCATCATACAGTAACTAGCAACAACTGTCTTTCTCGGACAGTTTTAAATGCTTCCACACTGCCGACATGTTTGCTGCATTTGTGCGCACCTCTATTTGATCGTGTCACGTCATTGTTTGCTATAATTTATTCGGCCTTTTCGCTTATTCATCCAAACACTGAAAGACCTTTTTTGCCATTTTCGGCCAAATAATTTGGGTTGCCGAACATTTGGTGCATCCCTAATCAAAAGTTTTCTGGCTTTTAGTATGAATATATTAGCTTTAAGGTTATTTATAAGCTAGTGTGCTCCAAAACAATGACAAAATTCGAATTTAGAAGATTTAAGCATTCAAAACCTACAGTCTGTAACTTCCACCAATATGGATCAACGATTTTGATGACATCACCCTGTACTTTAGCTTCTTATCAAACTTTCCTTCCAATCAAATGCTCTCTAGAGTCTGACGCGTCCCACCTCCTACACCATGAATAGATGTTAAAGCTGCTGATGGAATCAGTCACTTGTTCACAGAATTTGTATTTCCGTACGGTAAATGGCACAATTGCACTATATAGGGGATAGGGAACGATTCAGACTGTAATTGTAAATGTAAATATGCATTCCATTGGGGCGAATGCAGTCTGGTTTCTCGTGTTGCACAAACTGCTGCAGCACGCACTCAGCCTGCTCCGGTCCAAAGACACGATGGCACAGAGTGTATCATATGCGCGAGTTGGTGCAGACCACAAAACGTATCTGATCCATTTGAATTGTACACAGAATGCTATATTTTATAGCGATATGGATAAGATTGTGGCTGTCATACGCTGTTGAATGCGGCTTTATCCAGTTCAGCGGCTCTAGCCCAAGCTGTAATATAAACAAAATGCGATTGGCTATTTTTTTAAAGGGGCATGGCTGCTGGATATGCCCCGCCCTGTCTTCCTGTTTCGGTTGAAATTACGTCAACACAGAATAACGCTGTGTATTTCAAAGCACTTCAGTGGACCTTTAACAACTACAGTACCTTACTATCAATAAGCAGCAAATTAGGAGTTTATTAAGGCAAAAGTCAGTTAGTGGTTTGTAAATAGTAAGAACTGCACCTTAAAATAAAATGTGACCACAGACTTTCAATGTTTTTTTTTTAAGTATTATATATGTCTGATTAATTCAAATAAGAAAGTTTATTTGATCAAAAATACAGATACAAATATACATTACAAATCTAATTTATTTCTGTGATCAAAGCTGAATTTTTCAGCATCATTACTCCAGTATTTAGTGTCACATGACTCTTCAGAAATCATTATATTATGCTGATTTATTACCAGTGATGGAAACAGTTGTGTTTCTTAATAATTTTTTGGAACCTGTGATTTTTCAGGACTCTTTAATGAATAAAAAGTAAAAAAAAAAAATAATAACAGCATTTCTTTAAAATAGAAATATTTTCTAACAATATACATTACTGTTCAAAAGTTTGGGGTCAGTAATTTATTTTTTATTTTTGTGAAAGAAATTATTACTTTTATTCAGCAAGGATATATATATATATATATATATATATATATATATATATATATATATATATTAGTGGTGGGCATAGATTATTTTTTTTAATCTAGATTAATCTCACTGTAATCTTGGAATTAATCTAGATTAAAATGGCTAATTTGAATTCTGCCGAAGGCATTCAGAATATGTGTGCTACCCAAATAATGAATAAAAGTAAGTCTTTGAGAACGGGTTTCTCAAGCCAGGTGGCGCATTAGACCAGGGGCTCATCTCCTGTTTCCAAAATGCATCACAAACTGCTTGACAATTGCATTTACAACACAATTAACTATACAAACTTGTGTAACCAACTATTCCTATACTGCATGTGCTTCTGCGTAAAAGGCTGCGCGACGTGCGCATTGCAGTTAAATATACAGACGCGCACGGGCATGGATATCTGCGTGCATAGCTTTTTATTCAAAGAACAATAACACATAACATGTTATCTGCGTGCATAGTTAAACTGCGTTGCTTTTAGAAGCGTCAATTCAGTTGTTGCATATAGTTTAATGTCTTAATTTCGGGATTATCAAAGTAAATTATAACTCAAATTTGAGATTTTACTGGGGCACAGCAGTTTTTCAATGGGGCACGTGCCCCAGTAAAAAGGGTCTTGCAATGCCCCTGCCCTTAAGCAAACCTGGCGGCTTCATAGCTGCATCCATGTTAGCACGTCTCGTTTGATGTGGTAATTTCACAGTAGGTATACACACAGGTTCGAAGACTCGTTCTCGCCCCCTACAGTGCAATTCAGCTAGGTATACATCCGCGCTAAAATATCAAGGTGAAAGTCATCATAGCTTGCGTAGTATAGACCCAGCTCCCAACCCAACTTTGAGAATAGATTAACGGCGATATTTTTTTTTATCGCCCAATAAGAGTCTCACGTTAACGCAGCACGTTAACGGCCCACCACTAATATATAACACAAAATAAAATATTTAGCTGTTAAAATAAATACTGCTTAACACTATTATTGTATGATATTCCCTGCATTACAAAACAAGTATTATTTCTTAGGGACAGAAAGCTCTCGGATTTTATCAAAAATATCTTAATTTGAGCTCCAAAGATAAACGAAGATCTTACAGGTTCAAACCAACATGAGGGGAACCACTGATTGCAGATGGACAATGCCTTTCATACTTTTTGACAGTGGTATTTACCTGGCAGTCAATGGGAAAGTGACAACCCTTCCGGTTTTCATCCGAAATATCTTAAATTGCGTTCAGAAGACGAACAAAGCTTTTACGGCTTTGGAACAACATGGGGGTACTGATTAATGACAACATTTTTATTTTGGGGTGGAGTAACCTTTTAATTGTAATTTATGCAAATTTTCTGTTATTGACATATGTGATGTATAACATCTATGTAGATGCGTATTTGTGTGTGAGAGAGACAACATTGAAACTGACCTGCTCAATGACATTAGAGATAAGCCACGTTGACTTGCCTATTTAGTCTGTCACTACAGGTACAACAGCAAAGGGCGGAGCGGCTCTTTCAACAATTGCCCTTCCTGTCACAAGGGACACGACGTGTCTGTCTGCGAGTGTTCGTGTGCGTAAGTACTAAAGCAAGAGGCAAGACAGGACATCTGTCTATACTAACACTGATCCGATCTGACACCTGTAAACGCATATGTGTGTGCGTGTGTCTACACTGTCTGGGTCTCAAAAGCACTGTAGCCTTTTCAACGGGTCAGGGAGGAAAACAAAACTGCTGACAAAATGTTCGAATGAATAATTGAAGAACTTGTGGATCCTACGGTGAAGAGCGATGGAGGGAGAGCAGGTGAATTGACAATTTAAAATGCCATTTGATTGAAATGATTGCGTAGTTACAAATAAAACATAACACGGCTACAGGAACGATGACAGATGTGACATATATGAAATATTACAAATCAGATTTCAGGACTCAGTGAGATTACGTTTTATTTCAAATGTGTGTGTGGCACTCACAGTTCAATGGCTTTGTTCCACATGATGGTATATCCTGAGAGCGTAAAGGACTCCACATTCACAATGTGGATGTTTCCTCGTTCCGAGCCGATGTACAGCCATTTACTTTGGAAGGGCAGATGACAGAACGTAATCCTACAAAAAAGGAATGAAGAGAGAGTAAATCTGTTATTATTTGTTATTCATAAAAGAACAGAACCATTGACAATGTAACATCATATCTTATCTAAATGATCTCTCTTATTTAAACTTCAAAATGAAACTTTTTTTTTTATTCTCTAGTGTCATATTGGGTTCTATTTGACTGGTGCCATCAGAACAATTGTTTAAATATTTGAATCAACACCGAATCTTGATCCAGCAGCCTGTATTCTTAGAATTCTCATACATCATAGTATGAATTATATGGTTTGGCTGCTCAAAATTCACTGGAAGATGTAGTATATTGCTGCAAAATGAATATTTGAGCAACCTCATATAACAGCAAAATGGATTAGATACACTGAAACTCATGCCCTTGAAGGTTTCTTTTGCAATAGCAAACTATTTCTGTTCTATAAAATAGTGGGAAGGTAATGTGAGGTAGAAAGATGGACTCTGCAGTCATGCATGGACTTAACTGAAATGGGAATGCTGAATTCAAGGGGTAATTCACAGTCGACAAGTTTGCTGTTTATGAAGTAGAAATTGCATATATAGAGAAAAAGGATTGTGGTAAAAAAAAAAAAAAAAAAAGGAAAACTTCAACCCCCATAATGCATTGGCTGAATCAGACTTTGGATGAGCAGGGACTTTTGCTGACAAATAAATGTGGATATCTTAAAAAAGGTATACAAAAAAAATCATACACATTGTTAATTTTTAATTTTATTACAAGACAAGCTGGTCAAAAATGAACTACTTGTAGTTCTTTACAGCAAATAGATACATAGTGACTAACTTAAATTTCCCGCTTATTGTTTTTTGAGAACCCAGTAATCTCTAGTGTCTCTTAGACTTTAAAAAAAGATGTCACAACCTGTGCCAAGATTTACCAAGATACCAAAGTCTGCAATCATAGTGTGATTTCAATAAAACATTTTTCCTCATTTAGTTCAAGATCAATTTACCTATTAAAATTTTTTAGACTCTATGTCAGCAGAATAGAATCATATATTTACTTCTCTCTGAGAAATAGTATTTTCCTTTGGAAACTACGGGTAAGATATGTAGGACCCTATAGAATCAGGAATTTTCACAAATTCTGTTTTTAACATTTTAATTTTTCTAGATTCTCTTTTTTTAGTGTTTTAATGGTTAGAAAAAAAAATCAAAAAGCATGTCTAATTAATCGAAATCATGAAACGTACACAATTTAACAGTAATTTATTGAATGATTAACAAAAATTGCAAGGCCCTTTTTTTTTCAATTTCAGTTTTATTTTTACCAAACACAGTTTTCCATTAATTTTCTGGGTTCCATTTTAATGGGTTCATTAAATTGTAATAATCAAACACATATCAAATTAATTGATATTATTTAAAAAATAATTTATTATTATTATTATTATTATTATTATTATTTATTTATTTATTTACATTTTTATGGTAAATAAATTCTGTTAAATTTTTCAGATAAATATTCCTTAAAACAAATGTTTAATAATAATTGTATTATTAGTACTAGTACTATTACATTAAGTAATACATTTTGGTCACAGTTTCTTCAGGTTAAACCGAACTTTTATTTTGACAGGTTGCTGTGAAGACCTGTACGTTTCTGATTGTAAATGATAAGACGCTATTTTTTCTCAAAAGAAACTGTAAAATGCTCATGAAGGGACTCTCGGAGCAGTTCTAGAGATTATGATTGTGTAAGTATACTCATATATTTAGATAGAGGCTGAAAACACAGTGAGCGTCACGTGCTTCAGTATGTGTGTAGTAAACGAAACCGCACGTCTTCGATCCTCATTCACGCAGAACATGCAGGATTCATTTTTAAATAGTATTTTTGTGCTTAATATTCACTGACACTAGTGCATATCATGTTTTAATTCAAGTGTACTGACCTACTTTTGATTTATTCATCCAAAATTTGACATTTCATGTTATATAGTAAATTCCATTTTTATGATTGGACACAATTCCGTCTGCATTTTCTGCATCAAGGAAATCATAGGGCCCTAGATAAGCTGCACCGAAAGCTAGTGCATGTCAAATTTACCACAAAATCAGGATATTGACAGTCGCATGCTCCGTCAATGAACCACATAATTTCTTCCAACCAAACATGTTTGCATGGAATTTATGTCATTCCTGAGTATAAAAATGCTTAGTTTAGCTTGAGCTGCAGTTCTGCTTGCTCAACTCGAATGCACTTTTCTGTACGTCCCAGAGGGATGAAAATGCAGGAAGCTCAGCTACTGGAGTCAAAGATTGGGCTTCTGTTTAATCGCCACTAAAACTGACATATTACTCTCAGGTCTGTCTAAAGTATTTGTTTTCCAAAACTCACAAGCATCTTGATGAACAAGTGCCTTTTCAGAAAAGGTAGAGCATATGGTATAATTTTATGAACAAAAGGCTTGTTTGTTTTGGTGCTGTGCAAACGGCTTGCCTCTCACCCCTTTCACACTTCTTTTTCCCTGCAACACAAGTGCACACACACACACCTGCCCCCAACACTTCACACCAGCACCATGCAGCATCATGAATATATTAATGAGTGGAAGAGTGTTGAGAGAAATACCATGCAACAAACTCAACACACTTCTTTCCTGGCTATCAGACAGATGCGCATGGAGAAGACACTGAAAGTTGGACTGCTGACTACTCTCTATTTTTCTCTCCCTTGAGAGAGTGCAAAAACAAACAAACAAAAAAAGTAAAAGAAAACATAAGAGGCTTTAAAATAAAACACACATGTAATGTTATTTACATGTTAAGTCCATGAAAACACAAACAGCTTTCAGAAGGTACTCATAAACACTGTTTCAAAGGGATAGTTTACCAAAAAATGAAAATTCTGTTATTAATTACCCTCATGTCGTTTCAAACCTGTAAGACCTTTGTTCATCTTCAGAACACAAATTAAAATATTTTTGATGAAATCCAACGCAACTGACACGTTCAAGACCCAGAAAGGTAGTAAGGACATTGTTAAAATAGTCCATGTGACATCAGTGGTTCAACCTTAATTTTATGAAGCTACAAGAATACTTTTCGTGCACAAAGAAAACAGATTTCATCAAAAATATCTTAATATGTGTTCTAAAGATGAATGAAGGTCTTAAGGATTTGGAACAACATGAGGGTGAGTAATGACAGAATTTTCATTTTTGAGTGAACTATCCCTTTAAATGTACGCACTACAGCTTTACACATACACTTATACCACAATTTCCCTTAAACTATTTATTTAAATTAAACAACACAAACAGCTTTCAGAAGGCACTCATAAACACATCGTTTAAAGGGATAGTTCACACAAAAACTAAAATTCTGTCATTAATTACTCACCCTTATGTCATTCCAAACCTGTAAGACCTTTGTTCATCTTTGGAACACATATTTTTGATGAAATCCAATAGCTTTCTAGACCTTCATAGAGAGCAACGCAACTGACACGTTCAAGACCCAGAAAGGTAGTAAGGACATTGTTAAAATAGTCCATGTGACATCAGTGGTTCAACCTTAATTTTATAAAGCTACAAGTTTGCTTTTTGTGCACAAAGATACCTTAATTTGTGCTCTGAAGATGAACTAAGGTTTTATGGGTTTGGAAAGACATGAGGGTGAGTAGTTAATGACATAATTTTCATTTTTGGGTGAACAATCCCTTTATATATATGCACTACAGCTCTACACATTTTGTCAAACATACTATCCATTTCTTTAACTGCAAAAAGTTTAAGTAGAATCAAAATGCTAATTTAGGTCTTTTCTGGCACCTTTTCCATAATTAGCTAATGATCCTTCTGTAATTAATTCAATAATTAGCACAGGAAACAATTAATCACATCTATCACTTCACTATGAGTGTGTGTCATGTAACAGAGAAAATTCAACACGACGTCTGCACATCTACTCCAGCATGACAAGGCAAGATTTTTGTGCCACATCAAAACACATACATTTATACATACATACATATTTTGTATCCTCTAAAAATTCTAGGGCTTCCCCCTTAATAGTCGACTAACCGTTAGTCGATGAGAAGAGGCTTGGTCGACCAAAATTGTATTAGTCGCTTAGTCACAGGAAAAAAAATATCCAAAGGAAATGGCGAAGCCACACAGTCCAACAGACAGATTGTTAACGCATGTTCTTTGCGGTAATATAGTACATCTGGTAGGATTTCTAAATGCTCCTATCATTCACCTATTTCAAATATGGCTATTCATCTGAAATATGTAAGTAGCAACAACTTTAGGTCACTTGCTCTTAAAATACTCCGTCATTTTTGGTCATACACATAAAAGTAATACATCTTTTGACTCTGTAACGACTCTACACTTATTGTGTGCACTCTGAATAGCAACGAAACATTGCATTTTTGTAAAATAAATAAAGCAAACATGATACGATTTCTGCCATCTCGGTCTCTGTGAACTTGAGCGCAAAACTTTGAGACTCCATGTATACTTGCATTACAGACATGAAAAATGTATCTACAGAGAGTGAAATGTCTCAGATTATGTAATCCATATGAAACATGCATACAGACGTTTCCCCATCTTTTTTCTTTTCATGTAGAGGAACCAGACACAACCACATTCACAAACATCAACAGCCCTCCACGTGTGAGTGAGGTGTGCATTTGTGTTCAGATGGCTTTTCTGTGACGGTGTGATAATGAGCTAAATGAGTGTATTAGCATGACAGACGGATGCCCTGCACTCCTGACATTTGGCTTGCTCTTTACTGAGCCTTCGTCCAGCAGGGACACACACACACACAAGCAAAGAGCAAATCCATTCAGGAACAGCCTTAAAAACCTGCCAACCTCCCTGATCATTTGTTATGTTACAGCACCAGGATGGCACCGTTTCAGCTGTAAAACATTGTGTCTGTAGGTCATAACGGCTTCAAAACGTAAACATTGCCTTTCATTGGCATCATATGGGAAAATTCATTTTACAGCTCTGAATGATTGAGACACCAAGCTCACTGAACAAATACAAGAAGATTCATAATCAACGACAATGTGTTGCTTCAGGCAAGCCAACCGTACAAAACACACAATTGACCAGCTGCACATGTACTACAAGGAGGAAAAGAATCTGCTTTGAATGATCTCTAATTCATTTCCTCCTGTAAACAATTGTAAGAACAAATGCGCAACATTTAAATCAGTTGAATTTTAGTTTTTCTTATGCGTCAGAATGGCTTGAGTGCAGCAAAAGCATTTGAAGTCAACACAGTCGAATATCTTTTTCCTTCAAAATGCTTTAATGTGCAATCTGGAGAGTTTTTTCAGGGAGCACTTTTACCGTCTATGCCAGGAAAGAGCATTTTTTAACAGGCTGTTCCTCTCTCATCCCTCTCTGGTTGTTGTAACATCTTCCGACAGCTTCCTGTCAGAACGTCAGCCTGTGTGATGCCCACAATGTCCTGACAGTAGGTCAAACCGTGTTCCTCCCAAAAATATACTTTCCAAAAGAAGCATCCTTCAGCATCACAGCCCACATGCCTTTTGTGGGCCGATTATTGCTCCTGAAGGGGTGATTGTTTGTTTTTTTGTGTTATTGTGAACAATCCTCTGAATGAATTTGTTGTCTCTTTTAATCATCAATAATTATATTATATATACAATTGAGGTCGTAAGTTTACATACACCTTGCAGAATCTGCAAAATGTTAATAATTTTACCAAAAAAAGAGGGATCATACGAAATGTATGTCATTTTTGGTGACCTGAATATGATATTTCACATAAAATACGTTTACATACATACAGTTTACATACAGAAAATAATAAAACTTACCCCGTTCAAAAGTTTGCATACACTTGATTTTTAATACTGTGTTGTTACTTGAATGATCTGCTGTTTTTATTTCCCTTTAGCAATAGTTGTTCATGAGTCCTTTGTTTGTCCTTAACAGTTAAACTGCCCGCTGTTCTTCAGAAAAATCCTTCAGATCCCACAAATTCTTTGGTTTTACAGCATTTTTGTGTATTTGAACCCTTTCCAACAATGACTGTATTATTCTGAGATTCATCTTTTTCCACTGAGGACAACTGAGGGACTCATATGCAACTATTACAGAAGGTTCATATGCTCCAGAAGAAAAAAAACAATACATTAAGAGCCAGGGGGTGAAAACTTTTGAACAGAATGAAGATTTGTTATTTTGTCTAAATATCATTTTTTTTTTTCATTTAGTACTGCCCTTCAGAAGCTACAAAAGATACTTACATGTTTCCTAGAAGACAAAATTAGTTAAATTGACCCTCATCTTCAAATTCAAAAGACTCTAAACGCATTGTGTTTCCTTCTTAAGCATCAGTGAGTGCTTGAACCTTCTGTAATAGTTGCATATGAGTCCCTCGGTTGTCCTCAGTGTGAAAAGATGGATCTCAAAATCATACAGTCATTGTTGGAAAGGGTTCAGATACACAAAAATGTTGAAAAAGCAAAGAATTTGTGGGACCTGGAAGATTTTTTCTGAAGAACAGTGGGCAGTGCAAATGTTCAGGACATACAAGGGACTCATGATCAACTATCACAAAAAAAAACAGAGCTGTGGATCATTCAGGTCAAAACACAGTATTAAGAATCAAGAACAGGGTCGTTTTTATAAATCATATCACTCAGACATACATTGCATTATGCAAGTGAAATATTTTCTGAATGCTAATTCATGTTAACTTTACAGCTCCAACACTGAGACATTTTGTTTGCACTCAGGGGTACAGCTGCCCCACTGCAGCCTCAGGGTTGAGGCAGGCTGCAAAGGGAAACACTTTCTAAATGTCAGGCACACAGATACATCAGTCCTATACCTATGACCCCTGTCTGTACTTTCTGAGATAGATACACACGTGCAAAGACCCACACACACACACTCAGCGTTATGTGGTAAAAACTTGTTCGACCCTGAAAGCCGCTGTTGGCGAGTTGTCACTCTCATCAACAGAAGCAGTGCAGATTATAAGTGAAGGGCTGCCTCATCTCTTATCAGAGTCAACAGCTGTCTAAACCGAATCAGAAGGTTACAACCTTCCTGCGCTGATCTATAGCTATGAGTGTGATTAAAGGTCTCACACATTCTTCAATTCTTGCCACAGAGTTACAACGCTGATTGAAGTGTCCTTAGTATGAACACATGTCACTGTTGAGGATAATGTTTCAAATAAGAAACATTTTATGCTTTTAAAGAGGACATACCGTGCAAAACTGGATGTAAACTGAAAATAAAACAGTTTGACAGCCAGTCAAGTATACTAAGCTTTAAAGAAATACTGTACGTCATTAGTAAATCTGCCTGTTTTAAACACTGTATAACCAAGCACAATGCAATAAGCCTTACTATTTTTGATGGTCATTTAAAGGGATAGTTCACCCCCCAAAAAATTTGAACATAAAAGACAGCATTAAAAAAAAAAAGTGAAGCACATGCAAGTACTACTACTAAAGTATTACCAAGTATAATGCACTTTTACTACAGTAAAACAATGCTTATTTTTTATTTGTGTTTGTGTATACTTTCCTTATTTCTTTGTTTTGCTTTTATAACTGTACTGCCTTAATTGTTTGATGTTTTCTACTGTTTAAGAAAAAAAAAAAAGATTCACGAAACCGCTTCGAAAATATGATTTGAATCAAATGATTCACAATCCATGCTCCGAAGTTCCAATCTAAAGCAAAATATTCACAAACCTGCTCCAAAGTTCCGATCTAAATAAAAAAATTCACAAACCATCATTTCAGATTAGGACTCGGAGCGCAAATCATTTGACTTAGATCGGAACTTTGTGTATTTGTTTGATTTAGATCGGGACTTCAAGTCGCATATCCTGAATCATTTGATTTGAATCATTCAATTTGTGAAATGATTCACGAACCTGTTCTGATCTAAGTCAGATGATTTGCGATACACACTCCAAAGTCCCGATGTAAATTAAATTATTCGTGATGCAAAGTTCTGATTCACGCTTTGAAGTCCTGATTTAAGCTAAATCTAATTATTTGCGATACGCGGTTTAAAGTTCCGATCTGGAACAAATGATTACAGACAGGCAATCTGATTGGAACGCTTCAATCTTTGATCTGGCTTTTGCTAGTGAATTGCTTGAAATAAATGATCAAAATCATCAAAGTTTGAATCAATCGAATCGGCTCCAGCTTAAATGACTCCATTTATATGGTTCATCTGTTCCTCTTCTCACGTCTTCAGTGAAAGTGTTTTACACTTTACTCAGCGAATTGCCAGTACTACTACTGACTTAGTTTCTGAGCCTGCATAGACAGCAACACAACTACCAGGTTCAAGGCCCAGAAAGGTAGTAAGGACATTGTTAAAATAGTCCATGTGACAGCAGTGGATCAACCGTAGTGTTATGAAGCTACGAGAATACTTTTTATGCACAAAGAAAACATATGCGTTTTTTTTCCACTTGTAAACAAGGTGCAGAGCATCTGGATTCTTTGTAAAATGTTGGCTCCTGCGTCAGCAGCACCACAGGCATGTGCTGTGGTACTCTTGTGAAAGCCAGGTGGAGACACGGAAGAGAAGAAATTGTTGAATAAAGTCATTATTTTTGTTTTCTTTGTGCATAAAAAGTATTCTCGTAGCTTCATAAAATTACGGTTGAACCACTAATGTGACACTGACTGTTTGATCAGTGTCCTTACTACCTTTCTGGGCCTTAAACGTGTCAGTTGCGTTGCTGTCTATGCAGGGTCAGAAAGTTCTTGGGTGTCATCAAAAATATCTTAATTCGTGTTCCACTGATAAACAAAGGTTTTACAGGTTTGGAACGACATGAGGGTAAGCAATTAATGACAGAATTTTCATTTTTGGGTGAACTATTCCTGAATTAAATCATGACTAACAGTGTAGGAAACCTTGATTAACATTTTAACTAAAATTAAAAACTAAATAAACTAACTGCTTAGTAAAATAAGGCTTCTTTTTGCATTTCCCACTACTGTTTGCAAACATGACTACACATGTTGACTCGCTTCCCTGTGCGACCAACAGAGAAATGAGTGTTGTGTTCTGCACTGCACCTGGGTACCAACAGTGAGAGAGCAAGTAGAAGTCAACTGGAATAATAAGGGAGTGAAAGAGAGAAACAGATGTATCAGATGTGAGTGTGGACCCACACTCACCAACACCAGCTCTGCCACACACACACACACACACACACACACACACACACACACACACACACACACACACACACACACACAGAGTCATGTATCGCTAACACAGTCTACATGCACACACGCTCAGAGCAAGTGTAGATTAAGTGACCGTGGCTGACCTCTCCTTGTTGAACTTGAGTGAGTGCAGCACAGCTGGTCTCTTCTGTCGCAGGTTCCACAGGTGAATACTGTCATCAGCTAAAGCACTAACCAGCGCCCCCTACAAGAGAGAATGAAAAAGACACACCACTTACAAAACGTTTGGATTAAAGCCTTATGATACAGTTTGTATTTTATACTATCAACAAACAACTACAGTGGTGTAATTGAGTGTTCTCCCCCTTCCTGATTTTTTATTTTTTTGCATTTTTGTCACACTTTAATATTTCAGATCATCAAACTAATTTAAATAATAATCAAATATATTATTAATATATTATTTTTTATTATGAAGGGAAAACAAAATCCAAACCCACATGGCCCTGTGTGAAAAAGTGTTTGCCCCCTAAACTTAACTGGTTGGGCCACCCTTAATAGCAACAACTGCAATCAAGTGTTTGCGATAACTTGCAATGAGTCTGTTACAGTGCTGTGCAGGAATTTTGGCCCACTCATCTTGGCAGAATTGTTGTAATTCAGCCACATTGGAGGGTTTTCGAGCATGAACCACCTTTTTAAAGTCATGTCACAGCATCTCAACAGGATTCAGGTCAGAACTTTGACTAGGCCTCCTTTTTTTTTTCTTCAGCCATTCAGAGGTGGATTTGCTGGTGTGTTTTGGATGATTGTCCTGCTGTAGAACCCAAGTTCGCTTCAGCTTGAGGTCACTAACAGATGGCCGGACATTGTCCTTCAGGATTTTTTGGTAGACAGCAGAATTCATGGTTCCATTTATCACAGCAAGTCTTCCAGGTCCAGAAGCAGCAAAACAGACCATCACAATACCACCACCATATTTTTCTGTTGTTATGATGTTCTTTTTCTAAAATGCTTTACACCAGATGTAATAAGACACACACCTTCCAAAAAATTCAACTTTTGTCTCGTCAGTCCACAGAGTATTTTCCCAAAAGTCTTGGGGATCATCAAGATGTTTTCTGGCAAAACTGAGACGAGCCTTTATGTTCTTTTTGCTCAGCAGCAGTTTTCGTCTTGGAACTCTGCCATGCAGGCAATTTTTGCCCAGTCTCTTTCTTATGGTGAAGTCATGAACACTGACCTTAACTGAGGCAAGAGAGGCCTGCAGTTCTTTAGATGTTGTTGTGGGGTCTATTGTGACCTCTTGGATGAGTCGTCGCTGTGCTCTTAGGGTAATTTTGGTCGGCCGGCCACTCCTGGGAAGGGTCACCACTGTTCCATGTTTTCGCCATTTGTGGATAATGGCTCTCACTGTGGTTCGCTGGAGTCCCAAAGCTTTAGAAATGGCTTTATAACCTTTTCCAGACTGCCAGATCTCAATTACTTTCTTTCTCATTTGTTCCTGAATTTCTTTGGATCTCAACATGATGTGTAGCTTTTGAGGATCTTTTGGTCTACTTCACTTTGTCAAGCAGGTCCTATTTAAGTGATTTCTTGATTGCGAACAGGTGTGGCAGTAATCAGGCCTGGGTGTGGCTAGAGAAACTGAACTCAGGTGTGATAAACCACAGTTATGTTTTAAGGGGGGGCAAACACTTTTCCTCACAGCCGAGGCTCGTCCCAATTGGCCTTACAGAGGCGCTACAGAAATCAAAAGTACGAAATCGCTTATATCTCCTAAATCATTCGTCTCAGGCTCAAGTGGTTTATGTCATTGTATATTTGTGTATTTTAAAAAACATGGCCGCCATAGGCTGATGAATTTTCAGCACCTATTAGACAAGGTTAACAGCGGTCAGTCAAACCGTTTGTTAAATGATTGAAAAAATGTAAAAAACCTACTTTTGCAAACTAGTCTTAGGCTTTTCGCTTAATCTGAATAAAAACACTGCAGTACAATTATCTGAACTCTGTAGGTCAAAAATTACCCCAAAGAATTAAAATGTACCCTTTTGGAAGCTATAACACGGTCGTTTAGAAAAGGGGCCTGCCCAAATATACCCAGAAGCCTATAAAGTCTAAACGAAAACTCAAAACTTCACAAAACCTGATGAGCACAATCACGCAATGTTTTAGGAAGATCGGACAATAGCTGGTGCTATAACAGTCATAAACATTAAAAAACATTATATTTCTATGGTAAATTACCAGGATTTGCAAAAAAAACCAAAACATTTTTAATCATTGATTTAGGTGGTTACAGGCTTGCTAAATATTAATGCTCAAATGTCTTACAGTGCTTGAACCCCAGTAATCACTGCTTGAACTGTTATTAGACCTTTATTGAATTGAATAAATATTAGAATTTTCCTTAAACCTATACCTAGTAAATTCAGTACATTCACAGAAACTCATTTTCAAGTGGTCTCTCTTTTTTTTCTCCATAGTGTTTTATTCTTTTGTACTGTTTATTATCATTCAGATTTTTGTCGGAGGCGCTGCCTCTCTAACCTGCTTGAAAAAAAAAAACGCCCCTGACACATACCATACACCGGTAGAGATAACCTATTCATTCTGCAACATTTCTAGAGGGCTAGAAGATTCAAGATACAGTGGTGGGTGGTGAATGTATGTGTGTGTGTGTGTGTGTGAGAAAGAGACAGAACTGAGTGGAAAAATAAATCGAAAGAGAGACAGTGTGGGTGGGACAGACAGAGGGGAAGGAGGAGGGATGCTACCACAAAATATCTCCTTTCCATCTAGGCACCGGCATATTCAGAGCAAATACACACAGACGCTGCCTTTCCTCTGGTTATAGAGGCTGAATATAAAACAGACAAGAGTCTGTGGTTTGTCCCAGGTGTGTGTGTGTCTGTCTGTACCGGCTCTGCTTGGTCTGTTAAGCCACAAACAAACACTGAGACTGAACATGTAGACTCACAAACATGCACTAATGAAAGTGTGAAGGAACTCAAAATAACATTTTAGCTAAAAATAAAAGCATATGAAGCCTGGCCATCTCTCACCTTTTTAATTACTGTAATTGTAAATTGTAAAAAAATAAATCAGCAAAATGTGAATTACTTTTTCAAAATAAGAGTGATCATGCAAAATACATGTTATTTTTTTATTTAGTACTGAACTAAATAAAATATTTCACATAAAAGATGTTTACATAGAGTCCACAAGAGAAAATAATATTTGAATTTATAAAAAATACCGCTTTCAAAAGTTTACATACTGCGTTGTTACCTGAATGATCCACAGCTTTTTTTTTTTTTTTTTTTTTAGTGATAGTTGTTCATGAGTCCATTGTTTGTCCATTGTTCTTCAGAAAAATAATTCAGGTCTCACAAATTCTTTAGTTTTTCAGCATTTTTGAGTATTTGAACCCTTTACAACAATGACTGTATGATTTTGAGATCCATCTTTTCACACTGAGGGCAACCGAGGGAATCATATGCAACTATTACAGAAAGTTCAAACGCTCACTGATGTGTCAGAAGAAAATACAATGCATTAAGAGCCAGGGGGTGAAAACTTTTGAACAGAATGAAAATGTGTACATTTTTCTTATTTTGCCTAAATATCTTTTTTTTTTTCATTCAGTACTGCCCTCAGGAAGCTAAATTTACCCTGAGATTTAAATTCAACAAGTTTTTGAATCTTAATGCATTGTCATCTTGAAAAGATGGATCTCAAAATCATACAGTCATTGTTGGAAAGGGTTCAAACAAAAATGCTAAAAAACTAATGAATTTGTGGGACCTGAAGTATTTTTTCAAAAAACAGCTGGCAGTTTAACTGTTCAGGACAAACAAGGGACTCATGGACAACTATCACTAAACAAAAAACGCACAGCTGTGGATCATTCAGGTAACAACACAGTATTAAGAATCAAGGGTGTGTAAACTTTTGAAGAGGGTCACTTTTATAAATTCAACTATTATTTTCTCCTGTGGGCTATATGTAAATGTCTTTTATGTGAAATATATTATTCAGATCAGTAATAAATAAAAAAAAAAAACACGCATTTTGTATGACCTTACTTATTTTGGTAAATTAATTAACATTTAGCATATTCTGCAAGGTGTATGTAAACTTTTGACCTCAACCGTAAATAAACTAATGGTAGTTTTATATGTTTTATATGTGTATTTTAACTTAGCATGATTTTGAAATTTCCCAAACAGACTTTTGAGGTCTAATGTCAAATAATCATCTTAAATGGAGTTCTATTATTATTTCACATGATGCTACTAATAGATCACGGTGCTACTGATGCTGAGGTCATGGTTTGATTCCCAGGGAACGCAAATACAGAAAAAAGCACATTTTGAATGCACTTTCAAGTCACTTTGGATAAAAGCATCTGCCATCCAAGTGGTCTTAAAATAGAAGTACAAAAAATACCATGTTCATGTCAAAAATATCTTTCTGATGACTGCTGAGAAGCCTGTTCAATATGACCAAATAATTTCAATATGATTATTATTATTTTTTTTGGAGTTTGTTTCATCTGAATATTTTATCTTTCACTTTAAAAAAAAAAAACTAAAACACTAAAAACTGAACTAAAAAAATAACATCTAATATATATATATATATATATATATATATATATATATATATATATATATATATATATATATACATATACTGCACAATATATGTATATAAAACATGATGCACTTAAAATTAATTCAAGAAGAAAAGTCTCTATAAATAGCCAAATATTCCCGTGAACGTACAGTGAACTAATCGTTTTGACGCTAAGGAGTACAATCTACAAGGCAGCTTAGTGTAAGAGATCCCTGTGGTCTTGACTGTGGGCAACACTCTGGGGAGGAAATGGTAATATCAGCTTCCTCTGTAGGATCCCTCCTGGCCCACTCTGAGGACAAGAGGGTTTGTGGCAGCAAATGCTCTGGGTTAAGGGATCATCTAAGCCTCTTGAGGTTTCATCCTGGATTATTTAAACTGCCTCTTGGAGCTCCATGGGAATAGGCTCTTCGCATAAGGTTGAGCAGGACCCAGAAAGAGGGGGGGAAAAAACATGAAACACTCACTTCATTTATGAGAAACTGTAGCTGGATGACGGCTGCTCCGCTCTCGTGCTGACAGTAACACTCAACACCGGGTCGGCCGAATCTGAAAGGGTTCTGAGTCAAGGAGAGAATCATGAAATCAAGGCTAACAAGATTGTGGCAGTTTAGGTTCAAAGTCTGAACATGTCACTTATTGTTTCAGCATTTTATTATAATTTTTTAAATGAAAGGCACTGTTCCAGTAAATGCATGTCAGTCATTGTTCACCCCTCGGTGGACATACAAGTTAATTACCTCTGCCAATCTCTCTGGCATGGCTGCTAGCAATGAAGTCTGTCAGTCACTGTCAAATCTGCTCTATGAAAGGCGGTAATAAAACACAACAGCCCACTATATAAACATTATTGTTGTTTTGACAACATTTTCCATGTCATAGACAGGCTCTCCTCATCTGAAGAGTCTGAAAAGACTGCCAAAATGTCAAAGGTTTGAATTACAAGAACCCCCCAAAAAAGTGTAGTAATACTAATTCCTTACTCTCACTTGCGGCTAAATATGGAATTATATATCGATATAAGTATGATATTACATATTTATATACAGTGCCTTCATTTTTTGCTGCTTTATGTTAAACTGCTTTAAATATTTTTTTTCCACATAAATCTACACTCCATACACCATAATGGCAAAGCAAAAAACAGGTTTTTAACACTGTTGCATTAAGTATTGCATAAGTATTCATACCCTTATCTGGGACAGTTGAAATTTAGCTCAGGAGCATTCATATTGCTTGTAGATGTTACTACACTTTGAGTGAAGTTAACCTGTGGCAAATTCAATTGAATGGGTATGATTTGGAAAGGCACACATCTTAATAAAAGGTCTAACAGCTGAAAATGCATATCAAATTGAGCAATTGATGGAACTGAGTGGTGACCAAGAATCTGCTGGTCACTCTAGTTGAGCTCCATGATCATTTGTGCAGATGGGAGAAACTTACAGAAGGACAAACATCACTCTGCAACATTTCACCAATCTAGGCTTTATGGTGGTGTGGCAAGACTCAATCCTCTACTCAGTGAAGACGCATGAAAACAGACTTGGAATCTGCAAAAAAGCAACTAAAGGACCCTCAGACTGTGAGAAACAAGATTCTGTGGTCTGATGAACCTCAATTCCAAGCATCATGTTTAAAAGAAAGCAGGCACTGCTCATCACATGCAAAGTATCATCCCGAAAGTAAAGTGTGCTCATGCTGTGGGGCTGTTTTTCAGCAGCAGGGACTGAGGGACTTGTCAAATTAGAAGAAAAGCTCAATGCACCAACATATTGAGATAGCCTTAATGAAAACCCAAAGCCTGAGAGGTGAAGAAATGAGAAGAATGGCAGATCATTTCCAAATGTCAATGTGCAAATCTTGTTGCATCATAACCAAAAAGACTTGAAGCTGTAAAGGTGTTTTAACTAAGTATTGAGTTAAGGGTTTGAATACTTATGCAATGTACTTATTTCAGTTTTTATTTTTAATACATTTATGAAGTTGTGGCAATTCTGTTTTTGCTTTGTCATTATGGTGCATTGAGTGTAGATTGATGTGGAAAAATATAATTTAAAACAGTTTAACATAAAACGTGAGGTATGAATACTTTTGCAAGGCACTGTAAATAAGGTATATATGGCTATTTAAGCCATTTTGTCATTTGTTTGTGAATTCCAAACTATAGTTAGTTTAGAAAAATGTAGAGAGTTCAATTACTGTTCCTTGTAAAAAAAACCCAAAAACAACGTATAATAATTAAAAAAAAACTATTAACATCATTAATCATTAATATTAAAAAACCTGAATCACATAAAGGCATTTTATGCATCATGTATATTCAAGCATCCTCTATTTTCATAAAAGACCCGTTGAGTTAATATTAATGGCTGCAAAAAAAGTTCTATTAATTAAATGGCAAATTCTTGCTGAAGACTATGTAATTTTTCAGCAGGCTCATTGGACGCCTGGCACGTGGTGTGTGAATGTGTGTGTCTGTGTTTGTGCTGTCGAGATATAATTTGATGATAACCTCTACTGGGAACCTGGGAACTGCACACACTCATATTTCCACAGCAAGGAGAAACAGAGAGCGAGAAAGTAAGGGAGGCGAGAGCAAGATGCGTACACGCGTATGCAATCAGGGTGGTGGAAAGAGGGAGGGAAGGACAATTAAAACAGATTAAAAGAGTGATCACTAGAGCTCAAACTGTTGGCACAGAGACTAGATGCAAACAGCAATACACAAGCATGCATATAAAGACGTGTAATGGTGTCTTATACTCAGGAGGATTGTGAACACAGATACATGTTTGATGTCTGAAGAAATTGTATTCTCATAGCTTCATAAAATTAAGGTTGAACCACTGATGTCACATTGACTATTTTATCGATGTCCTTACTACCTTTCTAAGCTTTGAACATGTCAGTTGCATTGCTGTCTATGCAGGTTCAGAAAGCTCTCAGATTTCATCAAAAATATCTTCATTTGTGAATGAAGGTCTTACAGAATTTTCATCTCTGAGTGAACTATCCCTTTAATCTATCTCCTTATAACACAAACACTGCCTCTGAAATGCCACTTTTTCATCTGCATTTTAAAGTTGCACTGTACCAGAATGCAGATGAGCAGCCTTCATCCATCACCTGGAGGAAGCCAGTACAGTCATTCAGTGGCTCATCCCATCTATCCATCACAGGCACTATGAAGTGACAGGGATGGAAGATAACGGAGGAAATTGTATATGCCGATAACGACACGCCTTGAATCCTCATACATACTCTGACCACCTGTAGCCGTCCACTTTGGACCCTCATCATGTAATGAGGAAACCCACACAGTGTTCGGCTGATATGGTGAGGTCAGGAGCAATCGGTATGGGTCAAAAAAGACAAAATACTAGCAAAAATACTAATGAGAGTGAGGAAAGAGAGGATCAGATAAGTACATCACTGCATGAATGACAGCACAGATCTGAAAAAATGCTATAAACCCCCTGACATCACAAACATGTTGACAAGAGGGCAAAGTGGTCGAGAGAGCATGAAGAGAAAAACACAGCTGACTCTTTGCCCACACGCAATCAAGTCCAGTGGGCTGTTCATGGCTATAAAGAAAACACCCATTAAATCTTTTCACAAACAGCAATGAGCAGCCTAAGATGTTGCCATCCATTACTAGACAGTAACCATGCATTTAATGTATTAATTATGGGTCTGTTCCAAAACCAAGTGAGTTGCCTACTAAGGCAGCATTTTAAGGCATCATAGACACAAGCTGTTCCACAAGATTATACCACCTTCTTGGCATACTGGTATCTATAGAAGCCCATATCCGCAATTCTGACTTTACAACACACAATTGCAAGTTATGTCAGAATTGTGAGATATAAACTTGCAATTCCGAGAACATATCAGTCCTTTTTTTACCCTCAAAATTAGACTTTATAACTCGCAATAGCGAGTTTATATTTAAGGGTTCAGAGGAAAAAGAGTCAGAATTGTCATATAAACTCGCATTTGCGAGAAAAAAAAAATCAGAATTGTGGGAAATAAACTCACAAATGTGACTTTTTTTCTCTGAATTGTGAGACATAAACTTACAGTTGTGAGAAATTAGATCAGAATTGTGAGTTATAAAGTCAGAATTGCAAGATATAAACTCGCAACTATATAAACTCGCAATCTAACTTTTTCTCAGAATTGCTTGATATAAACTAGCAGTTACTGTGAAAAACAAATCACAAACTCTTTTTTCTCAGATTTGCATGTTTATATCTTGCAATTGTGACCTTTTTTCTCATACCTGTTTATATCTTGCAAGAAAAAAAGAGAATTGTGCGACAAACTCATAATTACGAGAAAAAGGTCAGAATTTCGAGATACAAACCTGCATTTGAAAAAAAAGTAGAGATTTAAACTCGCAAATCTGGCTTTTTTTCAGAATTGCATGATACAAACTCGCAATTCTGACTTTTTCTCAGAATTGTGAGATATAAACTCGCAATTGAGAGAAATGAAGTCAGAATTGCATGATATAAACTGAGAGTGAATTGCGAGACAAACTTGCAATTCAGAGAAATAAAGCCTCAAAATTAGACTTTATAACTCACAAAAGTCAGAATCATGATATAAACTCAAAACTGTGAAAAGAAAATGTCAGAATTGTGTGAAAAAC
This sequence comes from Garra rufa, assembly GCF_049309525.1. NCBI lineage: Eukaryota > Metazoa > Chordata > Actinopteri > Cypriniformes > Cyprinidae > Garra > Garra rufa. The sequence goes on from NC_133373.1 coordinate 28,517,462, forward strand.
TCACAACTCACAAATGCAAAAAAAAAAAATCTCAGAATTATGTGATACAAACTTGCAATTCTGATTTTTTTGTCTAAGAATTACGTGATACAACCTCACAATTCTGACTTTTTTTTCTCAGAATTGTGAGATATGAACTGAAAAAACTGAACGTATCAGTCTTTTTTTCCTCCTCAAAATTAAATTTGCAATTCTGAGTTTATAATCTTACGACTCTGAGAAAGTCAGAATTGTGATATGATAAACTTTCTTAGAATTCCGTGATATAAACTTGCGATTGCCAGTCAGAATTGCAACATACAAACAAATACAAGCACGCATTTGTGAGAAAAAAGTCAATATTGTGAGTTTTTATCTTGCACTTGACTTTATAACTCACAATTGCAAGTTTAGGTCTCACAATTCTGTCAGAATAAGCTTTTTTTTTTTTTTTTATTCTGTGGCGGAAACAGGCTTCAATAGGTATCTTTTATAATGCTTAGGGGGAAAGAAAATCCAAAACGGCAGATGAGGTCAAAGAAATATTGATTAGAGACTTATGTTTCACTCAATACTGAAAAGTCTTGATAAAAACAGTTCAGGCTAATTAAAAATGAATCTCTATGTATTTATCTTACCCACATGCTAGCCTCAAAATTTATTAAAATCAATTGAACAAGCCTCATTTTTCATTTCTGCAAAAATGCTGTTTAGCAGGCAGCTTAATAGGTTTTGAAACAGAGCTAATGTGTGTGCGGCTATATCAAAGACTTGAAGTCAGTCAGAAGTAGGCTAAAGGAGGGACAGAGAAAAAGAAAGCAGCCTACGGGGTCAATAGTGACGTTTATTCTGCTCTGACGTCAGGCATGTCCAGTCATGCTTTACCCTAAGACAGACAAGACAACACACAAACGCATGAATATGCACACAGAGATTGAACATGCTACAGTGAGCTCCAGTAATGCTACCAACTGCGTGTGAAACACAAGCATACTCTCTCTTTCTCTCCTATGCTCCTGGGAATGATTAATTTGTCTAATACGCTTTCTAAATAAATAAACTCCAGAGGCACATTTGATTTATTGGGGACCCAAACAATTAAAGTTGCAAGCACTCTGGCTGTCGCTGCAACAAACTGCCTTCACCTTGAGCATGCTTCAGTGCACATACGCTCTCGAACAAGCCACTCTGCAGATACTCTTGACACGCCGCATGCTCTATTAAAACATCCTATACTCAGCAGCACCGTAATCAGCTAACATGCAACCGGGGATGATTCATTTTAATACACTTACTAATGTTTCGCTGTTTTTCCAGAGATGCCTTGTCTTGGGAAATTTGCATACAGGGACTTTTTTTTTCTCTCCACAGTCTTGGCTTCCTTCCATTTGATATCTTAGCAGTTCTTATGTGTGGAATCAAGCATGATAGCTTGCGCATAACAGCCATGGTATTCACGTAGCATTTCAACACTGCTGAAAAAGATGCACACTATGTAGCAAAAATGGACTGACCAAGAGGCGAAACTATTTGGATATTAGGACAACTGTAAATCAAACATTCTGTGTGGCTATGCAATAGACGATGAGAAAACAAAAATGCAACTGAAAGACAAAACGACAGAATGATAGATAGAACAACAGACAAGACCAAATGATTGATATAATTTTTTTTCCAAAATTCTTTTTTTTTTTCTTCCATTTAAATTTTTTCTAGATGCTGTTTAAAGGTTACATATTAATCAAAAAGCATGTGTAATTAATTGAAATCATTGAACTCAATTTAGCAGCAATTTATTAAAAGTTTAACAAAAATCAAATGTTAAGGCCCTAAAATATACAGTAGTCAACATTTGAAGTGGATCAAAAAATATGGTGAATAAATTCTAATAAATAATTATTCTGGTAAATATTCCTAAAAAGAATTTTAATAATAATTTAATTAGTAGTAGTAGTACTATAATAACATAAAGTATTTTGAGGTAGCAGAAGCTGAAAACACAGAGAGAGTCACACACGCTTAAAACTAAGATCATGAGATTAAAGTCGTAATATTTCGAGAATAAAGTCTAAATGTTTTGAGAATAAAGTCTAAATATTTTGAGAATAAAGTTGAAATTTCGAGAATAAAGTCTAAATTACGAGAATAAAGTTGAAATGTTTCGAGAATAAAGTCGAAATTACGAGAATAAAGTCGAAATGTTTTGAGAATAAATTAAAAATTACGAGAATAATGTCTAAATGTTTCAAGAATAAAGTTGAAATGTTTTGAGCATAAAGTCAAAATTACGAGAATAGAGTCGGAATGTTTCGAGAATAAGGTTGAAATTACGAGAATAATGTCTAAATGTTTCGAGAACAAAGTCAAAATTATGAGAATAAAGTTTAAATGTTTCGAGAAAAGTCTAAATGTTTAGGGAATAAAGTCAAAGTTACAAGAATAAAGTTGAAATTATGATAATAGAGTCGAAATGTTTTGAGAATAAAGTCAAAATATTTCGAGAATGAAGTTGAAATTATGAGAATAAAGTTGAAATGTTTCAAGAATAAAGTAAAAATTACGAGAATAGAGTTGAAATGTTTCGAGAATAAAGTTGAAATTTCAAGAATAAAGTCAAAATTCCGAGTATAGAGTCTAAATGTTTCGAGAATAAAGGTGAAATTGAGAATAAAGTCAAAATATTTCGAGAATAAAGTCAAACTTGCGAGAATAATGTCTAAATGTTTCGAGAATAAAGTTGACATTTCAGAATAAAGTCGAAATGTGTTGTGCATAAAGTCGAATTTATGAAAATAAAGTCGAAATTATGAGAATAGAGTCAGAATGTTTTGAGAATAAAGTCAAAATGTTTCGAGAACAAAGTCGAAATTACGAGAATAATGTCTAAATGTTTCGAGAATACAGTTGACATTTTAGAATAAAGTCGAAATGTTTTGTGCATAAAGTCAAAATTACGAAAATAAAGTCTAAATGATGAGAATAGAGTCGGAATGTTTCGAGAATAAAGTCGAAATTACGAGAATAAAGTTGACATTTAGATAATAAAGTCTAAATGTCGCACGAAAAGTGTGAATGTTTCGAGAATAAAGTCGAAATTACGAGAATAAAGACTAAATGTTTTCAGAATAAAGTTGAAATTACCATAATAAAGTCTAAATGTTTTGAGAAAAGTCTAAATATTTCAAGAATAAAGTCAAAATTATGAGAATAAAGTCTAAATGTTTAGAGAATAAAGTTGAATTTACAAGAATAAAGTCAAACTCATAAAATCCAGTGACATTCTGCATTATACAGTAAATTCCATTTTTATGACTGGATTCTGTGATTCTGTCCATATTTTATGCATTGCGGAAATCATAGGGCCCTATAGATAGAATGATAGAAAGAACAACAGACAGAACAACAGATAATAATGAACAATAGATAGACACGGACTAATAGATGGAAAGACAGACAGACACAAACCAACATACAGACAGACAACAACCAGCTATTTTTGTTTATGTGATCATCTCATGATGAAAGATTTAAACAGTAACAAGTATACAGGAGGACTCACAAATGAAAGAAAGTGCTGTGTGCATCATTAAAAGCCTCTCTCCCTGTAGGTGGGTGTGATTGATTCCTGGAGATTGGCCAGAGAGTATTAATGACCCTGTTCTTCAAGCTAAATTTAGATCTAGCGTTCAACACTCACAGAGGATGATGTAGACCCTCTAAAACACACACACACACACACACACACACACACACACACACACACACACACACACACACACACAAATACAAGAGCTAAGAAGCTGCAAAGGCAGTGAAGAGAGAGACAGGGGAACTGAAAAGCTAGTAGATTCTCTTGTAGCCAGAGGCCAAAAGAGAAAAAATATAGTGCCAAGTAGAAGCAGGACACTCTTTAAATTTTTTATGGGCTTTTCAAAATTTGAAAGTAAAACCTTCTTAGTTTGCCAATGAGTTATATAAGCTGAATCAGTTAATTAAAGTCTCAATCATTTTGCTTCTTTTTTTTTTTTTTTCAACAAATCGTATTAACCACCAATTGCAAACATAATACCTCAATACAGATCTCAAAAGTAGGTTTAGGACTGTGCTATAGGACATTGATACAGCTCCAAGTGCTTTATCTCATTCATATGAGCATGTAAAATGTCTTCTGACTGTATCTCTCCTATCAAATGTGCTTTGTGTTTAAGATGAATAGATGAAGACATAATCGATGTCTGAAAGAGAGAGAAGCACACTGGGTATTGTGAATGAAACAGGATATTGCTACCCATGGGGAGCAACAAAAGACACTCTAAACATCAAATCAATCAACATTTAAACATTCTGTGAGGCTGTGAGCTGCTTATGATGCTGTGTATGATACCCTATTAGAAGTCTCAAATTCACACAAGTCATTAAGGCCGCTGAATAAATGTTTTGATACAAGGTGTCCTATTAAAACGCATGACCCCATGAGGGAAGACCAGGCTAGAGACTGCGATGCATTAGTCCGGTATACTTCAGTCAGGTTACCTAGAGAAAGTAGAAATGAAACACACATAAGCTCATTTGCACTTAATGCAAGGAGGCGTGGAAAGGGGATTATGTGAGTAGAGGATATTGAGATGCGTTAATATTTTACACATCCCAAATGCCATTTAGGATATATGTTGTTATATTAAGCAAACCCAGATGATGAATTACAGCTGGTTACTGGGATAACAATCCTTGTGGAAAAAGGATTGACGCTAATAAAGAAGTTAAAGGGTTAGTTCACCCAAAAACGAAAATTGGCCCATCATTTACTCACCCTCCAGGCATCCTAGCTGACTTGACTTCTTTCTTTCAGACTAATCTAATTAGAGCTATATTAAAAATGATACTGGCATTTCCAAGCTTTAGAATTGCATTGGTGGTGTTTCTCTTCATCAGTCCAAAACAAGTCCAATAAAGTGCATCCTCCCATAATAAAAAGTTCCTAACCATGGCTTTGGGGGGTGAATAAAGGCCTCCTGTAGCAAATCAATGCATCTTTGTAAGAAAAATATCAATATTTAAAATATTAGAATCACTTTAATCGATCTTGTGCTGGCTGGTCGTAAACGGAAGCAGCTCCAGCTCTCTGATGAATGCGAATGCGCATAAACACAACATAAACACAGGACTGGTTACGAATTATAAGTTCATAACGAGGATTTGTAAAGAAAAATGTCACAGGATTTTGATATAAACCAAGAGGAGACTGGTTTTGCTTTGCAAAACTTAGAAAACTTTGTAAGACCAGCCAGTGCAAGCTAGATTAAAGTGATTTTTATATGTTTTAAATATGGATATTTTTCTTAAAAAAAACACATCGATTCACTACAGGAGGCCTTTATTCACCCCCTGGAGCCGTGTGAGGCACTTTTTATTATGAATGGATGCACTTTATTTGACTTGTTTTGGACTAACAACCAGCCATGCCATTCTAAAGCTTGGAAATGCCAGGATAATTTTTAATATAACTTCGATTGGATTCGTCTGAAAGAAGGAAGTCATATACACCTAGGATGCATGGAGGGTGAGTTAATAATGGGCTAAAATTTTTATTTTTGAGTGAACTAACCCTTTAAATAAATTCTTTCAATAAAAAAAAAAACTATTAAATAGTATTATTCACAATTTCTGATTGAATGAACAATCTCACTTGGGTTAACAGCATCAAACTTTAAAAGATAAACTAAAAGACAAATTGTTTACAGACTTCTTTACCAACAATTATTACCAAAAAAGTACTTTTTTTTAAAGCTAATATATGATTTACCCTAAAGCCAAACATATCAGAGTTTTCAATGAATTAACAATTTTAACTACAGCACCAAATTTGAAAAGATAATTTAATACTATCTTAAAAAATAGGGTCAAATTCTTGTTATTAAAAGATTAGTTCACTTCCAGAATAAAAATGTCCTGATAATGTACTCACCCCCATGTCATCCAAGTTCATGTCTTTCTTCCTTCAATTAAGGTGTTTGAGGAAAACATTCCAAGATTTTTCTCCATATAGTGGACTTCAATGGATATAAATAGGTTGAAGGTCCAAACTGCTGTTTCAGTGCAGCTATAAAAGGGCTCTACACAATCCCAGCTGAGTAATTAGGGTCTTATTTAGCGAAACAATTGATAATTTCCTAGAAAAAGTACAATTTATATACTTTAAGTTTTGCACTAACTCTGTGATGCGCATCCTCTACTTCAAACATTAATCACATTGGAAAGGTCATGCGCGGTTAGTTCTTTGTCTGTTTACTTCAGTTCTAAAAGGCAGGGTAGTGCGAAAAACTCTCAGACATCGTTGTTTTACCCTCTTTTGTAAAGGGTGTTTGACTTTCTTTGCACATTTGCTGGGTACACACTGGGTCGGGACGTCCCAGATGTCACACATGACCTTTACAACATGACTACATAATACATAAAGCCGAGCTAGTGCAAGACAAGCATTTGTGATTAAATAAAAAGTACAAAATTTTTCCTTTTTTTAGAAAACGACCAATTGTTTAGCTAGATAAGGCCCTTATTCCTCAGCTGGGATCATGTAGAGGCCTTTGAAGCTGCATTGAAACAGTCGTTTGGACCTTCAGCCCATTGGCTCCCATTGAAGTCTACTATATGGAGAAAAATCCTGGAATGTTTTCCTCAAAAACCTTAAATTATTTTCGACTGACGAAAGAAATACATGACCATCTTAGATGACATGGGGGTGAGTAAATTATCAGGAATTGTTTTGTCTCGAAGTGAACTAATCCTTTAACAAACCATTAACTACAACTTCTGATTCAATAAAGTCATAATTTGCTGCTTATCAATAGTAAGGTAATTAAGCTTAGGTATTGGGTAGGATTAGGGATAGTCATGTTCATGCAGAATATGTGTTTTATAAGTAATAATCCATAGCCAATATGTTAATAATAGGCATGCTAATAAGCAACTGGTTGCCAAAAATGGCTTAAATAACAGTGAAGAAATGACCCAGTTCACTAGAATGAATCAAATATTCCAACTCTACTTATGACAGAGATGATCACAGTTCGCTCAACAGTACAGCTGCCTACACAAACAATGTTGTATAAAAAAAAAAACCACCTCTACTTGTTAGAAAAAGTAGCTGGTTACTAAAAAAGCTACACTATTTTAAAAACATACTGCCATGCTACTAAAAAATGTGGTTATTGCTTCCTTTAGTAAGTTTCTACCCAACACTGGAACATCCACACAGACAAAGCCTCTTGCTTTTTGGCAGGACGGTCTATTATGACTTCAACAAGGTCATGGTGCAATGCACTCGCAATAAAGATGGGTAATATTTAGCTTTTAATTTAACAAATGGAGAGCCAGCTCCCATTGAGAGACTTTACTATGCTTTCCCCCCTGTGTTTCCATCTAACGCAACAGCAAAATCAACTACTCTTTCACTATCTTATCTGTCCAAGGACACCATATAGCACACACACAGTCAAGAATTCCAACACTGGAGCAATTCCCAGGGCAGAGTGCCGATAAGCCAGCCATTAAACGGATGGAAAAGAAGGAGGGGGGAAAAAAGAAGAGAAGGTGAGTACGAAAGACATAGGGAGAGACAAATGGGGAGATGGAAGAGATAGATGGAAACAGTGATGGAGGGAGCGGGGTAAATGAGAGGGAGAAAGAGGGAAGGGAATAAATGAAGAAACGATAACCGAAGATAGAGAAGCAGGTATAAGAACAGAATGTCCTTTAGTGTTGGAAGGGCCGCGTAGAAGAAAATGATTAGCCGCTCTTAAATTAGCAATAACGATAAGTTGAAGGGTTGTGGGCAGCAGGCCATTTTAATCCAATCAGTTGGTGAAGACAGGAAATTAAAACAAAGTATGAATGTGAATTAAAAAAACATACAAGCATTGAAACGTGAAAGTGAAAGAGCAAGGCAGAGAAAGAGAGAGAAAAAAAGAAGTCATGTCACTTTTGAGTGCTTACAAATTGTTGCTGACCCCTCTCAACGAGCCCGAGGGTGAATCAAAAGCCAGAACATTAGCGAGCTTGTGCACTGACCCATAATACCTCAGCCTCTTCCAGATTCTAGAGAATTCCATCAAGGACAAAGCCTCTGTGTGAAGCCAGCAGCACTACTCAGCTCTTCCCTCTCTGCCCATGAGTCAGCATGCTGCTTGGACAAGAAACATCCTTCAACTCAATCTAAGAAATGCCAACTTGCTGCACTATCTGCTCTTTCCCTTATTCTGTTCTCTAACTTCTAATTCTCCTTTTTTTCCTTTTGGTTTAAATTTTGTCATTCTGAACTTGTAAGACTTTCTTGTGTGGAACAAAAAAATAAATGCTTAGGAGAATGTCTATGCTGCAGTTTCATTGTATATACAAGAACAACTTTCACATTGTGTTATGAATGTCCTTTTTTTGTTACCCTGTAGAAGTTTTTTTACTAGTTTGGAACATCATGATGGTGAGTAAATGATTTCGTTAATGGGTTGAACTCTTCATTTAAGCTGTAAAAAAGACAAACTAAATACAATCTGCTGTAAACAATCTGTCGATAAGCTGGTGCTTGTTGGTTAAATTGTGTTAAACATACACCACCTTTTTTATTTTTATAATCTCCTCCAGCTGTGATCTCTTCAACTGCATCCCATTAGCAACAAACTAAACCAGAAAGAGAAAACAAAATGAGTTTTCTGCCTCTGGAAAAGAACAGTTAGGCACAGCCAAAGGCTGCATGAATCCGACAACCCCCCCCCTTGAGATGTGCTACGTCTCGCCTGCAGCAGACAGGGGTTAAGTGCGTATTTCAAGGACATGACTGTATCACTCCCAGATATGAGCAGGGTCCCAACGGGACAGGAATATTTCCACGGTTAAACGGTGCGATTTTAGCAGCGAACACCTCCAAAAACACACGCTCAGATTCAATGCCACCTGATGATACCCTTGCACACCACTTATATGGCATTTCAGCCAACGCAAATTACCGTGAGTGACAGTCTCCCGATTGTCTTGACCTTTACTGCGCTCGTCCTCCTGCCATATCGCATTAGACGGCGTGTCTGCATCAGAGCGTACGTGGGGCGGAACATATGGACACCGCTGTGTATAATATCATTACCATCTCCATCAGTCCACACCGACGGTCCTCTAACACCTCATACACACGCCACGTGAAGGACTAATGGAGATAGATGAGATGAGGATGGGAAAATGAGATGAGGAGTAACGCTATGCAGTTTATATACGTAGCAGACAAAGACAGATAGGGAAGAAGATGCTGATTAGTTTACAGTTTTACGCCAGTTCGAACTGGTGCTTCTTTCAAAACTTTCTCTTGCAATTTCACTTCTCAATTTCTACAATCTAACTCATCATATGTAGGCCAGCTAGGTAAAATTAAGATGGGGACATGCATACATTAGCAGAACAAAACAACATCATTAAAAACATCACAAAAAAAATCTTCATGCCATAAATTACAGATGGATGGCTGGATAGAATGATGGATGGATGGACTATTAATGCTCTTCCTAAGAACTGAAACATTCTTATTTTATGCATTATTTCATTTTGATATCATGTAGATAAGGTCAAACATTTTAATACCATAGAAAAAAATCCACTGAAGACAAGTAAAAAGCCAGCAATTAAATAAGAAAAATAAACTAATTATGATTTGATTAAAAATTGATTCACAATTTGTGACCATTCACCATGTTCCACAGCAATTTCACGCGAGTCTGTAACTGTAATATGAGACGAAAATCGAAAATCAAAAATCTCTACCGGTTGACAAATTTCTAATGGTTTATCTTGTCTACTGCCTGTGTTTTACATTTTGCCACATAAAATCTACCAAAGACAGCATATATACTGCATTTGTATTGCTTATGAATTGTATAAACTGCTATGGCAGCTTCATGGTGGCTCTAGTAATCCCGCCTTCTAAATAAAGGAGCCAATCGCCAAATAGTAAAGTCATTGGATCACTACAGCAATTGCACTGCTCTGTTTCAAACAGAACTGCATATGCACATTTGCAAACCATCCTGAAAAATATTTTTTTTACAATATTTATGCATAAGAAAATACATTTGAGACAATTCATTCTATTTCTGATCCGAAATCTGAAATTCGAAGTTTGTTTCAAATGTGAGATTGGCCATCATTTTTTAAAATTTCAGTATTTTCCCATTCAAAACATAAGTTGGTCTTACAAGTCTAATTATGGCCAATTATGGCCATCAAGTGAACCGTCTTTAGGATTTTGTACAGTATCTACAGTATCTACTAATATGTATCTAAACAATAAAGATTTTTTTCTGCTGCAATAATTTTACTAGCTTCCAAAAGAATGACCACCAAAGAAAAATCCTATTTCATTTTTAGAAATGAATATTTTAACTGTGCATTTTTGTCTGTGCATGTTTTTTTTTACTTTCAAAGGTTTGGTGCCCATTCACTGCCATTATATGACTAACAGACTGCAACGGTTCGAGTTAAAAAATCTTTGTTTGTGTTCTACTGAAGAAACAAAGTCACCTACATCTTGGATGCCCTGGGAGTAAGCAGATAAACATCAAATTGTCATTTTTGGGTGAACTATCCCTTTAATGAAAAGTCTATAACATACTTTGGTTAAAATTTCTCAATGGTAGTGTAAAACAACACCCTTTTTAGCTTGTCAAAAACAAACCTTTCACAGTGAGGTGTTTCGGTGCATGCCCCTTCAAATGCTAATGAGCTCTGCTAACCCTGCCCCTCTCTTCTGTGGGGTGCTGAGCTGTCCTGTTTACTTTAGCCGCATTTAGCCATAAAAATGTGTACAAGCACATCATTTGCAAAGATTCATAAAAAACCTTATACTCATTTCTTCAGTAGGTGAAGCTGGATCACAAATGATTTGCACAAACATAGACGCATTTAGGTAGAATCAAAACACCTCAATCGCTCAAGACAGTTTATAGCTAACTCAGGGTGGGTCTAAATAAGACGGTCATGTCAATCAACAATCGCGGGAGCGGCCTGTGCAGAACTATGTCATTCTGCCTGGTATTTCAGAACAGCCTGATTTGAGAAAGTGATTATTGGGGATTTTTATCAGTATAGGGTGGTTGTGTACACACACTGCCAGCACACATTTATGTTCAAACAAAAGGGCAAGTGATTATTCCACCAACTGTCCTGAAACACTCTCACACTGGCCCCAGGCCAGCAGGCCATCCTTATTATTGAGCCCTGACTGTACATGTTGAATCCTGAACAGTCATACTGTCTGAATTCTGTCCCCATCTGACTGACTGAATCCAGCTTTGGCGTCAATGAAAACCTTCCAATCTCCCTTTCTGATATCCCAGTCTGCGTGGATGTGAGTATTATGTAAATGCTGTTGTGTTGTGTACGATGTCACAAGAGCCCTGAGCTAAAGCTGACGGGCAAGAGAACGAGAGAAGAAGAGAGATATGGGTGCACAACCCCCACCAGCCTCCTCTGCTTCTAATTCTCATCCCTTTTCTCTCTCATTATCTCTTTCCTCATTGCATGCTGTCATTCCTCCTGCTATACATTCATTCTGTTCTCTTGAATACATGTGTAGCATGTCCCCTTTTTATGTTCTGACCTTCGTCCTCAATGCATGTCCTCCAAGAATATCAGCTATGTGACTCTAAGACATCTGAGACACACACACACACACACACACACACACGCACACACATACAGTCTGTGTTCTCCAGAGCAATGTGTCTGTCGGCTTTAAAAGCACCGCCACACCCCTTCAGTGCTCTGCCTTCCCAAAGCTCCTCTAGGCTTTGTTCATAAAGCTCAGCGTGACAGTTTGATTGGCGATACAAAACACAGCTGTTTACTATACCCAAAGGATACAGAGTTAGAATTAGATAGAGGGAATCTAAAATCTTTTTAATGATTCGGGAATGCAGCTACCTCTGTTTCAAATCAGAAAAAAAAAATCACATCCAATAAACTGTGGCACAATGAACAAAGACTTGCACAGACATATGGTGCAGTCCAAACGTCTGAGACCACTTTGAAAAGCTGTGATTCAAGATCTAATTTAAACCTGGAAATAAACTGCATCATGACATAACGTGATAACGAAATATTGAAAATGCTCATTGTCACTAATCAAATAAGCAAATTTGTCTTTTATTGAAGCTTAAGATGCTATATGTAACAGTCTGAAATTATGTCAGATAGCATGATCATCAGGTTTTACATAAACCCCTAATACATTTCTATTTTTAATTAGAAAAATGCAAAACAGAAGCATTTCCAGTTAGTCCCAGATATCTTTAAATCACCCTGACATTATGTAAATATCTTAGCGTAACAAAATCCTCTGGTGAACAAAGCTGACACAGTATCCTTCACAAACAGTAAGACACAATTCTGCTCATGCTGATTTTACAATGTTTATAAAAGCAGTATTTACTCCCAAAGCTTTCACACTCACCTGCACCATTAACTCTTCAACACAGAGGGCACATCAGAATCAGAAGCACAGTGTGCAACTTTGGGAAGTGCATTAAAAATGTATGGTTCTGCAGCAACTGTGTAATAGAGTAAAAGGCCAGCAAAGACTAACAGGAAGACTCCTGTGTTCTTTTGGTGTGCCTGTGCATTTGGGTGAAAGTACATCTGATGGAGACAATGAGATCTGAGCACACAGTGCAATTCTGTGAAAGTGAGTTCAACTATTCAATAAAACAGAATAAATGTCCAGATGTGTTAAGGTAAGGGATTTTTTAAGCCAGTTCCCTTTATTCTTCTAAAGCAAACATCACTAATAGACTAATATTGCTTATACTTAAGAGCTCTGAACCCCTTTTAGCAGATAGAAGGACAGATAGATCGATACAGTATGAATGATAGACAGAATGACAAAGAGAACGACAAAGACAATGACAGACACAGCTGAACAACAGACTGATAGAATTATACATATTACAATATAGAATGATAAACAGAGTGACTCAGATATAGATAAAGCGATAAATAGAAACAGAAGACAGATTGAAATACAACAGAACGATAGACTGAAAATGGATAAAATTATAGAATGACAGAGTGGTAGAACGATAGAACGGTAGAACAATAGAACGATAGAGTGGTAGAATGATAGAGTGATAGAACGATAGATGGAATAATAGTTAGACAACAACGATACATAGAACAATAGATAGAACAACAGAAAGATAGATTGAAAATAAACAAAATGATAGAACGATAGACTGATTGACAGAAAAAATACAGATAGAGCAATAAAAACAATAGAGCAATAGAATGATAAAGCAGTAGAGCGAGAGAGCGATAGCTAGAACAATAGAACAGAAAGACAGATTGAAAACAAACAAAATGATAGAATGATAGACTGACAGAACAATAGACAGATGGAGCGATAGAGTGATAGATAGAACGATAGAGTCATAGAACGATAGAGAGGCAGAATAATAGAGTGATAGAACGATAGATAGAATAATAGACAACGATAGAATGATACATAGAACAATAGATAGAACAACAGAAAGATATATTGAAAATAAACAAAATGATAGAACGATAGACTGATTGACAGAACAATACAGATAGAGCAATAAAACCATAGAGCGATAGAATAATAAAGCAGTAGAGCGACAGATAGACAGAACGATAGATATAACGACATAACAGAAAGACAGATTGAAAATAGACTAAACAATAGAATGACAGACTGACTGACAGAACGAAAGACAGATAGATACAAAAAACAATAGAGTGATGAAAAAGAGGTAGAATGATAGATGATAGATAGAATGATAGAATAATAGATCGAACGATATAACAACAGATAGAATGATAGATAGAACGATAATAGATAGAACGATAGACAGATTAAACAACAGAAAAACTGATTAAAAAATAGACAAAATTATATAACATAGAATGATAAATAGATAGAACGATAGAACAACAGAAAGATAGATTGAAAATAGACAAAATGATAGAACAACAGACAGAGTGATAAACGATACAGCGATAAACGTTAAACGATAGAGCGATAGAACGATAGAGCGGTAGAACGATAGAGCGGTTGATGGATAGAACGATAGAGCAACAGATAGAACGACAGATAGAATGATTGACAGAATGGCAGAAAAAACAACAGAAACATAGATTAAAAAATAGATGAAAAATAATGAAAATAATCAAAATGATAAAACAATAGACTGACTAACAGAACAATAGATAGAGCAATAAAACGATAGAGCAGTAGAATGATAGAACAATAGATAGAACAATAGAAAGATAGATTAAAAATAGACAAAATTCTAGAATAATACACTGACAGAACAATAGACAGATAGAGCGATTAATCGTTATAGCGATAGATAGATAGATAGATAGATAGATAGATAGATAGATAGATAGATAGATAGATAGATAGATAGATAGATAGATAGATAGATAGATAGATAGATAGATAGATAGATAGACGACAGACAGATAGATGACAGCATATTTATTGAACAAAAATGAATTATTTTATTTGCTAAAGTGATTGTTTTGAACAAGTATTAACTCAGACATTATAAAAAAACAACAACATTATTTTAGCTAAAGTATTTGTATCAATGCTGTGTACCATTTACCCCATGATGGTTAGCCTTTTACAGCCTTTTTTTAAAAGGCCTTTTGCCACCTAATACATTTATTAATTTTTAAACAAAATAAATGACTTGTATATTTTATTTTCAAACAAAACCTGCTGCTCCACAAATGTTCAGTACAAATGTATATATTTTTCTGCAATCATACACTTTGGGTGCAGTGAAAAGCACTTTTTTGTCTTAGGGTGTGCCTTCAGCCTCGTTGAACCCTGTATATATTTATACAAACATCATAGAGAAAGAGAGAGAGAGAGACAGAGAGAGCTCAGTATAGATTCTTGTTAAACAACTGTTCAGCTGGGCTGGTCCTTGTTTATGTGTGTCTGTTTGTGTGGGTGTTTGCCCTGTCATAGGAGGCCGCTGTTCGCCAAACATGGCCAAAGAAGCAGCATGTGGGAGGTTGCAGAAAAAGCAACACTTGGACCAGAAACTCTGTTTAAACTGTGACACACACACACACACACACACATAATGACTCCCACATCACACTTTCTATCACAAGTGACAAGATTCAGAATACTGAAATAACTGCCCTTCTGTCTCGATTCAATCCTTTCGCTCTTTTCCATCTTCCATCTCTATCTTCCATGTACATTTGACATCACAGCCTAATCGGCATTCCGAACTAATCAGACGTAAACACACAAACATCCCTGTGGCCACGAATGTCCCAAATCACAGGTTCAGCATGAGTGTGTATGTATCTATGTGCACATTTGAGCGAGATATGCCAGCCGTGTGCCTCAATGAGCATTAAGAAAATGGTGACTCATCATACCACACATTACACGTGTATCTCTCTCTCTCTCTCTCTGTTTCTCTCTCTCAGTCTCTATAGGGTCTCTGTATGATGTCATGACAGCAGTAGAGCAGTGCTCTCAGCATAGGACAGGAATTAACATCACAGTCACTTACGTCTATAATGTGTGTGTGTGTGTGTGTGTGTGTGTGTGTGTGTGTGTGATGTGGGGGAAGGGAGTTACGGCATTGCGTCTGCACTGATTGCGCTGTGTACTTCATGTACTAACAGCACAACAAATCAAATTCACATTCTCAAGGCAGCAGTTTGCAGCAACAGATATCAGCCTATTGCAATCATGAAAAAATGCACAAGTATTTATACTGGTGGCAAAATAGCACAGCTGTTGGAGCCAATTATGTTATTTGGTCAACTCTCTTCTTTTTATTTAGCCTTTTATGTTCATCTTTCTAGATTTTCTGTCAAGTGTGATACAGCAAGTGTAAAGCGGGTTAGTGCTTTGGATTTAAAGTGTGATATTGTGAATTATCACACAGATTCAGCCATAAATATGCAGATCCTGCGCCTTCTCTGCTGTGTGAAAAAAAGGTATAGATCTTATTAAAATATCACTAGTTTATAACACCATGATGGGGCTATAGCACATTTCATCAGTTGTATGTAGTATGCTAAGCTAACAGACTAACCAGTTAAAGGAATTGTTCACCCAAGCCATCCTAGGTGTACATGACTTTCTTCTCTCAGTGGAATACAATCAGTTATATTAAAACTCTCGTGAATGTGCATACGACAGTTAGTAGAAGGTACAAGGTAGAGATTACAGTTTATAAATATTGTGGCGGGAGGGGCAAACGACAGACACAGTGGGTGTGGCGTCAGGCCTCGGAGAGGAAATAAAAGGGGAGTCTGGTGTCCTCGGGTGCTGGGGCAGCGTGACGGAACGGTAGTGTTCAGAGGGGAAGGGTCCAGGAGAGGGGCGGAGTCCGGCGGCCGCGGGCGCTTTCCATACTAGCGCCGGGGTGCTAGGGCGGCGGCATCTCCGGCAGGCTCATCCCTCTCGAGCTGTCCGGCGCTGGGGCGGCGGCTTCTGGCGGCCTCAACCGGACCGCGGGTCCGGCGGCTCTCCAAACTCTTGTGGCGCGGGATTCCCTCTTCACCCCCTCCTGGACCCGCGAGGACACCAGCGTGCATGCACGGGGGAAAGAGACCGGTCTCCCGAGGAGAGGCGCGCTCGGGATTTAAACAGCGGCGGTGATGAGGCTTCATTTACATCAGGTGTCCCCATCACACGCCGCCAGCCCGAGCCGATTACACGCCCCTCCTCTCCCCTACACACCCACTCCCGTCGGGAGCCTGGAGAAGGGCGGCGAATACGGGACGGGGTGGTGATGAAAATTAGGGGGGCGGGCAGACGCCTCGCCACATTCCCCCCCCCAAGCGACATCCCCGTCCTAAGGTCGCCGCCCACGCAGGAGTGCTACCTTCCTCATCCAGGCTCCAGCGGTCGGAGTGGGCGGGGATTCCTCTCCAAGGCAACGCTCCCTCTCGCCGCGTACCGGAACAGGGACAGAAAAACCGGTATTAGTCGACAGCCTCAACCAACCGCAGGATAAGTGACTAACTGAAACATCACTTACCCTTCTTGCGGCTGGGAGGCCGTCTCCGTAGTTCTCCGTCCCCGTCCGGGTCTTCACGAGCTTTGGCGAGCGAGAGGGGATGACGTCATCAGGTGTTGCCCACTGCGCTGTCTAAGCCCCGCCTTGCCCGCATTCTCCACCACTGTGGCGGGAGGGGCAAACGACAGACACAGTGGGTGTGGCGTCAGGCCTCGGAGAGGAAATAAAAGGGGAGTCTGGTGTCCTCGGGTGCTGGGGCAGCGTGACGGAACGGTAGTGTTCAGAGGGGAAGGGTCCAGGAGAGGGGCGGAGTCCGGCGGCCGCGGGCGCTTTCCATACTAGCGCCGGGGTGCTAGGGCGGCGGCATCTCCGGCAGGCTCATCCCTCTCGAGCTGTCCGGCGCTGGGGCGGCGGCTTCTGGCGGCCTCAACCGGACCGCGGGTCCGGCGGCTCTCCAAACTCTTGTGGCGCGGGATTCCCTCTTCACCCCCTCCTGGACCCGCGAGGACACCAGCGTGCATGCACGGGGGAAAGAGACCGGTCTCCCGAGGAGAGGCGCGCTCGGGATTTAAACAGCGGCGGTGATGAGGCTTCATTTACATCAGGTGTCCCCATCACACGCCGCCAGCCCGAGCCGATTACACGCCCCTCCTCTCCCCTACACACCCACTCCCGTCGGGAGCCTGGAGAAGGGCGGCGAATACGGGACGGGGTGGTGATGAAAATTAGGGGGGCGGGCAGACGCCTCGCCACAATATGGATATTTTTCTTACACAAATGCATCGCTTTGCTTCAGAAGGTCTTTGTTAACCCCCTGGAGCCATGTGGAGTACTTTTTATGATGGATGGATGCAGTTTTTTGGGTTTCAAAATCCTGAAAATCTTCATCTCATCCAGTTGTCTTGTTTTCTGTATTTTACAGTATCTTATTACTCATAGGCGGAGGATGAACCAACTCCAGGGTAAGGCTAAAAGCAGCCAAATATATTAACTACAAACATCATAAGGCTAATAAGGTGTCATGTAGGCTAATAACATATTTTTAATGGGACTGAATTTATATTTAACGTGATTACAATTTAATAAAAACATTAGAAATGTGTCATTCTAACGTTTCATTTCCATAGTTATTCAAACAGTGAATAAATTTTATACAGAAAGTGACAATATCACTAATTTTGGTCTATTCATGAGTTTAAGCGATATAATCACTAAAGCTGTCTACACTGTGAAATGAATCTCTTACATTGTATGTACATCTGCACTTTGTTGTTTATGATTAGAGACTTTCAACAAAACTGATGAGTTTCAGCAATGGCTCATCTTAACGCCTCTGATTAGCCATTGCATTCCTATGCTCAACAGAATCGTGTGTGAATTGATCATACTGCGTAACACTGTAAAAATGCCTGAAAAGAATTATGGTGCAATATAAGCAGATCTTAACTTAATACCACAAATACTTTCTATTCATTTTTACTTTGTTAGCAACATATGTAATAGATTTAATTTGTTTGTGCAGGGGCATTTTGTATAATTTAGTGGCATTTTTTGTCCCCCCCCCCCCAGCTCATGACCAGCACATGACCATCTTAAACCAGCACATGACCACCTTAAACCAGCTCATGACCAGCTTAAAACCAGCACATGACCATCTTAAACCAGCTTATGACCAGCACATGGCCATCTTAAACCAGCTCATGACCAGCACATGACCATCTTAAACCAGCTCATGGCCAGCTTAAACCAGCTCTGACCAGCACATGACCAGCTTAAACCAGCTCATGACCAGCATATGGCCAGCTTATACCAGCTAAGGACCAGTTTAAACCAGTTCAGGACTAGCCAAGGACCATCGTAAATCAGCTCATGACCAGCTAAGGACCATCTTAAACCAGCCAAAACCAGCAGCCATGCTTCAAAACATACCTAACCAGCATATGCTGTTTTTTTTCAACAGGGATGACATACAACACTGAAGTATGAATAAGGGAAAATGATTCTCTGGTCAGTAAACAGTAATCTCCATTGTCAGACAAGAACATATCAGTAATGTTTTACAATGGCACAGTGGTATTTCACTAAGGCTTTTGTCGCAGGAAAAAGGGCCTAGCGACACCCCTGGGTCCAATAAAGGATATCATATCATGCGGGGAAATAAAATCTTGCACAAAAACAGGTACCCAACCACACAACCATGGCTTCCCATATATCACTGCCCTTTAAAAGCTCTCAAACATTCACCACATCCAATTGTCATGAAACAAAAACAAATGAGCAAATACAAAAAACCCTAACCTGTCATATGTTCCTGTACCGATTTATCTCAGTTTATCTCATGTAAACCAATGCTATCACACACTTAAGGCACTTCAGGAATCGCTGAGAAAAAGCAGATTAGACATATGGAGCAGAGCCATTAGGATATGAGCAACAAATCCCAAGAAACGTGGATATGATTGTCGAGGAAGCTAGATGACTCTCAAGTCATATTGAAAATGACTTGCTTTGATAGCTCAGAGATTTCCATAAACACTGACACATATTTGAGGAATAAAGGTCATGAACTTTCAGTGATCGGTTTGCGCTCGCTTTCCATTTCCAGAAATCACCGCTGAACAAACTCTCTTTTCTGTGTTTTCATATGAATATCCTAACTCATAATTCCTGAGGCAAAAGGAAGTCAAACACAGTTAAGAGCGTGATTAAAGATGAAGTATATTTAGCTGTTCCAAAAGCCCAATGACGCTGACTGTGGTCTTCCTTTTGCTGAGTAACGGAATGAAATGCTAAGATAAAGCAGAGGAGAGAGAGAAATAACAGAAATTATAAAACAACGAGTGGGAGGAACAGGCAGAGAAAGAGAGCATGAAAGAGAAGGATATTTCTGTTGTTAGTGCTTGATGTGAGCGCTTCTCAGCCCACAGGAAAGCGTGAATGCAGAAAAAGAGAAAAAATACAGAGTGGTTTGACCTGCACACCCACACTACCTCCCTGTCAAGGTCACACCTGCTACCGCACACTCCAGTACAGTGTGTGTTTGGCCGAAAGCCACTCTTGCCATGAGGTCCATTCAGGGACTTGGATGGTAGTACTTAATGATCAAAGGCCATCTCATGGGTGTTACGTGCATCGAATCCCACGACTGCTGATGGGGTTACCAGGATCACGGTCCAGCTGCTAAACCAACAGCAGGACAATTAGCCCTCGTTTTCTCAAAGGTGGGGCTGTTCTGGCAACTGGCCGATGGTAATCTGTCAGCATAACTCTAAATGACAAACTCCAAATGAGTCAGAAGTAGGGCTGTGCGATAAATCGCATGCGATTTATTGCACAGCCCTAGTCAGAAGCCCTGCAAAGTTCCTTTATGGTAAAACATGGCAGTTGTTTCCAGAAATTCATTGCAAATATATAGTGATATTGCAAGCATTTTTACATTTTGGTGCCAGTGCAAAAAAAAAAAATGTACACTTTCAAAAGTCTGGGATCAGTAAGATTTTTTATGCTTTTTTAAAAAAGAACTTTTAATGCTCAACATAGCTGCAAAAACAGTAATACAGGTCCTTCTCAAAAAATTAGCATATTGTGATAAAGTTCATTATTTTCTGTAATGTACTGATAAACATTAGACTTTCATATATTTTAGATTCATTACACACAACTGAAGTAGTTCAAGCCTTTTATTGTTTTAATATTGATGATTTTGGCATACAGCTCATGAAAACCCAAAATTCCTATATCAAAAAATTAGCATATCATGAAAAGGTTCTCTAAACAAGCTATTAACCTAATCATCTGAATCAACTAATTAACTCTAAACACCTGCAAAAGATTCCTGAGGCTTTTAAAAACTCCCAGCCTGGTTCATTACTCAAAACCGCAATCATGGGTAAGACTGCCGACCTGACTGCTGTCCAGAAGGCCATCATTGACACCCTCAAGCAAGAGGGTAAGACACAGAAAGAAATTTCTGAACGAATAGGCTGTTCCCAGAGTGCTGTATCAAGGCACCTCAGTGGGAAGTCTGTGGGAAGGAAAAAGTGTGGCAGAAAACGCTGCACAACGAGAAGAGGTGACCGGACCCTGAGGAAGATTGTGGAGAAGGACCGATTCCAGACCTTGGGGGACCAGCGGAAGCAGTGGACTGAGTCTGGAGTAGAAACATCCAGAGCCACCGTGTACAGGCGTGTGCAGGAAATGGGCTACAGGTGCCGCATTCCCCAGGTCAAGCCACTTTTGAACCAGAAACAGCGGCAGAAGCGCCTGACCTGGGCTACAGAGAAGCACCACTGGACTGTTGCTCAAATTTTGCATGTCATTTGGAAATCAAGGTGCCAGAGTCTGGAGGAAGACTGGGGAGAAGGAAATGCCAAAATGCCTGAAGTCCAGTGTCAAGTACCCACAGTCAGTGATGGTCTGGGGTGCCATGTCAGCTGCTGGTGTTGGTCCACTGTGTTTTATCAAGGGCAGGGTCAATGCAGCTAGCTATCAGGAGATTTTGGAGCACTTCATGCTTCCATCTGCTGAAAAGCTTTATGGAGATGAAGATTTCATTTTTCAGCACGACCTGGCACCTGCTCACAGTGCCAAAACCACTGGTAAATGGTTTACTGACCATGGTATTACTGTGCTCAACTGGCCTGCCAACTCTCCTGACCTGAACCCCATAGAGAATCTGTGGGATATTGTGAAGAGAAAGTTGAGAGACGCAAGACCCAACACTCTGGATGAGCTTAAGGCCGCTATCGAAGCATCCTGGGCCTCCATAACACCTCAGCAGTGCCACAGGCCGATTGCCTCCATGCCACGCCACATTGAAGCAGTCATTTCTGCAAAAGGATTCCCGACCAAGTATTGAGTGCATAACTGAACATAATTATTTGAAGGTTGACTTTTTTTTTGTATTAAAAACACTTTTCTTTTATTGGTCGGATGAAATATGCTAATTTTTTGAGATAGGAATTTTGGGTTTTCATGAGCTGTATGCCAAAATCATCAATATTAAAACAATAAAAGGCTTGAACTACTTCAGTTGTGTGTAATGAATCTAAAATATATGAAAGTCTAATGTTTATCAGTACATTACAGAAAATAATGAACTTTATCACAATATGCTAATTTTTTGAGAAGGACCTGTATTGTGAAATATTTTTGAATGTAAAAATATTTGAATGTTTTCTATGTGAATATATTTTAAAATGCAATTTATTAATCTGATGCAAAGCTGAATTTTCTGCATCATGCAGCATTGTCACATGATCCTTCAGAAATCATTCTAATATGCTGATTTATTATCAATTTTGAAAACAGTTGTGCTACTTAATATTTTGTTGGAAACTGTGATACTTTTTTCCAGGATTCTTTAATAAATAACAAGTTTTAAATATTTTTTTTAACAATATAAACTACCATTTTAAAGTTTTTTTTTTCT
This sequence comes from Garra rufa, assembly GCF_049309525.1. NCBI lineage: Eukaryota > Metazoa > Chordata > Actinopteri > Cypriniformes > Cyprinidae > Garra > Garra rufa. The sequence goes on from NC_133373.1 coordinate 28,539,929, forward strand.
AAAGAAATTAATACTTTTATTCACCAAGGTTGTGTTAAACTGATAAAAGGTGATAGCAAACACTTATATTGCTAGAAAAGATTATTATTTTCAATAAATGTTGTTCTTTTTAACTTTTTATCCATCAAAGAATCCTGAAAAAAAGAATCACAGTTTCCAAAAATATATTAAGCAGCACAACTGTTTCCAACATTGATAATAAAATAATAAATCAGCATATTAGAATGATTTCTGAAGGATTGTGTGACACTGAAGACAGGAATAAATTATATTTTAAAATATATTCAAATAGAAAACCATTATTTTAAACTGTAATAATATTTCACAATATTACAGTTTTTTTTTTTTCTGATTTTTGATCAAGCAAATTCAGCCTTGATGAGAATACAAGAATTCTTTAAAAAACATGAAAAATCTTACTGGTCCCAAACTTTTGAACAGCAGTGTATATATAAAAATAAAAAAATGAACAACAACTTCAACAACAACTAGTCACTAAACTTTTAGAGATCAACCAATATTGCTGTTTTATAACCAATAAAGTCTATAAGTCTATAAATCTATAAAGTCTATAAACGATAACCACATACAATAAAAAAGTAGTATACACTATAAATATTAATAGGAATTATTATTAACATGCAAAGCTTTTTTGTGATCAAAATTACCACACATTTAAATGTCTACACATTTGAAAAGTACAGTTGAAAATTTTTTTTTTTAAATTAAACAATGAGTGATTTAACTTAAAAAAAAACACACACACAAAACATAAAGCACCCAAGTATATAACCGGTAATGAAATAAAAAAATGAAATTATTTTAGTTACAAATGTAATGCGCTACCAAGTTTTGTACAGTAAATTATATTTTTTTTTTCCTTAGAAAAAAATAGTTTTAACAAAATTTTACTATGAAAGTACACTGGTTGAACAATGTACATTCAAAGTCTATTATATATTAAGTCTATTATAACGTAAAAAAAAAAAAAAAAAAAAAACTTCAGTATATTTTGTTTGGTAAATTACATTTATTGCACCATTAAATGTGACCCTGGACCACAAAACCAGTCATAAGGTTAAATTTGACAAAACTGAGATTTATACACCATATGAAAGCTAATAAATAAGCTTTCTATTGATGTATGGTTTGTTAGGATGGGACAATATTTGACTGAGATACATCTATTTGAAATCAGAAATCTGAGGGTGCAAAAAAATCAAAAAGACTGAGAAAATCACCTTTAAAGTTGTCCAAATTAGGTTCTTAACAATGCATTTTACTAATCAAAAATTACATTTTGATATGTTTACAGTAGGAGTTTTACAAAAATCTTCATGGAACATGAACTTTACTTAATTTCTTATTGATTTTTGGCATAAAAGAAAAATCAATAATTTTGACCCATGCAATGTATTTTTGGCTATTGCTACAAATATACCCCAGCGACTTAAGACTGGTTTTGTGGTCCAGGGTCACAAATCTAATATAATTCTATACTATATTGCAGCGGTTCCCAATTCCAGTCCTCGCGACCCACCGCTCTGCACATTTTGTGTGTTTCACGCATCGCTTCCGACGTTTGTTCTATTCCAACGTTACTGCCCTTCGAAGTGGACATCACAGGATATTCCGCCATTATTCATTAGTTCGAAGCGAGCGTATGTGTTCCATTTGAAGGTCATTAAAGCGTGCGAGACGTAAATTTAAAATGCATTTATTTACAGATGCACTTATGTCACACTTCTCTAGTAAGTTTCATCTGTGTGAAGACGCTACATGCGGTGGCGTAGCGCAAATATGTGAATGAATGTTTCGAAGTATAGTAAACAGATTTCCCCCGCTTAGGGAGCAGGGAGCAATGAACACTTTGCAGGGACCATGTCAATCGGATCGCAGTTCCTGCACGGACCTCACTTCTAATGAGCTGGTTATCTGAATCAGGTGTGTTAACTAAGAGAGACATGCAAAATGTGCAGAGCGGTGGGGCGCGAGGACTGGAATTGGGAACCGCTGCTATATTGGGCATGGTAACTTTACAGTTAACTAATAAAATGAATAACATTTATTAAAAATATTATTTTAATATTGTGCACTTATTTTACATTTCTACACCTTACTTATTCTCCTAAAATCATAATTTCAGTGACTTCCCGAAGCCATGTAAACACAACCCTGATAAGCGAACCCTTGCTGTGATCCAGACACAAAATACCTAATCAGAGCAAATGTGCGTGTGACACAGACATTTGACAGGGGGTAAGCTCGGCTGAAGGGGCTGGAGTAGTGCAGAGTGATGGAGGGGTGAAGGGGAAGAGGAAAGTGGTGGGGGCTCTGGGACTGGAAGCCTCTTTGAAGTGATGAAACAGATCAATGAGCCAAAGACAGGCTTTGATGGCGAGAGAGATCAGCTGACAGACAGTTCGGCGAAGCCTCGTTAGCGTGATGAAGTGAAAGCTGGGGTGTGTGATCGCGTGTGTTGTGACTGACTGACTGACGGACGCGTCTATCAAATGCTGAGCTTGTATGTGCATACGAGGGTGGGAATATGTTTGCCAATGAAGCACAATATTCCGTCGTTTGTGTAATTACAGAGCAGGTAGGTGACCTCAAAGGCACGAGGGACTCACAATTCTGCCGAGTTTACCGTGAGAGAGCGGGAGTCTGTCTCGCCTGGCAACCGCATCCCATAAACTGCACCGCACTTTCTAAACTGCATAGCAACCACTTAGCACAGACAGAAACAAAAATTCACTGCAGTGACAGGGGGAGGAGGAGGTAAGGAGAGAAACAGAAGGCGTATGGAGGAGTGAGCAGGTGCAAAACAGACCCAGGAATGTCAAAAATAATGGACAAGACCTGAATATTTGGCTCTATGTGAACAATCTGCACTGTTTATCCTGCTAAACTGGTGTCAGGTCTCTGCAATCTGCTATTGTGTTATTTGTTATTGCCTTTTTGCCTTAATAGAAAGGGAATGTGTCTGAACTTTGAGAGACGTGGCAAACAAAGCCATTGTTTTCGGAAAGTGAAGACAATATTGAATCTTTCGGGAACTTTTCCATTACCCTTTCTTTCAAAGCGGTGACTCACAAGTGCCCTTACATGAGGGTGACAGCTTGCTCCAGTTCAGCCCTTCTTTTTTGTCCTGCAACTTGTCTGATGGGCCTAGACTGTTTCAGGAGGGTAATTTACTGTAAATTATTTAATAGCCTCTCTGCAAACGTCACAAAGACCATATTTCTATGACGACCAGGTACCGGCACACGCGAGCCCTTTTTCGTGTCTCTGTCGTTAAGAGGTTTTCTCATGCAAGCCTCAGGGGAAACGGACTGCGATATATGCCGTGCTTATTAGATAAGAGCAATAAAAGAGGAGCATTTCAGATGGGCCGATTCGGTTTCTACTGCACCGAATATATAAAAAGCGCAAGTATTGTGGGAGCTTTTTTTGAAGAGGTTAGCATAAAAATGAGCTGATAGACTGGAAATTCCCAGGGCCAGGATGGGGTAAAATGAAGTGAACCTAATGCAGACAGGGCGTGTTGAGATGCAGAAATGTCGGATTAATGCGGGTCTAGCGTTATAGTGATGTGGGTGAGGACCTTGAGAGCTGAGGGAAGGCATAATTAGGTAGGGCTGGAGAAGTCGACTCGAAACAATGTCTCAAAACAATGCAAAGCTAGCACACTGTCCCCTAAAATCAATGAATGCTTGAGGAGTTTGTATAAGAGCAAACAAGGTGAAATAAAAATAACCAATCTATGAATTACAAATAATTGAATATATATATATTCACAGTTAAGTAACTCCTTGCAGAATATGCAAAATGTTAATTATTTTACCAAAATGATTCACAGCTCTTTCCCTTGTTTGTCTGCTGTTCTTCAGAAAAATCCTTCAGGTCCCACAAATTATTTGGTTTTTCAGCATTTTGTGTATTTGAACCCATTCCAAGAATGACTGTATGAATATAAGATCCATTTTTTCACACTGAGAACAACTGAGGGACTCATATGCAACTATAGGTTGTTTGCAAATGATATCATTGCTGTGGCGCGAAATGCAGCTGGAGGACAGGACAGCTCCATAGGCATTTTAAGTTTCTGCTAGTGATTTTTATGTTTTTTCTTTGTTTATAGAAGCTCAAATCGGTCAAACTGAAAAAAAAAAAAACACAAGGAGCTTTTATCATGTATGAAAATTTGCTGTTCATAAGTGAGGAAAAGCAAGAAATGGATTGAAAAGTGCAGGAAAAAAGTGGCTTGTAAACCTCTGTCTGTGGTCAGGAGGAGAGTCTGATAATGCTTGTGTGTGCAAATGGTTAAGAAAAGAAATAATAATATCAGGATATAAAGAAATATAGTAAAGTCGTGATGTATTGTCAACCCATACTCGAAATTGGTGCTCTGCATTTAACCCATCCAAGTGCACACACACAGCAGTGAGAAGTGAACAAACACACACACTGTGAACACACACCGCAGACGCAGGTTTATAAGACGCAGACGCAGTGTTTTTTAGTCAATTATTTGCCTTTTCCTCTTTATGAACAGCAAATTTTCATACACAATCATCAATTTCCATAAACAATTTAAAACGTAGGCATTTTGAGTTTCTGCTAGTGATCTCTATAGAGAAAAATCACTTCCTGCCCTCCAGCTGCATTTCACACATCATCAGAATCACGTGATTGCAAACAACCTATTACAGAAGGTTCAAATGCTCAATGATGCTTCAGAAGGAAACACAATGGAGCCGGGGGTGAAAACTTTTTGAATTTGAAGACCAGGGTAAATGTAACTTTTTTTGTCTTCTGGGAAAAATGTAATTATCTTTTGGAGCTTCTGATGTTCAGTACTAAATGAAAAAAATATACAGTATATTATTAAGTCAAAATAAGAAAAATTTACACATTTTGTTGAAAAGTTATAACCCTCTGGCTCTTAATGCATTGTGTTCCTTCTCAAGTCTCAGTGTGCATTTGAACCTTCTGTAATAGTCCCTTCAGTTGTCCTTAGTGTGAAAATGTGAATCTTATAAACATATAGTCATTGTTGGAAAGGGTTAAAATAAACAAAAATGCTGAAAAACCAAAGAATTAGTGGGACCTGAAGGATTTTTCTGAAGAACAGCAGACAAACAAGGGACTCATAAACAACTATCACCAAACAAAAAAGAAACAGCTGTGGATCATTTAAGTAACAACACAGTATTAAGAATCAAGTGTATGTAAACTTTTGAACCGGGTCATTTTTATAAATTCACCTATTATTTTCTCTTGTGGACTATATGTAAATATCTTTTATGTAAAATATCTGATTCAGGTCAGTAATAAATAAAAAATAACATGCATTTTATATGATCCCTCTGATTTTGCTAAAATAACATTTACAGATTCTGCAAGGTGTATGTAAACTTTTGACCTCAACTGTACAGTATTTTAAATATACATTACAATATGTATTTTACATATAAAATATATAGTATTTAATATGTAAATATAAAAATATTTAAAAATCATATAATAAATAGAACAAAACTAGTAGAAGGTGCTTTAAAGGAGCACCTTGTTCAAGATAAAAAAAAACTCCAAAGATTTTGCTTCTTAGAGTGGGTTTTTAGCATGCTGACAGCATGACAGTAAAAACGGTAACTGTTACTGTCAACATGCTAAAACCCTCTCCGAGTACTTGCGTCACTAAATGCATCCCATTTAAAGCTCCGCCGACACAGCCAACAAATTCACCGCCTTCAACAATAAATTTTAAGACAATTACTGTCAGAATACAAATGCACAAATGTCTCTCGCTATGAGCGTCGCATAAAGACGATTTGTCAAGTTAAAAACTTATTTTACATGGCTAACCATAACCAATTTTAAAGTTATCTATTTTTGCACATTCCTATAATACAGACACTGTGGACAAATGTGACCCAGGACCATATATCCAGCCATAAGAGTGCATAAGAGCTGACTAAAAAAAGCTTTGGCTTGATGTATGGTTTGTTAGGATAGAACAATATTTGGCTGAGATACAACTATTTGAAAATGTGGAATCTGAAGGGGCAAAAAAAATCCAAATATTGAGAAAATCGTCTTTAAAGTTGTCCAAATGAAATTCTTAGCAATGCATATTACTAATCAAATATTAACTTCCAATATATTTAAAGTAGGAAAAGCAGTTTACAAAATATCTTCATAGAACATGATCTTAACTTAATATCCTAATGATTTTTGGCATAAAAGAAAAATTTATAATTTTGACCCATACAATGCAATTTTGGCTATTGGTTTTGTGGTCCAGGGTCACAAATGAGAATGCACAACATTTCTCAAAAACCACCAGGCATTGCAGGTTCTTCCCTCTACCGTTCTATCCCTAATGCAATGAGGTTTGAGTGCCTAGCGAATCTGATAAGATTTGTCTGAATTGGTGGCCCTTCCTGCAGTTACAGAGTACAGTAGGGGTGGAACGGTTCACAGAAGTCACTGTTCGGTTCGTACCTCGATTCAGACGTCACGGTTCGGTATGATTTCGGTACAGTGGAGGGAAAAGCAAAACAAAAATGCAGAAGGCAATTAGATGTATTTCCACTCACATACCCAAACAACCGCTGAACAACGGCAACACACAGTCCTCGTCTTTTCCACCACTCTCTCGCCTGTACTACTGTAACTGACTGGAAAAGCGAAGTTTTCCCAAACTTGCGATCTAAGGGGCCGTTCACATGTCGCGCATAAAAACGCGTGAAAAACGCTAGGCGCGCCTCTTTCTTCAACAAAGCGCTCGGGCGCTTGCGCTCCGGAAGCGTCTGCCGTTTCTAAGCAACCATCAGCTGCGCTCTAGCTCCAAGCCTATGCGTCTCCATGCATTGTTTCTTCTATTAGCGTCAAAATAATGGGGGCTTGACAAATCATAAAGTTCAGGAAATCCCTGGACCACAATGATGGACCGTCGAGCTGACAAAAAATTGCAGAGTGCCAGAGAATGTAGACGGGCTCTGATAGACCGCATACATAGGCGGAGCTCGGCTGCATCGACGCCAATCAGAGCTTCAGAGCTAAAGCGGGGCTAAATATTAGCTGTCCCTAAAGAACCCGCGTATCTAACAGTAGTTCCGCATTACATTAATTATTTTGCAGGCAAGTTTTTTTTTTATTTTCATACCGTGTATTCTCCGTTTAAATTCATGCACCGAACCGTGACCCCCGTACCGATTCGGTTCGAAACGAATACATGTACCGTTCCACCCCTAGAGTACAGTAAGTTGTACAGTCACACACTCAATCATAGACGGCGGCTGCTGTGCCATTATGGACTTAAACTCCTTTGCTTGAGCCGATCACAGCACACAAGTGCACACACACACACACACACACACACACACACACGCACACACACACACACTGCTGCCAAGCTCTCCAGATGATGAGCCTCGCTCCTGTGGATTACGTAAGAAGTGGCATAGGCGTCCTCGGGCAATGTCTGTGTGTGTGTGTGTGTGTGTGTGTGTGTGTGTGTGTGTGTGTGTGTGTGTGTGTGTGTGTGTTTTAGGCTGAGCTCTACATGCCTGACCCTCAAAGCAAAACAAGTCACAAACACTAACACACACACAAATAACCAACACAGCCATGTCACAGCCAGTATACTTCATATCTCATGTGGAATTTGTACAACGGGACACATCTTTAAGAAGTCTCACCGCTTTCTTTTTTTTTTTCAGCTTGGGCAAAACACACAATTTTTGCTTGGTTGGAACAGCAGCTACGCTAATTATTTCTCTATTTGTTTCTCTGTTTCTGCCACGGGATTTCCATCCCGTGGTAACTAGGAATTACACAAGATTCAGCCCGGATTCAGAAGAAGAGATGATGCCAACCCCTAAGAGGACCGCCGATGATGCCAGCCTTGAAACAACATACAGCACTACACAATTTTTCTACAAGTTTGATTGCAACACATAATCATTACTATTAGTGTTCATCATCTGTTTTTGATTACATCATTACTTTTTTTTAATATTTATACCATATGTACATCGACTTAACATACAGTAGTCACCACTAATAAGCTACTAAATATATTGTAGTAGCCTACATTTTTTGTACAGCTGCTTTGCAACGATTTGTATTGTGAAAAGCTCTATACAAATAAACTTGAATTGAATTGAATTGAATTTCTCAGCAACAACGTAGCATCACTACTACTGATCATTAGAGACAAGATGGGATGCGTATGAAGCTGATGTGTAGATGATGAAAATGTGTGTGTTACTCTTCAATAACTATTTTCCAATGGTCAATGTATGTTTCCTGCTGTGTCCGTAAGCTGAAAATGCTGCCTTTTCAGGCAATACACTTTGGAAGTCAGTTTTCTTAACTATTTTTATATATTTTAAACATCAAACACTGACAAAAAAAGAGAAGAAATTGTTGAATAAAGTATTCTAGCAGCTTCATAAAATTGCGGTTGAACCACTGATGTCACATGGGTTATTCTTACAATGTCCTTACTACCTTTCTGGGCCTTGAACGTGTTAGTTGCATTGCTGTCTATGCAAGGGCAGAAAGCTCTCGGATTTCAGCAAAAATATCTTAATTTGTGTTCCGAAGATGAACGGAGTTCTTAAGGGTTTTGCCAACCTATGGCTTCACGTCTATAAAAACAAGTTTTGTAATCTTTAAATATTTCCTTGGTTATGTCTAAAGCTTACTTGAATTTGTTCTTCATCACTAAATGTGATATTATGATGAGAACATTGTCTGATTAGGTGATGAAACTGCAAGGTTTTGGACACAGCCTTCATATCTTTCGACGACATTTTATTCTAACCTATTCATTACAAGCCCTGAACATGATCTCTTCAATAATCTGCAACCTATAATGGAGACGAGGCTTGATCGTCATGACATATATCTTCTTTAGAAATAAATACCCTTCATTAAATTTGAAGAGATGATCATTGTGAATAAAATTATCAGACTCATAGTGGGTTATATTCTAAATTACAGTGATTATGACTGTCAGCAATCAGTGTTGGAGACATATTTGTGCATAGCAGCCAACAATCGCACAGTCTACTGCAGGAAGAGGAAGTGCAAATACTCAGGAGACTATTTAAAATGTATCTGCTTTACCATGAGGTCATCACACCACTTTGTGCATGTCTGTGTGTGTGTGTCTGAGAGGCTGATCAATAGATCTGCGTGTGAGCCGCACAGTCTTGGGGACCCGCGAGGCTAGTTGAGTTATGAGTCTGCCATTCCCTCCCCTTTGCGCTTGAAAATACAATTCACATAGGACAGGGACCACCCAAAACTGTCTGCTACATAATAACCACCATTCCACCACAAGCACTTTAATTATTCAAATGGTAGACCACCTATAACAATTTCATAGCCTATAAAAGGTTGCTTAAAGCAAGTGTATAATTTTTTTCAATGACAACTAAAAAATCTGCAGCACTATTTAAACTTTCCCCAACACAGCAAAACTGCCTCAACCAATGGCGTGAGTTTGGGGGCGGGGCTATCTTTGTCTGACCAATGGCATATAGTAAAAGTGGTTTGTTTGGTGCTGCAGAAACCTCACACCTTTAAAGCTTAAAAACCACATTCTCTCTCTGTCTTTGATCTTTTTTAACATCTGACTGTCGTGTCACTTTCTGCAATCTGAAGCGAGCTGTGGGAAGCAGAACGCTTTTGGGATCGCAGCGCATTTGCCCGCTGGCCTGAGACTGAAGACTCGACTCTCCCTCCCTCTGCTCTAATCTTCTGGATGATTTTGCCAGGATCCTGCCATTCTGGTCTCTTGATCTGCCACTTTCAGTCATTCTCAACTGGGGAGAAGTTTACACAACCGCAAAACAGATCTTCACAGCACTACGCAGCTCACAGCTATAGACACACACTGCGTGGCATAAGCTACACATACCAATGGGATCTCATTAGCATTCATAGGTAATCACAAATTAACTGTGCATCTACCACCTGAATTTTTTCATTTGGATGAAGACTAAATTAAATGAAATACCAAGTTCTTTCATGAAACTCTAGATGGCGCATGCTGATGGGTTGTTAACGCAAACTGATTACATACAAAGCGTTAAACTACTTGGCACAAGCTTATTGGTTAATGTTACATACGCAGCCAATGAGCTTTCTGCTTTACATTTAATGGCTGCTTAGCATTCACTACAGCATTTCACAACGCACTTTTAGAGTTACTCTAAAACCCTCCAGTTCCCCAGCTCCACCTGTATAGATCTGCTATGGGTTATTATATATGCTATTTGCGCAGCAGCAGTATCTTGGCAGTAGCAAGTTCCTGCCCTCTAAAAAATGCTGGGTTTTTTTTTTTTAACCCAAATGCCTGGTTCAGCCTGCTGGGTCATTTTATTGGGTTGTTTTTAATATTTTTACCCAGGTGCTGTGTAGTGTTTCTGCACTCTTAAATATGTTGAGTAATTTTTTAAACCCAAATGCTGGGTTCAGCTTGGGTCATTTCATTAGGTTATTTTTTCATATTTTGTTACCCAGGTGCTGGGTAGTTTTTCTGTAACTAAGCTGCTGTGTCATTTTTAATGCTGGGTTATTTTTTTTCTAATCAACCACTGGGTTGAGCCCCAGCTGGTGAGTTACAGTCAGAGCGTGGGCTTTTTGGGTCCTCTAGAGAGTGGTTCTGAGCGCTGACGATTTGGAGCATTTCTTCAGCGAAATAAAGGTTTGCACACATTTTATTTCATTTATAAAGTGCTGTGCTGTAAATTATATTATTTTACACAACATACAAGGACGAGATGTCAGTCAGCAGTGTCATCAGTGGTCGTTTTGCATGATGGAAACGCCTTTTGCCTTGCATAACATAAATTGATTTAATTCATTATAATACTGGATATAATTTGTTGTTAAAATATGTTCTCTAATCTCTCTAACCACAGTTTTGCTTATGGGAAGGTTATGGAGTCAGTCACGGCATCTTTCAGCTATGAGTGAAACGCAAGGCAGCGGTCTAGGTTTGTAGTTTCCCCGGTAAACCGCAGCCCATCAACCGGCTTAGATTTTGCCAAATTGATATGCTACTTTTAAATGTTACATTTTACATTTCAAAAATCATTGTTAAATTAGTTTAAATGTTTCTATGTTGTATTCACTTAAATAAATTCTATTTGTCTTATATTTTTGTCCATGGGTGTTCTTGATTAATAATAAATGTTCATATTTTGATTATTGCTGTTGACTATAATTATGCATGTGATTTTCCATTTCCAGCCCATTTTAAGTCAGCAATATACTAATTTTTATAGTTAAATAAAACAACCCAGCATGTTGGATAAAACATTTAACCCAACCAGCTGGGTCAAAATAACCCAGCATGTGTTCTTTCCAATATTTACCCAGCACTAGGTTGCCAAATAATCCAGGTTGGGTTGTTTTTAACCCAGCATTTTTTAGAGTGTGTAATTGTTTAGCAGCAGCAATTCAACAGCGTCACTATATTCCGCCAATACCAAATACATTGTCATATCTAATACCATGCTAAAATCTTCCAAGAGCTGTCTGATAGAATTTAAATAAATAGGTGGGTTTTATTGTATATCAACATTCAAACATTTGGGGTCTGAAAGATTTTTTTTAATGTTGTTAAAAGTCTTATGATCAACGAGGATGAATTTGTTTGATCAAAATACAGTAAAAACAGTATTACTGTAAAATATTATTACAGTTTTTTTCTATTTTAATATATATTTAAAAGGTAATTTATTTCTGTGATGGCAAAGCTGAATTTTTTCCAGTTACTTTAGTCTTCAGTGTCACATGATCCTTCAGAAATCATTCTAATATGCTAATGTGGTGATCTAGTACCATTTCTTTTTATCAATGTTGAAAACAGCTGCGCTGTTTAATATTTTCATGGAAACCATTCAAAAGAACAGCATTTATTTGAAATATTATAAACACTAACTGTTAATTTTAATCAATTTAATGCAATCTTGCTGAATAATTTCTTTTGCATTGTGTTGGCAAAGCTTGTGTTTTTGCAGGCAATTTAATGCATCCTTGCTGATTAATTTCTTTTTTTTTTTAAATACTTTGAAAGGCTTCATCTTTCAAAATCTGTCAAACAGTGTTTCATTGTCAATCGCACACAAACATTTACAAATATGAATGAGATAACATTGCAGAAATATATAGCTAAATACTGAAATTTGTACAGATATAATCTGACCAGATATACCAGCATAACCAAAGTCAGTCACAGTTTTGCTAGTCCAGCTAATATTTGTCAACAAGCTCTAGCTCTGTAGCTTAGTAACAGGGACCAAAATCATTCACAAAATAAAAGGTGAGTCTTCATTCATACCAATCTTGAGTTTCCTTTTGCATTGCCGACGGCGTGAAGAAAGAAAGAAAGTAAGGACGGTTGCACTAATCACAATTTGGAGTCTCTTAGGGAGATTTCCATTTGCCCTCATCTCACAGCAGCCGACGTTTATCTGATCACATTCGCTCAAAGAGGCTAAGTATCACCAAACTCCTCAGAGAGCAAAGACGATCAGTTTCTAAAGAGGCTGTTCTCTGAAGAGCCGCCGCATGTATCAACTTCCAGCAATATCATTCAACATCTGACAAAGGGCGATGTCAAGCGAACTGTTCTTCCGTCTTGACTGACAGCAAATTATCCCGTAGTGACGGCAGAAGAAATATTTTCAATTAGAGCCGTGCTCACTGTGAAAAGTAATGTCATGCCTCTGTGTGTACGAATGAATCGGGGAACGTGGAAATTCATTTCCAAATCAAAGGCCATCTATTTGAATACAGAGTGTGAATGGAGATTTTGATTAGACAGGAAGTTCTTTGCCGTCTCTGAGGTGGGAATAGACCTTAGTGGCTTGTTCGGTATAATTAATATCTGAATTTATGTACTAGGACTCACTCATGAGGGTGATGAGAGAGTCACTGAACTAATGTGATGTGCCTTACTGATCCCAAATCCCAATCCAGTAACAATAAACGTCTTTTACAAAAGACTTATGACGGGTCTGACTGACAAGCCATGACAGAGGATCAACTCAGTTAAACACAACAACTGGCATCACTTTAAAGGAGATGAAGCTTGTTGTGGTGCAGCATAATGTAGTCACATTTCAGAAAGGCAAAACTAACAGTGGGTCATTCATGTCCTAATGAATTTCTTATTAGCTTGACAATGCCCTTAAACGCGCCAGTAGTAACAGCATACACCTGATGACACAACTGATAAAGAAACTAAACACTTACTGACAGGTTCACACTGCACCTGAAACAAAGCAGACGTTATTTCAGTTCCATCGTGAAAAGGATACAATCGTAAAGCTCCGCTCTGAGTCCCGATGGCAAGAATTTTCTGGACGGGGTCGAATGCCATAGAGGAGGGCTGATAGGGGAAGCCATGGCGCACAGTCTGAGGATCAAACCAGAAGAGAAAAATGTTTTAAAAATCACATAATATAAAGGTTAGGGGCATAACCACTACAGAAATTTACTTTAGAATTTAGGCCAGCAATTAAACAACTTTAAGATTTATTTATTTTTATTTTTTATTTTTTTTATTTTATATTTTTATTATTTTTGTATCTTTTTTGCTTATGATGAATGTTTCATAATAATTTAAAATGTGGTAATTGAAATAAAGCTGAAATAAAAATCCTAGATTAAAAACTTTAAAAAGAAAGTACATTTATTTTAGTTAATTGCCAAGGCAACTAATTTTCATTAAGTTAAAGTGCTAAACTTACTAAAACTCAAATAAAAATACATTACCAGTAAAAAGTTTTTGAACAGTAAGATTTTTTTTAAAAAGCAGTCTCTTCTGCTTATCAAGCCTGCATTTATATTTGATCCAAAGTACAGCAAAAACAGTCACATTTTTAAATATTTTTACTATTCAAAATAACTGTTTTCTACTTGAATATATATATATATATTAAGATATAATTAATTCCTGTGATCAAAGCTAAATTTTCAGCATCATTACTCCAGTTGTTAGTGTCACATGATCCTTCAGAAATCATTCTGATTTGCCATTCAAGAAACATTTTTATTATTATTCATATTTAAAACAGCCGAGTAACATTATACACTATACCATTCAAAAGCTTGGAGTCAGATTTATTTTATTTTATTTTTCTTAAAGGAAAGAAATTAATACTTTTATTTAGCAAGGATTCTTTAAATTGATCAAAAGTGATGATAAAGACATTTGTAATTTTACAAAATGGTTCTATTTCAGATAAATGCTGTTCTTCTGAACGTCTTATTCATCAAAGAAACCTGAAAAAACTCTACTCAGCTGTTTTCAACATAATAATAAAAAATGTTTTTTGAGCAGCAATATCAGAATATTAGAATGATTTATTAAGGATCATGAGACTGGAGTAATGATGCTAAAAATTCAGCATTGAAATCACTTGAATAAATTACATTTTAAAATATATTCAAATAGAAAACAGTTGTTTTGAAGAGTAAAAATATTTCAAAATTGTACTCTTTTTGCTGTACTTTGGATCAAATAAATGCAGGCTTGGTGAGCAGAAGAGATGTCTTTAAAAAACATGAAAAAACAAATATTTTGAGTGGTAGTGTATTTTTAAGCTAAATCAAAATTTTAAATGAATAAATTAAAATATAAAAATAAAAGTGAATCCAAAACAATAAAATAACACTTGTTTTACACTCTATTATTATTTACAGTAATATTATATAATATTTATAATGATTTAAAGTATAGTGACAAAGCATGTGTATGTATGCTATGCAGCACAATGGAGTCAAACTTCCCTCAGGGCCAATTCAATATCAACTGAATATATCCAACTATTTAAAAATCTAGCTATTTGAATTGCTCAAACAATCCTGATGTGCTATAGATAGACAAAAAACAACAGGCAGTGAGAACACAGACCTTGCTGCATTGTATCCAGAGAACAACAATAATGCTTGGCTACAGGTTTACAGCACTGGCCTCTGCTTAACAGCTGTCATCGTCTCACTCTGTCTGTGCTTTAAAACCTAAAGGGTGCCTGCACTGCTAGCACTTCTGAGCATCAAAACGCGGCTATAATGCTGTCTAGCTAGGTAGCTCGCTGTGTTTTGAGACGCGGCCTCTCTGTCTCTGTATGTTTGTTTAGTGGCTAAAGCGGGTTACGTAAGCGGCGCTCATGGGGACGGTACCTGTCGGCGAGCTGCGCAGTAGCAACAAGCTTCACTTCATCCTTTTCCATCTCTCTCATTTCTCTTTTCATCTTTTCGCTAATTATGAATTAAATATTAACCTAATCCAGCGTTCGTATGGGTTTCATTTCAACCTGACAAAAAAGACCAAAGCCTGTGTATGTGCACTCATGTAACCTCGTTGAAAATCATTAGATTAATGATCATCAATTAGAGAAACAACTGTATCAATATCGTGCCTGACACCATTTTTATAAAGATTACTTACGTCATAATTCACCACACTTCTCTTCAGGAATCATTAGTAACATGAATGATAACAGCATATAAGCTTTTGAAAATAATTAATGTGGAATAGATTTGAAAACATTCTCAGTAGAATAATTATTAGAAGGCGTCGTCAGGATTCTCCCCCTTCAAAGACTGACAGCAGCGTGAGCCAATAGCGTTCAAGTGCGGGCGGTGAAGAAGCCGTTTATTGGTCGGACCTACAGAACGAATACGCCCCCTTTAATAAACGAGTCGCTGCTCGGATTGAAGGAGGTCTCACATTAATGAACGAACTCAGTGTATGCTGAAGATGAGGTAAGGATTTTATTGTACATTTATTTAGATATTTTTAGCTTTAACTGATGAAATAATGGCCAGCATACGTGAAAATGGAGGCAGAAATAACAATTTTGTAGTGTCTCAGCAAATCTCTACACTAACTTCAATATAGAGTAATAAGATTTGTGAACGACTCAGTGTTCAAACGAATCGACTGAGCAAATGATTCAATGGCTCACTCATAACTAGGGCTGTCACGATTCCTTGATTCAATTGGAGTATTCGATTTTAAAAATCCCTCGACTGCAGTTTGCCAGTATGGAGTACCCGGCAAAATACCGGATGTATAATTTATTGTTATCATTACATGTTATCATTAAGTGAACTGTTATTACTTACATGTGTGGAGCATCTCAGACTTCATCTCTGCTTATTGCTGTGAGTCTGAATTTATAACGTTCATCTGAGAACACAACGTGCACCATTTCCTCAGAGTTAACACGTTTTGATGCCCACATATTCAAGAAATTACAGTGGCTATACCTTTTCTATTATAAAGAAATGGCCAAATATTAAAGATTAAGTGGACGTTTGAATTAAATGTTGTTTAGTAAATATTAAACATGAATTAGATCTTGCAGTAAAGTGTAAAAACAATCGTCAGGCTGTTGGCGCCCTCTGCAGGCATTTGTTATAATGTGAAATGTACATTATTTCTATAGTTTATAATGCATTATGTATTTTCACAGTTTTGTTCAATAAAACCATATGATTACTTGCTTTCGATACTTTATTGCCTCATTGCTATTATATATGTATTTTAAGTCATTTTAAAGACTATTGTTCACTTAGATATATTTTTATTACTACAAAAATATATAATTTTCAGATTACTCAATTAATCGTCAGAATAATCAACAGATTACTCGATTACCAAAATAATCATTAGTGACAGCCCTACTCTAGAGTCTAGACACTAACTTCTATATATCGTAATAAGATTTGTGAACAACTCAGTGTTCAAACGAATCAGCTGAGCAAACGATGATGCTTCAATTCAATTTGATTCAAAAATAAGTAAATAAAAAGTGTAAAAACAATAGTCAGGCTGTTGGCGCCCTCTGCAGTCATTTGTTATAATGCGAAATATCCATTAATTCTATCACAGATAGCACACGTACGTCTGCAAGATGTCTGATCTGGAAAGCATCTGCTGTGTACAAACATCTGACAGACGTCTGTAAGATGTCAGTTTGACATACATCCTAAATCATAAATAAAGACATCTTAAAGACATCTAATAGACGTCTATTTAAAAAATATGTCTAGATGTAAATGCAGACGTCTCCGTGATGTTTGTGTGCTATCAGGGATAGTTTATACACATTATGTATTTTCACAGTTTTGCTCAATAAAACCATATGATTACTTGCTTTTGATACTTCATTTGAATTAATTATTATTGCTTCATTGCTATTATATATGTATTTTAAGTCATTTTCGTTAGTGACAGCCCTACTCATAACACAAAAAGCACTTGTCACCACCTACTGTAGTAATAAAGTAACCTGTAGCATTGTTGACTGAGTGAATCGGTTCACTGAACTGATTCGAATCTTCGAAATGAATTAAAATGCCTATCCCAGCTGCCATGCTGTCATTCTCCTACAGTTTCCCCACACATGTGTGTGGGCTCATAATCTAATGTAGACGTGGATTTGCGCGGAGCGCGATAGATGAGGAGAGAAGCCTCGGCAGAACCTGTTTCTCATCCATTGTGCTGCCAGGCCTAATCCAGAGAGGGCAGCTAAACCCACCAATACTCCAAATTAGGCCTATTCATAGCCCATTGGACACACTGGCAGTCTCAAAACCTAGTGAGCTGCCTACCCAGACAACATTTATGCACCTATAATGGCCCAAAATTGTTTTTCGATACACATACTGTACAGCGTGTGCCTGCATGCGCGTGTGTGTGTGTGTGTGTGTGTGTTCAAAAAGTGTCAAGAATGATTCTGGGTTTACAAGAAAATACTAAACATTGCAAATGACACATTAATCCCAGCACAGTAGATTATGCAAGAAACGGGTTGTTTATCCCCCCTCCCTCCACTCGAGCATCACAGCTTCATTCTATAACCACACATGATTCAGACGCTTTAATAAAGTAGCATGTTTAACACTGGACACTATGAGGGGAGGGAAACGGAAGATGTGGACAGCAAAAGTAACCGTGTGGGTATAAACGATCTTTGTGTCGCGCATGAATATTTTACGCATTTGTGCGCATTTTCCAAACACAGAGTCAGCTCTTTCCACGCACAGCTTGAGAAAAAAATCATTTAGTCTAGGTTTGAGGGGGCAGAGTAGCCTATGATAGTACAGTGTGTATACAGGCTAACACATACGAGCGTTTTAATGTAAAAACGCATTCCACTGGTGCGCAGTCAAAATATAGCCTACTGAGCACTGTCATATGCAATAAAACATAAGAATGACATCATAAAGCTCACATACAGATTAAAATGTGATTTTTACATTACAGCATTATGTGATGCATCACATCTACCTACCTACTAAAGAGACGCACGTTAGGCTATCTTTATTCTAGTATATCTATATTTCAGTAAGACTAAGGATAAAGTGTAAAACACAGCATGCACTAAGTGGCACTTGCGCGAGGTTTATTAAAGGGAAAAAAACACACACACATCAGGTGATGTTACACATTGACTTGAAAGCTTCCCCACCTTGCAGAGCTGGAAGTGATCAGACTGGAGCGTCTCCGGGATGAACTCGTTCTCTTTGGCCCCGAGCTGCGAGGATGGAGAAGGGGACGACACGGCCGTCAAGCCGTCCAGCACCTTACGGATATTAAACTTCTTCATTTTCCCCCCGGTGCGAGTGACGGAGGGGGACGGGAGCACCCGAGTCGAGATCAGCCGTGGATGATGAGGGGGAAAGCCGCTCTCGCTCGTTTCTGCAGCACGTCTCTTTAGACCTCACATTTTAAAAGTGTTTTTCACCGTGTCCTCCATGGCTAAAGGCTTGGGTTGTGAGCGTTGATTTGTTTTGCTTTTTATTAGCGTTTGTGGGGTGTTCGTTTATTCTGACTCGGCGTCCCGCTGCGTCTCAAATTCCCTCTATCCTCTCTCTCCCACTCTCTCTCTCTCGCTCGCTTGCTCGATCCCTTCTGCTCGCCACTCAACGCGGAAACACCGCTGCAGCGCCGCGCATGCGCACACCGGACTGGATGACTACTGAAGCCTCCTTCCAAACGCTTTTCCCGGTGACCAGGCAAGACTGTGGAGCGCTGAGTGAGCCTAGCGTCACATTGCAGAAATGAGGGGCGGGACTCTGCACCTGGAGCCGCAGAGATGCAGGATGGAAAACGCATCAGTTTCTCTTGGTTGATCAGGTTGATAAATTCATCAGATTCTCTGTAAAATGGATTTGAGAGGGGAAAGGTTTTTCAAGATATGACTTTTTTTTTCATAGGCACATACCTTACAGACTTGGCTACAAAAAGCTATCGATCTCAAGCCTATAAAATGATTCACTGAAACTTCTTGAGACAATATGGGCCATTCTACAGAATTGGTTCAAAGTAAGAGTTGGGCACGTCTTGACAAAATGTGTCTTTTTCCACAAATTTAGCATGAATGCAAATTGTATACTATTCTAAGGTACACTTTTCTAGTAACTGTGCAGCTAATTCTCATATTGTATTTTCAGAAAGTTTTGGAATATTTGGCCTCTCCTCAAATTTGTCACTACCGAAAATATATAATTTAATAAGCAGGGTTATACTGACCCATTAAGTTTTGTAAATATATATTTATTCTATTTTATTAAAACATTTTTTAGAGGTAAATCAATAGGCCTAATAATTACCATTTTAACAATATTTCAAGTGTGATTTATGAGATTTGTTTTATTTTGAATCCCATTTTTCTCTGTAAAAGGCAAAAAGTTGCTCATACTGATTTCAAACATAACATTCATAACATCTTGATAATTCAGTATACTTTATTTATGACAAAACATTCTATGTTTCGGTCGTGACAGCACAATTTCGGTAGTGACAGAATTTTTAACCCACATACTAAAACATACTAAAATACTAAAAATGTGCATAACTGTAAAAAAAAAAATTATTAACCCTAAATAAAGGATTATGTGTTCGCTTTTGCCATTATCGAAACAATGATGACATGTTTCGGTTTCGGTAGTGACAATTTTAAGGAATAACACCCCAAAAAAAAGGATGTCATTACCGAAACTTCACCAAATGTTTTGGTAGTGACAATTTTAGATTTGAACCTAGCTCAAAGATGCTAATCAGCACATGGTTAGCTAACAAAGTTCTAAACATTTGTACATAAACTAAATATTATGAAATAACTCCCAAAAAATGTGCTTAATTGCAGAAAAAAAAAGGTGTTTGGTGACGTTCCTGATTTTTAGACTTTTGAAAACAATTTACCTCAAAATGATGGGACCTATCTACTCACATCTTGTAGCTATGAGAGAGAGGGACACAGGAATAATTCCTGATCATAAATGTAGCGGTGTAGTTAAAATCAGTTTTAGCCAATGAACTAAAACATACACTGTTTTGGTAGTGACATGAAAAATGCAGGACACAAAGTTTCATGATTTTTCATGATTTCATGGTTTCAATTCTGTAGAATGGCCCATATACGTTTAGAGATATTCAGCTCTAAAATATTTATTTATTTTATTTTCAGCTATAAAATATTTATAAAAAATTGAAATCTATATTATTTAAAGCAAAATCTCAATGACTGTAAAAGTCATGGAAATATATTGGTCAAAATGTTATTAATCAAACACACGTTGATCATTTGTGACATATCCAATAGTGTCAGACTGTATGGGGTAAGTTGTCATATTGGAACCTGCTATTAAAAAACATTTTATTATAAAAGAATGGGTACTACTGAATTGAACAAGTTAGTAAAATTGATAATTGAATCCTACACAAGGAATAATCCTAAAATAATTTCTTCTTTCTACCAGGCCCTGAGGGAGAGTGGAAAAGACTCATCTATTAACCAGAAATGGGAAAAAGAAGATCATCACCAGGCATTGGTATAATCAAGAAGACACCCCCTCACTTGGTGAATGGATAGAAATTGTTAAAGAAATATGTAATATGGAAGAATTGACTTTTATTTTGAGACTCAAAAAGGACTTGTTTCTAAAATATTGGAAGAAATGGACTGAATACTGTAATATAAACAACCACTGAATATAAATACTGTACAAGTGCAAATTAGAATTTTATGCATACTTGTTAAAAAACAGAATGTATACCCCCTACTGTATTTGTTTTATTTGGATTTTCTTTTTTTTTTCTTTCTTTTCCTTTGATGTAAAAATGTTCCATAAAAAATAAAGTAAAAAAAATAAAAATAAAACACATTTTATTATAAACAGCATATTATTGTAAACACTGCTACTACTGTCAAACTGTTTTGAAACGATCTGCTTTGTGAAAATCTATACAAATAATTGTGAAGTGATTATAGTCTTTAAGCAACATTTAAACAGCAAAACTATTCAAGATATAAAAAAATATAATTTCTTTTGCAAAGGTAAATTGCAAGTGTATAAAATTAGTTTATAAAAACACACTCTTGTCTGAATGCATCTCAGTGTGGCTTCATACTGTTAAATTGTTGTCACAAAAGCTATCCGCCTAATTCTTCAACGCGGAAATAAGCCTATAGGCGAGACGTCCGGTTCATTAGCCGCTACAGAGAAATAGCAAGAAGAATAACAGTGTGAAGTAAACAGTAAAACTGTTTGCACTACAAACCAGTGTGTTCATAATTTGCAATATCAAGCAGAAAAAAATAGCTTGATGCGGATGAGACCAGAAGCCAGATCCATAAAATTTACAAATGGCCGTGTCTGCTCTTTTATTTCTCATTATCTTGTATTTCTCATTTAAGACAGTTTGAAATCAACACCACTAGAGAAAACAATCATTTGCGCAATTGCATTTAGACTTTTTAACTAGACCTTGGCTGGCTCTATACAATCCCAGCCAAGGAAGAAGGGTCTTATCTAGCAAGACGGTCATTTTCTAAAAAATAAAAAAAGGACAATTTATATACTTTTTAGCCTCAAATGCTCGTCTTGTCTCTGTATTCTGGTTCAAGAGAGTTGGGGTAGATCAAAAAACTAATTTTCTCATTTTCTTCTCCAACTTCAAAATCATCTTACATTGCTGTTTTATCCTTTTTTTTAGTAACGGGCGTTTGATCTTCTTTGCATGTTCACTTTGTAAACACTTGTTCGGTACTTCTGCAGCGATGTAGGATGATTTTGAAGTTGAAGAAGAAAATTAGATTGGAGTTTTTGGACCTACCCTAACTGTCTTGAACTGGAATACAAACGAGCTCATGCAGAACTAGACAAGATTTTGAGGTTAAAAAGTATATAAAATGTCAATTTGTTAAGAAAATGACTGACTGTTTCGCTATAGATAATACCCTTCTTCCTCGGCTGCATGGGATAGTTTAGAGCCCTTTAAAGCTGCATTTAAATTGCATTTCGGAAGTTCAAACTCACAGGCACCATAGAAGTCCGCTATATGGAGAGAAATCCTAAAATGTTTAGTTGACAATTTCTTGTCAACTAAAGAAAGAAAGACATGAACATCTTGGATGACAAGAGGGTGAGTAAATTATCTGTAATCTTTTGTTCTGGAAGTGAATTTCTCCTTTAACTATCTAGCTCTGTTTGCTTTCATATGTCTGATGTGAGATACAGAGGGTCAGAAAGGTCACAATGGCTCAACCGTCAGTCTTCCCACCGCTGTTTAAGAGTGTGTCGCTGGTAATCAACTTGGACATCTGCCCTTGTTCAATGAAGGGCAAGTTTACTCTTCGCGGTCAGCCAGCAATGCCTGTTTAGTTGAGGCTAGCTTGTCTCTGTTCATGAGATGATATTAGTTTCTTTTTGAGAAAATCTTACTACCATTGAATCAAAACAGCTACTAAGTTAATTTGGATTACACATGTATCATTGCAAAATAGCATATGGTCTGATTAGTGACTTTAAAAAGTTCCCAGTATATGTAAATAACGTCAACCTAGTACCCATGACAACCACGCTGATGAAGACAAACACTAGGCCTTTACTGAGGTTTGGAGATCCCTTTGATTCTCTACCCTTTCATACTGTAACGATGGAGATAAGCGTTGCATGCATTTCCTTATCAGGCCCTGGGAGAGGCTGAAGAGACCCTTATATGGTAAGGGCCGTCCTCATGTACGTATGAGGCACTGACCAATCACCTGCTCGCTACACACACAAAACACTCCATAAACCACACACTGGAACATCAATGACTTCATGTTTCCCAATCACTCTGTTCTCTTTTATGCATGATGATAATAAGAGAGAGAAAGAGAGTTTAGTATTCAGCATTAAGTGGATGTGAGATTGACATTTGTAAGCTTTGATAAGACCCTCCCACTGATGAATGTTTGGCTAGTTCACTAAGGAGGGGCCAAAATTTACAGAAGCATGACTAAAGCAAGGGACTCCGCAATATACTTTCTTTGCTGACGTGGGTTTAATGCAAGAAGCAACAACCCCACTAATTACAGGTGCAGCATTGTAATTTAGTGTGCACCGGTGCATATGA
>NC_133373.1:28563877-28647553 GCF_049309525.1 Garra rufa
TCCATCGGCGTCTCGGCTGGAGGATCCCTCAGCTCCGCCTCCAGCCTCCGAGTCCAGGACTCCGCCTCGGCCCTTCGACCCCGCGGTTCCACCACGGCTCTCGACGCCCTCCTCTTCACCGTCGCCCGTCGATCCACCAGCTCCACCGGGCTCCATCGTCTTTCCGGCTCCGCCCTGGTCAGTCGTCACCCCATCGGCTCCTCAGGACTCTGCTCCTCCGGCTGTGCCTCGTCACGCCGTCCCACCGGCTCCTTGGGACTCCTCCTTCCTGCGGGCACAGCCTCCATCCTCTGTCGCTCCGGCTCCGCCGCGTCACCCCGGATCATCGGCTCTCCATCTTCGCCTCGGGCTCCTTCTCCATCTGCTCCGCCTCTGTCGGTCGGCCCCATGGAGTCGGCACGCCTTCGTCCACCATGGTTCCTCCCTCCGTTGGCTCCACAGTGGGCCGTCATCATGGCTGCGGTCTGGGTCTGTTCCTCCTGCCTTAAGCCCCACCCATGTCCTCCCTGGCTCCTCCCTCCGTCGTCGCCCCTCTGGACTGTATTGTCTGTCACCTGGACTTTTGTTTTGGTCCCCCTCCTGGGGTGGCGTCCTCCGCCGAAGCCTCCATGGACATTTTCTTTTTTTTTCGCCCCTCTTTTCTGTTTTGTTTTTCTTTTTCTACGGCGCGAGGACGCGCCTATTCGGAGGGGGGCGTAATGTCACAGTTCTGTCTGTTTATGTCTTTGGTTTCGCCCATTGTCTCCCCCTGTTGATCTGTGTCATTTTGGTTTAGCCCCATCATCTGTGTAATCACCGTCACCTGTGTTTGATAATTAGTCTGTCTTTATAAGTCTGTTTGTTTCTTGAGTTCTCTGTCGGTCTTTGCTTATGTTATCTGTGATTTCGTGTATGGAAGTATTCGGTGTTCTTGCCAGTTCCTGTTTGTATCTCTGAAGACTTTATATGTATATATTGTTAATTGTTCATCTCGTTTCGTCCAGCACGGTAAATCTGTAACAGCTAAATTGGTGGATAAAAATAAATAAATTTGATTTGTACACAACATAAATTTACATAAATGTAAACATATTCATTCTTATCCATCTAAATAACAATTTAACTATTAGAACAATAATTTCATTATTATCTCTCTAAATTTAAATATTGTGATATCTTCACAATTGGTTGATTAAAAATATTTATTTATCGCAATAGCATCAGAACTTTATAAACATTTAAAGTTTAAAAATGAATAATTTCCTTAGAGCTGCTGTGTGATAAATATATTTTTGAAAAAATATTTTAAAAATAAATTCAAAATCAAATAAAAAAAGTAAAGAAAAATTAACATTTATAATAAAATATTATATTTATATATAAATGTATATGAATACACACAAACACATTTTTTATTAAAAAAAATAGTTATTATGCTAAATTGGTGGATAAAAAATAAAATTGATTTGTACACTATATATAAATTTAAATATTATGTGATATATATCTTCAGAATTGGTTGATTAAAATATTTTCTTTTTTTCATGTATTTATTTGTCGCAATAGCGTCATAACTGCATAAAAACGATTTTTTAAAACCTAAATTGTACTATATTTATAATTCACATCTCTACTTCTCTCTAATCAACAAATATTGACAAACTTTTGATGAAAATAAGTGAAAATTTGGCCAGTAATAAAGGTAATCTTCTCTGCGTCACCACAGAAACTGCATTCATTACAACCTATGATGTCAATTGCCTGTCCAATCTAATTAGCCATCCCTTTCCCCTTGGCATGCTTAGCCCCGCCCCTTTTAAACCCGGGCACCTATTTTACTCAAGCTGATGATGATTACACAGCGATTGTGTGCTTTATTTCATAATCAGAAGGCCCATGTCATTATTATTTTGTTTTGATGACCTCTAACAAGTTATGAATAATTCATAAAGTATTTCAACATGCAAATATCCATCTTCTGTGATTGAACACAGGAGTTTAAACTGAGGGGAATGTAAAGTGTGTTTAATACTGAACTGTATTATAAGGAACAGTGTATTCAAATTAATCCACCCCTAATCCTTCAGAGAAAGGCCTAGATGTGACAAGGCTTTTAAGGGACTTCATTAAGACTATAATAACAAATAAACTCACACTTTTACACACACACACACACACACACACACACACACACACACACACACACACACACACAGCACAGGTCATTAGCAAAATGCATTACAAGAGCTACATTTACATTTCAAATAGGCACAGTTATGCTTCCTAACACGGATGCAGATTGTGATCACATTGCCAAATTGCTTACAGTCTTTGGTTTACAGGTCTGTAAGTGGTTTTCACAAAAGAGATCTTCAGATGGATCTATGTCTATGAATGCCAATTCAGCCTTCTTGAACAGATGTTGATTCTCTATCACTGCCTTAAATAATGCATCAGCACCATTTTAATGAACTGAGAAGGCATGTGAGTTCTTGACTTGGAGAGAAAGTAATATTTGCAGCCACTTAAGCAAACAATCCCAAATGTTTCCTGATGTACAAAATAATGTTTTTTAATTGGATAGTTCAAACTAAAATGAAAATTGTGTCATTATTTATTCATCCTCATGTCATTACAAACCTGTTTGACTCTCTTTCTAATATGATTTGAAGAATAAGAATGCATTTCTGCTTTTGGATGGTTTAGTCAAAAGTTTTTGAACAAGAAGATTTTTAATGTTTTTTTTTTTTTTTTTTTTGAAGAAAACCAAGTCTGCTTTTTTGGATCCAAAGTACAGCAAAAACAGTACAAATTTGAAATATTTTTACTATTTAAAATAACTGTTTTCTATTTGAATATATTTTAAAATGTAATTTATTCCTGCAATCAAAGCTAAATTTTCAGCATCATTACTCCAGTCTTCAGTGTCACATGATCCCTCAGAAATCATTCTAATATGCTGATTTGCTGTTCAAGACACATTTTATTTTATTATTATTATTATCAACATTTTAAATAGTTGAGTACATTTGCTTCAGAATTCTTTAATGAATAGAAAGATCCAAAGATCAGCATTTATCTGAAATGAAAAGTGTTTGTAACATGCACTATACCATTCAAATACCATTTTTAAAAAAAAAAGAAATGATAGAAATGAGTACTTTTATTTATCAAGAATGCTTTATATTGATCAAAAGTAATGAAAAAGACATTTATAATGTTATAAAAGATCATGAAGGATTATGTTCCTGGAGTAATGATGCTAAAAAAATCAGCTTTCAAATCACAGGAATAAATTATATTTTAAAATATATTCAAAACACAAAACAGTTATTTTAAGTACCCAGGTGAAAAAAAAATATACTTAAATGCAATTAAAATACACTTAAATACCCGCAAATACATTTTTAGTACATTGTTTTTTTTTTGTGTTAAATAAAAGTTTGATGGTTATACACTATAAATTTACTAATTAAAAGTATGTTTATACTTCAGTAGGACTTTAGTACACTTGACAAAAGTATACTAAATACCAGTAATACTTAAATATTTTTTTAGTGTACTACAATAAAGTACACTACAGAAAAAACATCCAAAAGAGTTTTATTAGTGTGTTTTTCAAAAGTGTGCTTTAAATGCTTTAAACATTAGTTGATTTTTAGTACACTGTTTACATACTAATCTTGAGTTTAAAATAAGTTAATATATAAAAAATCTATTAGTAATGTATTGTAGTAGAAGTACATTTTCCCAAAAGTTGTACTTAAGTACACTTAATATGAATGCATTATTATCACTAACACTTAAATTGATTTTGAGTGTGGTAATTTTAAGTTTACATTAAATTGATTTTATTAAAAATCTATTAGTAATGTACTGTAGTAGAAGTACATTTTCCCAAAAGTTGTACTTAAGTACACTTAATGTGAATGCATTATTATCACTAACACTTAAATTGATTTTGAGTGTGGTAATTTTAAGTTTACATTAAATTTATTTTATTAAAAATCTATTAGTAATGTACTGTAGTAGAAGTACATTTTCCCAAAAGTTGTACTTAAGTACACTTAATGTGAATGCATTATTATCACTAACACTTAAATTGATTTTGAGTGTGGTAATTTTAAGTTTACATTAAATTTATTTTATTAAAAATCTATTAGTAATGTACCGTAGTAGAAGTACATTTTCCCAAAAGTTGTACTTAAGTACACTTAATGTGAATGCATTATAATCACTAACACTTAAATTGATTTTGAGTGTGGTAATTTTAAGTTTACATTAAATTGATTTTATTAAAAATCTATTAGTAATGTACCGTAGTAGAAGTACATTTTCTCAAAAGTTGTACTTAAGTACACTTAATGTGAATGCATTATTATCACTAACACTTAAATTGATTTTGAGTGTGGTAATTTTAAGTTTACATTAAATTTATTTTATTAAAAATCTATTAGTAATGTATTGTAGTAGAAGTACATTTTCCCAAAAGTTGTACTTAAGTACACTTAATATGAATGCATTATTAGCACTAACACTTAAACTGATTTTGAGTGTGGTAATTCTCCCAGGTTAAAAAAAAGTGCACTAAAATACACTTTATTTAAGTATACTTAGTACACTTTTCAGTAATGTACTAAAAGTGCTCTATTTTCGCACACTAATTTTGTACTTATTGTACTAAAAAATTGTATTAAGTATATGTTAAGATAAACTTAATACCATCTAAGTGTACTCAACTGTGCTATTTTGAGACACCATGAAATTGAACTAAAATGTGCTTTTAACATACTATATCTGTATTTAAAAAAATATATTTAGTTACAACTAGAAATACACTTGAACCCTACTTTTGAACATTTATAAATATATTTATGACTAATTTAAAGTATAGCAATAATATATTAAAAGAATATACAAAGTGTGAAAAAAGTGTGCTAAAATACAATTTAAGTACACTTAGTGCACTTCCCTAATGTACTTAAAGTGCTCTATTTTCGCACACTAATTTTGTACTTATTGTACTAAAAAATAGTATTAAGTATATGTTAAGATAAACTTAAGATCATCTAAGTGTACTCAACTGTGCTATTTTGAGACACCATGAAGATGAACTAAAATGTGCTTTTAACATACTATCTCAGCATTTCCAAAAAATGTATTTTGTTACCATTTCTAATAGGATTGAAACATATTTCATAAACCTTTAAATATACTAATTATACATAAAAAAATAAACTTACTGATTATTTAAAATACATGAATAATATATAACAAATGTATACAAAGCGTATTTATAATGTATTGCCCAGATATTTTTATCAATAAAAAATACACTTGTTGATTATTTAAAATACATGAATAATATATGACAAATGTATACAAAGCGTATTTATAATGTATTGCCCAAATATTTTTATCAATAAAAAATACACTTGTTGATTATTTAAAATACATAAATAATATATAATAAATGTATACAAAGCATATTTATAATGTATTGCCCACATATGTTTAATAATAAAAAATACACTTCTTAATTATTTAAAATACATGAATAATATATGATAAATGTATACAAAGTGTATGTCACGCCCTTGGACTGTTTGTCTTGGTTTTTCCCAGTGTTTCCCCCATTGGACTGTCTGTTTGGTTTCTCCCATGCCCTTTTTTGGTCTTCCTGCTCATTAGTGTGATCCCCTCCACCTGTTGTTGTAATTATCTCCCCTTTATAAGTTTGTTTGATTTCCTTGTTTCTTTGTCCGGCTACAAGCGTTACACCTATGTTCCTTCGTTGTGTGCGCGTCTTCTCCCGCCATTCCTGTCTATTGTTACTCTGCCTGAGGATTTATTGAAGACTTTTTATTGAAGACGTTATTTTTTGCTTCCCTACACGTTTCGTGACAACGTATTTATAATGTATTGCCCATACATTTTTATTCATTATAATACACTTATTAATTAATTAAAATATATCAATTATATATAATAAATTTATTCAAAGCGTAATTATAATGTCTTGCCCACATATTTTTATTAATAAAAAATACATTATAAATACGCTATGTATACATTTATTATATATTATTCATGTATTTTAAATAATCATCAAGTGTATTTTTTATTAATAAAAATATTTGGGCAATACATTATAAATACGCTTTGTATACATTTGTCATATATTATTCATGTATTTTAAATAATCATCAAGTGTATTTTTTATTAATAAAAATATTTGGGCAATACATTATAAATACGCTTTGTATACATTTGTCATATATTATTCATGTATTTTAAATAGTCAACAAATGTATTTTTTATTAATGAATATATGTGGCCAATACATTATAAATACGCTTTGTATACATTTTTTTATATATTATTCATGTATTTTAAATAATTAATAAGTGTATTTTTTATTAATAAAAAACATGTGGGCAATACATTATAAATACGCCTTGTATACATTTGTTATATATTATTATTGTATTTTAAATAATCAGTAAGTTTATTTTTTATGCATAATTAGTATATTTAAAGGTTTATGAAATATGTTTCAAATGTATTATAAGTGGTAACAAAATACATTTTTGGAAATGCTGAGATAGTATGTTAAAAGCACGTTTTAGTTCATCTTCATGGTGTCTCAAAATAGCACAGTTGAGTACACTTAGATGATCTTAAGTTTATCTTAAGGAGTACTTAAGAATAACTTTTAGTATATTAAGTACAAAATCAGTGCCCGAAAATAGAGCACTTTAAGTACATTAGGGAAGTGCACTAAGTGTACTTAAATTGTATTTTAGCACACTTTTTTCACACTTTGTATATTCTTTTAATATATTATTGTTATACTTTAAATTAGTCATAAATATATTTATAAATGTTTAAAAGTAGGGTTCAAGTGTATTTCTAGTTGTAACTAAATATATATTTTTAAATACAGATATAGTATGTTAAAAGCACATTTTAGTTCAATTTCATGGTGTCTCAAAATAGCACAGTTGAGTACACTTAGATGGTATTAAGTTTATCTTAACATATACTTAATACTATTTTTTAGTACAATAAGTACAAAATTAGTGTGCGAAAATAGAGCACTTTTAGTACATTACTGAAAAGTGTACTAAGTATACTTAAAGTGTATTTTAGCACACTTTTTTCACATTTTGAATATTCTTTTAATATATTACTATTATACTTTAAATTAGTCTTAAATATATTTATAAATGTTTAAAAATAGGGTTCAAGTGTATTTCTAGTTTTAACTAAATATATTTTTTAAAATACAGATATAGTATGTTAAAAGCACATTTTAGTTCAATTTCAGGGTGTCTCAAAATAGCACAGTTGAGTACACTTAGATGGTATTAAGTTTATCTTAACATATACTTAATACTATCTTTTAGTACATTAAGTACAAAATTAGTGTGCGAAAATAGAGCACTTTTAGTACATTACTGAAAAGTGTACTAAGTATACTTAAATAAAGTGCATTTTAGTGCACTTTTTTTTTACCTGGGTAGTAAAAATATTTCAAAGTTTTACTGTTTTTGCTGTACCTTGGAACAAATAAATGTAGGCTTGGTGAGCAGAAGACTTCTTTAAAAACATTAAAGACATTAAAGTAAAAAAAAATAAACAAAAGTAAAATCTGGAGACATCTAGGTGAAATCATATTTATAATTAGCATTATATAAAAACAACAGAATAGTGCATATTGGTACAGTATGCCCCTGTTTAGATAGCCAGGTAAATGTGTGTGTGGGTGTACAGACCCGACAACTAAAAGTCGGTGATACAAGGAGGAACATTAGAGAAAAAGGAAGTCTCATTTGCACTCATTGCAACACATCTGCTATCAGCGGGAATAATCAACAGATGCGATAAGACACCCATCAACAATTCTCAGCAGACACATTCACACACGCATACAGATGAACTCACTGTGATGACTAAACTGCAGGCTGCCGGCAATGACACTAAAACACCCATCTTTGAGGTTTGGGGGGCAGACCTGTAACGTAAATAGCACAATAAGATACAGAAGCACAGATAAGTTATGCTAAAAATAAAGGTAACTGTTTCGTATGACAGAAGAAACATACATATCATGAGCTTAATAAAATAAGTACTGAAATACAGTGCCTTGTGACGGTATTCATACCCCTTCATTTTTTCATGTTTTGTTATGTTGCTGCCTTATGTTAAACTGTTTTAAATTACTTTTTTTCCACATTAATCTACACTCCATACACCATAATGGCAAAGCAAAAAACAAGTTTTTAACATTGTGAATTTCTTAAAATTTAAAAACATAAATGATTCCATTGCATAAGTATTCATACCCTTATCTGGGAGAGTTGAAATTTAGTTCAGGAGCATTCATATTGCTTGTCGATGTTACTACGTTTCGAAACTAGTTAACCTTTGGCAAATTCAATTGAATGGGTATGACTTGGAAAGGCACACATATAGACACATTTAGCATATTAGAACAAAAACCTTAAAAAAAGCCCTGAGATTAAAATAAATAAATAAATGAAATGAAATAAAAAACTGCCTGTAGAGCTCAGAGACAGGATTTCATCAAGCCACACACCTGGAGAGTTCAGAAAAGATTCTGCTGCATCGAAGGTTGCCAGAAGCATGTAGTCTCTGTTACCTTTAATAGAGTACACTTGAAACAACCATGACTCTTCATAGAGATAGCCTCCTGGCCAAATTGAGCAACTGATGAAGAAGGGCCTTGGCTAGAGTGGTGACCAAGAACCTGATGGTCACTCTAGTTGAGCTCCATGATCATATATGCAGATGGGAGTAAGTCAGAAGGACAAACATCACCGCAAAATTTCACTGATTTGGACTTTATGGTGGTGTAGCAAGATTCAATCCTATCCTCAGTGAAGACACATGAAAACACACTTGGAATTTGCAAAAAAAGCACCTCAGACTGTGAGAAACAAGATTCTCTGGTCTAATAAATCTCAATTCCAAGACAGCAAGAGTGCTTATAGACAGCAAGCTTATAGACAACTCTGTGAATGTCCTTAAGTTGCCCAGCCAGAGCCTTGGCTTGAACTCAATCAAACATTTCTGGAGAAACCTGAAAATGTCTGCCAGACCCCATCTAAGCAGACAGAGCTTGAGAGGTGAAGAGGTGAGGCCAAATGCTGATGTGCAAATCTTGTTGCATCATACCCAAAGAGATTTGAGGCTGTAAAGGTGCGTCAGCTAAATACTGAGTTAAGGGTATGAATACTAATGCAATGTACTTATTTCTAGGGCTGGGTATCGAGTTCGATACTTTTTAATAGGGGTGGGAGAAAAAATCGATTCTCCGATGCATCGCGATTCTCTCTTCAACGATTCTGAATCGATTCTGAGCTTGTTTTTTCCCTGCATATGGCACGTGTGCGCAGCTGCGCGCTAGAGACGCGGCTGGCTGCATTGCACAGAATTTGCACTGTGAGACACGTGCGCATTTCTTGACAGTGTGTACTTCCATCCGCCGTGTTTTACTTTAGATATGCGTTCATTTCTGCCGCCTGGAATGCAGTACTAGATGGACGAAACTCGTGCACTGACAGACTCACGTGCGCTTTGTGTTTGTTCGTCCTAAAGGTCGATTGCGGATGCGGTTAAATGCACTTTCATTTTGGAATAGTTTTAAACGAAACTGTACATACAGTCAGTTATGTTTTCAGAGCAGGACAAAACATCTGATATATTGAAATAGATCTGTGCATCAGTGGCGTTCCGTCCATATAAGCTGCTGCTTATGTTCTGCATACCCAGGCTGTCAAAGAGAATGCGTTCACGTGTTAAATAATATAAACATGCTTTTAAATGAATCCCTTATTTGAGATTGAATCTTCCGGGCAAGCAGATTCACCGCATCTTCCTCGACTCCTCAGAATTGATGCGCGTTCTCAGTTTTGCTGGCGTGCGCGTGATTTCATTAGCTGTCCGCGAAGCGCTCGCCCAAGCGGACAAACGCGCTGTTGTTGCCAGATCCTGATTGCCAAAAATGAACTGTATTTTTGTATATTATATATAATATGTATATTTTCATAATTTCTCAACAATTCAAAATTTGAAAGTCCACAGAAAAAAATAGCCTATATAAAATGTATATAATTTTTTTTAATAATAATAAACAGGAAAAAGAGGAAATATTAAAATATGATTTCGTCTCTGATTTTATTGGTTTTTTAAATAATCTAAAGATATTATTATTTTTGGTATTACTGGTGGTTTTAGCACTCAGCATACCTGGTAAAAAAAATAAAGTCACCGCTCGCCACTGCTGTGCATTAGTTTGAATGCAGCCTGTTAAAGCTCCCTGTCTATGATCTCATCAGTAATAATAAAACGGCAGTAATGCTGAGGAAAAAAGAAAAACCATTGTCCTTAAACTTTCGGATACCTGAAGAAAACTTATTTTAAATAAGTAATTGTTTTAAAAAGTACCTTGCTTATAAAATTTAAAAAATAAAAACATGATATAAAACATATATGAAAATGTAGCCATGTGCAGTAATATTGAAAACTTAGAATTAATTAATGAAAACAGTAATTAAATTGAATCTAGAAAGTAGAGAATATTGACACCTACTTTTACAGAGATTCCAACTATAAACAAAAAGCATAGAAACTGCAATTTTACATGCTTTTAAAATGTGTAAAGTTGTATTTGCACAGCAGAAGAATTAATTGGGGAAAAAATGTAGATCAATAATCGTTTTGGAATCGGATCGTGACTCCCAGAATCGGAATCGGATCGGATCGTGAAGTGCCTGAAGATTCCCACCCCTACTTTTTAAGCACCGACCGAATTGTCTCGATACTATCGAGTATCGAAAAAATCATTTTCGTTCGGTACCAAATTTCGATACCCAAGGATATAATCTTGTCAACGTCAGTGAGCTAGAAAACGTACGGTATCTTTAACGTGCCCGGATCAAATGCTGGTGATTAGCTGCGGGAGACTGCCTTGAAAATCAATAGTTTACGGCGGTTACGCCCACTCGCCCAGAGCTTGTAAATGTGAGGCTGTAATGTACACTATACTTTAAAGCAGTGGTTCTCAACCTTTTTTTGCAGTGGGCCGCACTATGTCCAAGTTCAAGTCTCGTGGGCCGCATATTATTTAATGACGTCATCAATGCTCACTAACCATATATTATGCATCTAAAATTACAATTAGATGTATTATTATCATTAGAGAGTATAATTCTACTTACAATTAATGGGACACCTAATGTTGTGGGGAGCCGACTAATTTGGTGAAATTTGGCTCAAAAGAAAATTGCAGAAAATGTGCGTTCACAAATGTATGTGGATCCAAATATGGAAAGCACTTTTGAACTTAATCTGAGGTTTTGTTCAGAGATGTTTCGCCACATTTCTGCAACTGAGAATGACACATCTTTTTTCTCCTTGTAACGGGTGAAATTGTTGTGGCTCCTTTAAGAGCAGAGTTCCGTTCTGTGCACAGTATGCAGCTATATGCCATGAGTACCGCATGTGTGCGGGTGCGATGGTTTTACTTTTAATTTCTGTTGCTCATTTAAGTTGTCTTCTTTTAATAAGTAACGCCGTTGCCAGGAGAATAAAGCTCAAGATGTGGAATGCGACCCAAGTGCGGTTTGGTTAATTTTCCTGCTGCAACGTGAGTTAGGCGAGCTATCCCTTCACCCTGACTCGGCGCGTTACATACTCTAATAACAAATTTGTCCGTTTTGATCGTTAATTGATGACTGTTTTAAATCTGTCAGAGCGCGCGCTTGTGTGTGGGTTAACTGTGTAATCGCATCAGTTCATAGTTGCGTCAGTTCTGCGCATATATGAAAACATGATCACCAAAATGATTTTGTGACAAAAAATATTGTTCAAAGTTTGTTTAATACATTTATTTGTTTAATACATTTAAAAAAATGAATTGTAAAACCATTTATTATTATTTTATTTATTTTTTATTTATTTATTTTTTTACGTGGTCAGCATCGCGGGCCGCATTTGCATTTGTGACGGGCCGCGGGTTGAGAACCACTGCTTTAAAGCATAGCATACATTTAACGCAAACGATGTTTAAGCGATCAAAAGTATTGCTACATTATGCCAATATTGACGGCAACAGCGTGCGATGCAATATTTGTAAAAAGCATATCGCGCACCTGACACATTCTGTCAGATACAATTCTGGCGCCTCACTGTGCGTTCACACCGCCGGCGGCGAGAGCGTCAAAATTCGCTCTGGCCGCCCTGCAAGCAACGCTGTAGAAAGATTTCTTGACGCTCTGACGATCGAACGCTTGATCTTGTATTTAAAGCGGCCGCAAAGCAAACAAGCATGTCGATCTTGTGCAGACTGACCACAAGTTGGATGTAAGTTAGTTAACCATATTAAATATTTTAAACATGAAAATAAGAAATTGAATTTAATTGTAGTTACATGTTTGCTAACGAAATAAACTAATTAAAAGCCATTTGTATGGTGTGGGTTTTGTGTTCATGGTTAAGTGCAAACTTAAAAACAGGGACACGTCGTAGATTATGGGGAAACCCGCCACAGCAATAATTAACTTCTCCTCCATTTTCCTTGGGAACTAATGTGGCCGGAACCAAGTTTACAGGACTGCGTTCTTTTGAAACCTCTCAGCGGTGAACTTCTACATTCCGATTGGTTGCCGCCGAGCCGCGTCATAGCTCATTACCATAAAGTTGACCTGACTTCAACTCTCCCCGACGCCCACACCGCCCAAAACGCGCCGCGCCGCTCTCGCCGCTTCTCGCCGCCGGCTCACATTGAAAATGAATGACTTCCGGCCACTTTGACGCTCTCGCCGCCGGCGGTGTGAACGCACAGTTAGTCTCAATATAGTCTCAGTATAGGTACAACGCGACATACATTCACATCAAACGATAACTCAGCGGCAGAGTTGCACTCACGCAGGGGCATAATTTTCACTGGGGACACGCTTTTCAAAATCCCGTTTGTGTCCTCCCACTTTCAAAAGGTTTTGTTAAAGTAATCTCTTGTATTGTAGAATGCACGCTCATCACCGCCGAGTTTCGCGGGATCATTGAAACGAAACCAAAAGTAAGACGCGCACAAGCATTTAAAGCAATTTTAATGCCCCACGTTTTGAGAACGACTCCCCAATGCGCGCAAATTAGGCTACATAAAATATCGAAGCTGTTATTAGTATGTGGGCTAATAAGTTGTGTAGGCTAGTTGTCTATTAATAGCTCTGTATCATGCTTGAAGATTCGGTCTCTGTTTGCACTTTGAATTTTGAAAGAGTAGCCTATTTTGTGTCGTTTATTTTTTGTTATTTATAATATATTTTGTCATTTATTTAGATTTTAATCTAAATGCAGTGGTTGCCTCTAATTTAAATGGTTGTACCTATAATAGAGAAAATAAACATCTTGTTCATGTACTCATATTATCATTCATTCTTGTCCCTTGCTTAAGGTGTAAACTAAATATATTAAAAAGGCTTTCAGAATCAGCCCATTTGCTTGTAAAACATCGGCAATCAAAATCGACCACGAAGAATCAATATCGGTGCTACATGCTAATATTTCTGAAGAAGAACTGTTGAGTGATTTCAGGTGATCTTAAAAGGTTAGTTCACCAAAAAATGAAAATTCTGTCATTAATAACTCACCCTAATGTTGTTCCAAACCCATAAGACCTTTGTTTATCTTCAGAACACAAATGAAGATCATTTGGATTTAATCCAAGAGCTTTCTGATCCTCCTATATTTACTGGATATGCATTTTCAATGCCCAGAAAGGAACCAAAAACATAGTCAAAATAAGTCAATGTGATATAAGTGGTTCAATCATAATTATATGAAGCTGCGAGAATACTTCTGTGCAAAGTAAACAAAAATAACTTTATTCAAAGATTTATCTATGGGAGGATCAGAAAGCTCTTGGATTAAATCCAAAATATCTTCATTTGTAGATAATTATGACAGAATTTAAATTTTTGGGTGAACTAAACCTTTAAGCAGCAGTGAGCCTCACAAATACTTAAATCTGATTGAGTTAAAACTGTTCACTGATATATTGTGTTAACTACACTTTGTTAATTTTGTGCTTTTGTTCCTTTGTTTATTGGTCTTAGAGATAAGCCTGATGTGAAAGTGTCACAAACATCCTGAAAAAGTAATCTTGTTAAAATACATTTCTTAAAATAAAAGTATCGAAAAAAGTATCGTTCGGAACCGGTATCGAATTCAGGGTATCGGTATCGGTATCGAACATTTTGGAACGATACCCAGCCCTACTTATTTCAGGGCTTTTTTTTTTTTAAATAAATTTATGAAGTTGTGACAAATTTGTTCTTTCTCTGTCATTATGGTGCATGGAGTGTAAATTGACGTGGGGGAAAAAGTATTTTAAAACAGCTGAACATAAGGCAGCAACATAACAAAACATGAAAAAATAAAAGGGGTATGATTACTTTAGCAAGACACTAAGTATTATTCATAGACACTGGACTATGAATCCTATGACTCACTAAAAGGTCAATCTTAAATTATAAGGTCAAATGTGAGTCTGAAATGTACATTTTTGAGGTGGTTTGAGTTCTTCATTTGAAGCTTTTGTCCTGATAGGGTAGGAAGTGAGGAAGATATTTTTATTGCGAACTCCTACATAAGCTTTCTAAAATCCTATCTGTTCACCATGATGATTTAATTTAGGATCTCATTTTAGACTAAAGCTTTTACAGATCTTAAAGAGATAGTTCACCCAAAAATAAAAATCACCCCATGATTTACTCACCCTCAAGCCATCCTAGATGTATACGAGTTTCTTCTTTCAGACGAATACAATAAGACTTAAAAAATGTATTGGCTCTTCCAAGCTTTAAAATGGCAGTGAATGGGTGTTGAGATTTTGAAGTTTAAAAAAGTGCATCCATCCATCATTAAAAGTACTCCACATGGCTCATGGATTCTGAAGCATTTGTGTAAGATAAACATCTATATTTTTAAACTTCATAAACCGTAATCACTAGTTTCTGCTAACTGTCGTACACACATTCACGAGAGTGTGGCATTTCAGCAGATGAGGTAGGTGTAGTGTAAGCTCCAATGAGAATATGTTAGTCTCACAAGAACCAAGTTTTGTTTACAGCCAAGGAAAATCAGTCTCCTCTTGGCTTTTATTGAAATCCTCTGACACTTTTCTTTACAAACCCTTGTTTTGTACTTCTAATTCATGACCGGTGTTTTGTTTTGCTCTCTTCACTGCACTTCCGCATTCATCACTTCTCATCAGAGCTTACGCTATGCCTACATCCTTCGTCATCTGCAAGAAAGCTGCTCTCTCATGAACGTGTGCGTACGACAGCAGAACCTTAAGATTACAGTTTATAAAGTTTTAAATATGGCTACTTTTCTTACACAAATGCATTGATTTACTTCAGAAGGCCTTTATTAACCCCCAGTGTCATGTGGAGTACTTTTTATGATGGATGAATGCACTTTTTTGGATTTGGAAATCTCAACACCCATTCACTGCCATTATAAAGCTTGGAAGTACCAGGACAATTTTTTATATATATATATATATATATATTAGGGCCGGGACTCGATTAAAAAATTTAATCTAATTAATTAGAGGCTTTGTAATTAATTTCCAAGGGGGTAAATGTGTCCAAATAAACGGGGAATCTGGTGTCCTCGTCGTGAAGGCGCCTGCTCAGGTCCGGGGCGCGAGGGGCGGCGGCTTCTTCAGCGGCATCTTCTTCCTCCGCCTACGCGGCACTTCTGGGGGATGAAACGGCCCGGCATCCTGGCCCGTCAGCCGTCACGGGTGCGGTCCTCATCCGGATCCGCAGCGGCGGTGATGAGGCTTCATTCAGTTCACGTGCTCCTCATCACACACCGCCAGCCCGGGATGTTTTCGCGACTCTCCTCTCCCATACACACCCACTCCCGTTGGGAGCCTGGAGAAGGGCGGCGAATAAGGGACGGGGTGGTGATGATAATTAGGGGGAGGCAGCCGACTCGTCACAGTATATACAATTATATTTTGTTTTGTTGTTTGCAATAAAAGATCACTGTTATCAGTTTGGTTTTTTGGAGGCACCATGCATAAAATGGGATGTAGACACTGAAAATATACTATATGTATATATGTATATATGTAACTTAATACTACTTTATTGGCTTAAATATTCCACAGGCAGAATTGCCAAAGCAACAGAAAAATGTCCATAATTATACTAAATAAACAAGAATCATGACAGAGGAAAGGTTAAAATAAGAAACATATAAGGTGCAGAGTAATGTTACAATATATACAGTGAAATAAAGTGCAACAATGTTAATACCTTGTATATAATACTACACAAATATTACAGAATAAACTCTGTAATTCCATATAATTTTACCTCAGACATGGTTAAAATCATGGATTTGTGCTGTACTACATATTACTGTTTTTTCCCCTTCTTTTTTTCCCCCTTATTATGTTAAGTATGCGCATGCGTTTTAATGACGCGTTACGTCAAAAACGACGCGAAAACGCCTTACGTCACCACGCAATGCAAATTACACAGGCATACCATACGTCACTTTGCGCATGCGCGGTAAACACATACCTGACGTAGGTACCTGACGTCACCGCGCTACAGTCTGCAGCGAGCATAGATATATATACATAGATACCGCATTGGACCGCTCCAAGCACGTAGATGCGTCCGCCATTTTGGAACGGTCCACTTGACGTCATTCACCATACTGTAGGTTCGCAGACCAACGGCTGTGCAGGACTGTGGCTTTTCGAATTTTCAGTGATTACTATGAGATCTATGGGTGAATGACGTCAAGTAGACCGCAGTGAAATGGCGGATGGCTTACGTATAACGGCCCATAGAAACAGTCGCTAATGAGGCATCTATGGCTGTGTCCAAATTCAGGGTCTACATCCTTCGGAGGACTCATTTGAAGGATGTTACGTCACAGCGCCGCGACTAAGGCTGTCCAAATTCATAGGATCCTTCAAATGCGGCCCACAAATACGTCCTCCTTTTCCCCGAATTTGAAGGATGGGTCTGGTGGATCCTTTCCCGTCCTACCTATCCCACAATACC
The DNA here is from genome assembly GCF_049309525.1 of Garra rufa. Classification (NCBI taxonomy): domain Eukaryota; kingdom Metazoa; phylum Chordata; class Actinopteri; order Cypriniformes; family Cyprinidae; genus Garra; species Garra rufa. Next base: position 28,580,980 of record NC_133373.1, read on the forward strand.
TTTCGGCAAAGCGCTTCCAGAATTTTCGCGGTAGTAATGATGGAAGTTTTAAAAAAAACTGGCGTTTCAAAAAATATTCTTTTACAGCGGTTGTCTAGTTAGGCCTTTGGTTTTAGCGTTAAGCTTTTTTTTTTTTTACATTTGTATGTATATATGTTAAAAAACATCACTTTCGTAAACTAGCTTCTTTTTTACTGCCTGTGTGAATATCCCCTTACACACAGGTAATTTCTTGTTAGTGATTGAAGCTGTTTTAACGCTTTTAGGGATGAAAGAGTAGTTATTTTGTTTTTGTGCAGTACAGATAACCTTACTTCTTGCTTAGCGCTGTCACGGTTGCTAGGCGACAGGATATGAGCAACGGGGAAGGGAGGGAACTGAAAGAAGTGTAGGCTGTCCAAATTCACTGACACCTACTTCCCGGTTTTGCGGTCTTCGGAGGACCCCTCCTCCTTCAACCTGGTAGGAAGGATCCTAAGGAGGATGCAGACCCTGAATTTGGACACAGCCAATGTATATATATCTATGGCAGCGAGGAGTACTTGCATATCCTCCATATTTGTAGTTTTTTAACACTTTTTATGCGTGTTTGTAGTTCTAGTCGAATCCTCGTTCACGGCGCAGTATTGCGGGCAATATTAGCCGTTAAGAGTGTGCATTGATCGCTAAGTAGTAGACCATCCGGGAATCTTTGGAATACTTTTTAAACATGCTACGATTTGGGACATACAATACTATTTAGGACGGAGGCAGCTTGTCTGAACGCTAGTTGGTGCTCCAGTATAATCTGTCCGCTCAATCTCAACCAGTGAGAAACGTTCCGCGGTGCAAAACTAAGTGCGATTAAAATGCGTTAAAAAAAATTAACGCGTTATTTTTGTGTAATTAATTAATCTAAATTAACGCGTTAAAGTCCCGGCCCTAATATATATATATATATATATATATATATATATATATATATATATATATATATAACTCAGATTGTCCAAGAGAGAGTCATATACACCTACGATGGCTTGAGGCTTTAAGGAAGTTTCTGTTATATTGCTCTGAAAGCAGTATCCAACTCTACACCATCTCAAGCACAAAAATGAAGAAAGAGGGAAAGTGATTTCCAAAGGTTGAATGGCATGCCTTGTGTGTTGTCAGGGTTTAAAATAATACCATTACAGTTTCCGCTTACAGCATATAAGGGCAGCCAGCCTGACCTCTGTTCTTTCAGCTTTCATCATTCTTGGCCAAGTCAGAAAACTATTTCAAAGCTCCCTGTCAATAACATCTCTCAGCACAAGTATAAGACGGCAAAAGGCAGTATGTAAGGGCATTTTCTAACATCTATACACATCATTGCCAGCAACCAGCCTGAGTAACGCCTCCCTGGTTTTAGATAACTTTAAACGACAGCCATCAATCACTCAGTCTGATCCATCTCCATCTCTTCCCATTTTTCTATTGTTTCTGTGGTTAAGACACACTTATGGTTAATATTATATGACTATTCCTCTGAGCTGGTATGCTTCAACTAAGGGTGAGAAGACATGCAAGACAGCTGACATTAAGTTCTGTTGGGGTTGAGCTAAGGTGAATCTGTGAATTAAACTGAACTGGAGTCATTAAACAATCGTTTCTTGTCCATGTCCCCGTCTATAGCATCCAATTTGATCTGAATAGACTTTTTTAAAAGCACAAAAAGTCCAATTAACGACATTTTAGTCTCCCCTCAAGCACCGAAAAAGAAATACAGCGCGTAAACATTTGACTAAGCGCGTTAATGTTTAATGAGGGAAACGCTGTCTGGTTTTTGATTGGTGGTTTGTTGCTGAACAACTGGACGTGCCGTTCAACTTCTGTTCTTCCATTTATGAACACGGTTTCATAACCATGGGTTAAAAATGCTAGCACGCTATGAATACAAATGCAGTTATGAAACCTTCTCAGTTAAGTCCTGTCATTCAGATTGTGTTATCAGACACTGTACAGAAAGTCCCATCATAACACATCATGTGCCCAGATGATGCACCAATCCAGATGGGGATTCTGTCTTATAGCTGTCAGCACACAATTATTTCCTCATTACATAAACAACAGGGATTTATCTCATAAAACAATATTGGTACACGTCCACCTGAATATTTAGGTGTCAAGTCACTGCTTTGGGAGTCTATGCACCACACATGGTGGAAATTATCAGGGCTTATAGCTGTTATCCTTTAGTAAAAAGTTATCATTTGATTTCATTATTAACTGAGAAGATTTATCTCTCAACAATGTCTTTTGTGTCTCTCGGGATTAAAATTTAAAGCCGTACTTATCTTACCTTCATTCCAATGTGACACACAAACCAATATAATGTTGGTCCTTGCCCTTGTTCAGCTTCTGTGATAGAGGTGAACGTGAGAAGACAAAGACATGGGGAAAAAACATGGACACTACAATTAATATTTGAGCTCTTTGTCTAATCTCCACAGCGCCATCAGCTAAAAGAGGCCAAGTCTGGCTAATATGAGGCATTAATGATTTTCTTTTTCTTTTTATTGTGGTGTGTGGCACTCAGGGACTAGAATTAAATCTTGTGCATTTGCCCAAACGCTTCCTCATACCTTATATTGAGCTGACTGGACTGCAGTACAAGAAAAGAAGTCATGTTTTCTGAGTACATGTGTAAATTCCAACTGTGGCTTAGTGGATTAGCTCCCTCATATGATTTCTGGGGATGTGAGGGTTGGTATAGCTGGAGGAGAACAGACTGCAGACTGAGGAGAAAAGGAAACACACCTACACACACACACACACACACACACACACACACACACACACACACACACATACTGTATCTCCCTAGACCCTACATGACTTTAGATGTCTTGCTTCACAGACAGAGAGAAAAACACCCCAACTCAAGTTAGTGTCTGTGTTTGTTTTAAGGATGAGAAAACAACAGAACAGTAAGAGAGAAAAAGGACATAGAGAGAGATTTAACCTCAATTATCCTTATGAGCAGAGACATCTTATGAGAGGCTGTGAGTAATGTTCTAAGCGTCCACTGGATTGGAATAATATCTCCTAAAGCAGGCCTCCGAAAACCCCTAGAAAAACAAAAATACAAAGGACTGCATTCCTAAAGAAACTGAGGTCACTTTGCTGCATGCAGCTGGCAGGAAACTTTCTGATTCTATCCAGTGTTCCATTTAAAGATACAGAGGCTTCACACAATAGTTTGAAGTGGAAACTGACAAATCAATGGCATCAATTAATATATGTTGTCAAAGAAAGAAATATGTTTGTAGAATCTGCAAAATGGTAATTATATTACCAAAATAAAAGGGATCATAGAAAATGCATGTTGTTTTTTATTTAGTACTGACCTGAATAAGATATTTCACATAAAAGACGTTTACATATAGTCCACAAGAGAAAATAATAGTTGAATTTATAAAAATGACCCTGTTCAAAAGTTTACATACACTTGATTCTTAATACTGTGTTGTTACCTGAATGATCCACAGCTGTATTTTTTTTATTTTCATTTAGTGATAGTTGTTCATGAGTCCCTTGTTTGAACAGTTAAACTGCCTGCTGTTCTTTAGAAAAATTCTTCAGGCCCCAAATTCTTTGGTTTTTCAACCTTTTTGTGTATTTAAACCCTTCCCAACAATGACTGAATGATTTTGAGGTCCATCTTTTCACACTGAGGACAACTGAGAAACTCATATGCAATTATTGCAGTAGGTTCAAACGCTCACTGATGCTCCAGAAGGAAACACAATGCATTAAGGGGTTGAAAACTTTTGAATTTGAAGATCAGGGTAAATTTGACTTATTCCCCCGGTTTCACAGACAAGGCTTAAGCCTAGTCCTAGACTAAAATGTAAGCCTGAGCTGTTTCAACTGAAACAAAATTGCACTGATTGATCTTAAAATATATCAGTGCCTTTGTTTTGTCTCAAGATGCACACCTTTAATGTTTTTTTTCCAAGCATGTTTATAAAAATGACTTAAATGTCCTAATTGAACTATGGCCTAAGAAACATCTTCTGTAGCTTCAGAAGGGCAGTACTTAATTTAAAAATATGACATTTAGGCAAAATTAGAAAAAATTAGACACCTTTATTCTGTTCAATGTCTTCTAGAGCATTAGTGAGCATTTGAACCTTTTGTAATAGTTGAGTATGAGTCCGTCAGTTGTCCTCAGTGTGAAAAGATGGATCTCAAAATCATACAGTCATTGTTGGAAAAGGTTCAAAAATTTGAATTTTCTGAAGAACATCAGGCAGTTTAACTGTTCAGGACAAACAACTATCACAAAAAAAAAAAAAAAAAAACAGCTGTGGATCATTCGTTAAAAAACACAGTATTAATAATCAAGTGTATGCAAACTTTCGAATAGTGTCATTTTTATAAATTCAACTATTATTTTCTCTTGTGGACTATATGTAAACGCATTTTAAGTTAAATATCTTATTCAGGTTAGTACTAAATAAAAAAAACATGCATTTTGTATGATCCCTTTTATTTTGGTAAAGTAATTAACACTTTGGAGATTCTGCATAGTATAGTAAAACATATAAAATGGATGTCTTCTGCAGACCTAAAAGCTCCTGATCACCAACAGATGGCATTGATGCTGCAAAGATGGATGTTGAACATGTTGGAATGATTATATGTTTCTGTTTTATCACATAGCAATAAAAAAATCATTTATCACAGCTTAATATAGTTATCCATTCCTATAATATAAAAGTAATTTAATTTACATGGGAGATTCATCAAGTGTTTATTTATTTATTTATTTTAAAATCACATTACATTGTCATTGTCTTTGATGCTACAAAAAATGAGTGCTGGAAGAAACTTCAGCATAGTACGGTAGTTTGGTATTGACTGATATCTCACGGCGGCTTTTTTTTAGTAGAATATATAAATAAGCTTTTTAGCTAGGAAAAAACTCAAATAAATTTCATTCTATTTGTAAAGCATGTAATAAACTGGCATTTAGTAATAAGCGTAAACACAGGAACAATAACATTCCGGAACTACTCTTGCCTTGTCTTCTGGGAAACAATATCTGCCACTATGAGACAGCCCGTCCTTCAGAGCTGCTCAAATCAATCCTGACAGTAACCATTTAAATAAAGAATCTCAGAGGAAGATAACCTGACAGTGAAAGGTGACTCTGCATGCTAATCTGGCAAACTGAATTCACTGTTACAAAGTAAATCTCATCTTAATAAGGTTTCAAAAATGCCAGGCAATGCACTATTCCTAATAAAATGAAGAGTATTATTAGACTGAGTGACTGACTATTTTATTGCTATGAAGTTTTGGTGAGTCAGATCACTTCCTTTTGCCCCCACTCTTACGTCCACTTGACTGGACCACAGTAGGGGTTTTCTCTTGCTCAACTTGTTCGACTGTTTCCATTGGTGGCTCTTCCACTTTCTTTTGTGGTTGCTCCTTTGGGATGCGGGAACAGAATGCCTCACGAGCATGCAGCATCTTTTGCCGATATGCATCCATTGTGTCCTATAACAGAAAATCAAACTCTTTTTCTTTCTTTTAGCACCATAAAACACTGCACTACTATGGTACAAATACCAACTATAAAAACAACATTTTGTGTGGTAAATCTGAAATTATAGTATCAACACATCACAAACCTGAAAGCCAATGTATGTCTCCAGCTGTCGTTTCATCATTTCCTTACGTGCAGTTTTTTCCTGTTTACGCTGTTCCAGAATATTGTCCCAGATCAAGCGGAAACTTTGGAACTTCTCAGAGCGTTCTCTCCTCTGCTCCTCCTCTATAGTTTCATCCTTCAGACGAGGCTGTGGTAAAGACTTTCTTCAAACAAAAACAGAGTGAAACAATGAGAGAAAGTGAAGAACGTATACACTACTGTTCAAAATTTTGAAAGTTTTTTTTTTCAGAAAGGATACATTAAAGGAGTAGTTCACTTACAGAACAAAAATGTACAGACAATGTACTCACCCCATTGTCATCCAAGATGTTCATGCCTTTCTTTCTTCAGTCGTAAAGAAATTATGATTTTTAGGAAAACATTTCAGGAATAATCTCCAATATTGTGGAATTCAATGGTGCTTGTGAGTTTGAACATCCAAAATGCAGTTTAAATGCAGCTTTAAAGGGCTCTAAATGATTCCAGCCGAGGAATAAGGGTCCTATCAACAAAACAATTTGTCATTTTCCAAAAAAAAAAAAAAAAAAAAAGTATATACTTTTAACCTCAAATGCTTGTCTTGTCTAGCTCTGCAATGCGTATGCGTACTCTGTATAATCCGGGTCAATACAGTTAGGGTATTTCGAAAAACTCCCATCTCATTTTCTCCTCCAACTTTAAAATCGCCCTACATCGCTGCAAAAGTACCAACCCAGTGTACGAAGTGAACATGCAAAGAAGGTCAAACGCCCTTTACTAAAAAAAAAAGGTAAAACGGTGATGTTGATTTTGAAGTTGGAGGAGAAAATGAGATGGGAGTTTTTTGAAATCCTAACTGCATTGACCCAGATTATACAGAGTATGCATGCGCATGGCAAAGCTAGACAAGACGAGCATTTGAGGTTAAAAAGTATATACATTTTTTGTGGGTTTTTTTTAGAAAATGACCAATAGTTTTGCTAGATAAGACCCTTATTCCTTGACTGGGATCATGTACAGCCCTTTGAAGCTGCACTGAAACAGCATTTTTGGCATTCAAACTCGCAAGCACCATAGAAGTCCACTATATGGAGAGAAATCCTGAAAGGTTTTTCTCAAAAACATAATTTCTTTACGACTGAAGAAAGAAAGGCATGAACATCTTGGATGACAATGGGGTGAGTACAATATCTGTAACTTATTGTTCTGGAAGTGAACTACTTTAAATGAATTTAACAAAAATCAGCATTAGTATAATATCTGAAGGATTAGTGACATTTAAGACTAGAGTAATGTCTGAAGTAATACAACTGTGCCATCACAGGAAATTATTACATGTGTGTATGTGTTGTACCTGATAAATGGTGTATAATCAATATCATTTTTGTCAGTGTTCTGTATGAACTCTCCACTCTGTTGGGGTTGAGGTTGAGTGTCTACAAAATACAAACATTGAAAATGTCAGGCCATGTACTAAACATACCCATATAAAACTATATTAAAAGAGGACATATCATGAAAATTTGACTTTGTTTAACTGCTATAAATGGGTTTCCGGTGCATCTACCAACCCAGAATACATAAAAAAGGACAACCCAGTAACTTTGTTTTTGGTAAGCCTTTCTCTGCAAGCATGTGAAAACACGAGGGGATCTTATTATATATTACCGCCCCTTAATCTGCACCTTTTAACCCACTGCACCACTATTCTGTTTCCACAAGCGACAATGGTGTACCAGTTCTATCACCAAGTTCAAGCAAAGCATGCTAACTGTTCTGTTGCTGGCTCCACAGATGAGCACAGAACACTATTTAGAGTCCCAGCCTCAGAGGAGACAAGAGAGCAGTGGATTTATTGATTTATTTACTGTATATTATACTGCTGCCACACAGATCTAATATAAACATGCAAGTTCTTTCCCAGCTGTTTAACTTTACAGACGTAGCCAACATATTTTGTAACTCATGTGTGTTTTTAACATAAACTTGAATGTATTTGACAGTTTAAGCGTAATAAGACAGTTCTATGCATGTGCTTCGGATGTGTGTGCTCACAAAACCCTATATCAGAAGTTTAAACAAATATGCACATGCACAAAAACAGTGTGTTTCTGCTTCCACTTAAAATAGGCCTTTTCAAAGTGATATAATAAATTATCTGTGTTGTATTTTGAGCTGAAAATTCACAGACACGTTCTGGGGACATCTGAGACGTATATTACATCCTGTAAAAACTGGCATAATAGGTCTTCTTTAAACAATCTGGTTGTGTGTATCTTTGTGTGTAACCTGTTTCAGCCGTGACAGGCTCTTTACTCTCTGCACGCTCTTGTAGATCTTTAAGATAGCGCAGCCGGGTCTGATGAGCCTTTAAAACAAACCAATCAGTTACACATGCAGGATTGTTTGAGCACACAGAGTAGATTTACTTCTACCTTTACAGTTATGTGGTACCTTTGCTGCTCTGCCGGGCTCAGCTGCTTCCCAGGCCAGTTTCATGGCTCTGATCTCCTCTAGTTTCTCAGTGTCTTTCCTCACCTCTATACTTCCTGCCTCACTGTGGTCACTCACCACACGCAGGGTCCAGTGTGGCTTACTCACATCTAGATTCTGCACACACAAACAAACAAGCTACCATTTACACTATACCGTTCAAAAGTTTGTAAGATGTTTAATTTTTTTTTTGAGGAAATCATGCTACATTTCTTTCAAGATTCTTTCATAAATATAAAGTTCAAAAGAACAGCATTTTTTAAAATAGAAATCTTTTTTAACAATATAATTGACTTTACTGTCACTTTTACTCTGCTGAAGAAAAAAAAAATCTCAAAAAAAAAAAACTGACCTCAAATTTCTGAACAGTAGTGTATGCTATGCTTACAACTCATCCTAATAAAATTTGCAAACATGAAGTCTCTTTCTTACATTTCTGACAATGACACACGGTATCAGAGCTTAACCTGAGAGACTTGAAATGTATAAATTAAAACATCTTGATCCATTCCGAGGTTAAAAAACACTTATGGGAGAGAAATTTGCACTTCTGTATATTTATGAGAGAAGTTCTTTCTGCAAGAGAATATGGAGGTAAATGATTTAAACATGCGGTGGGACTCGATGCTGACATTAAAACATTATACACAGACACACATATACTGTACTGACTTGTTCCATAAAGGTGCTTGACTTAGATGTTAGTTTGTCCTTTTCTCGTTCCTTAGTCTTGCTGGTTGGTTTGGGAGCAGATTTCTGGCCCTCATTGTTTGGTTGGTCTGTACCCACAGGCGTGGATGTGCCATCCAAAAGATCCCCAAACACTGCCAAAGACAAAAACCGAGATCAAACAGACAAGACAATACAGAAAAAAAAATTGAGGTCTTCACTCAAAAGTGAGCCAAATATGAAATAAAATTAACTAGAAGCTAAAGTTCGATTACAAACTTTAAATGTTGGCTTGGAGAGCCAACCCGGGCAGCCTTGTGGCAAAAGAACATAGAGCACTTGTGTGTCCGGCGTTCTCGAGCTGCCCACATCTGATTTATTTCTCTGCAGTTCATGTTCACTTGAGACATACAGTCGTGGCCAAAAGTTTTGAGAATTACATAAATATTGGAAATTGGAAAAGTTGCTGCTTAAGTTTTTATAATAGCAATTTGCATATACTCCAGAATGTTAAGAAGAGTGATCAGATGAATTGCATAGTCCTTCTTTGCCATGAAAATTAACTTAATCCCGAAAAAAACTTCCCACTGCATTGTTAAGAAGGCTTCAAGGCGTCAAAGAAAGTCCAGCAAGCGCCAGGATGGTCTCCTAAAGAGGATTCAGCTGCGGGATCGGAGTGCCACCAGTGCAGAGCTTGCTCAGGAATGGCAGCAGGCAGGTGTGAGCGCATCTGCACGCACAGTGAGGCCAAGACTTTTGGAAGATGGCCTGGTGTCAAGAAGGGCAGCAAAGAAGCCACTTCTCTCCAAAAAAACCATGATTATTGGAGAGTCTTGTTATGCGTCCTGCCGCCTCAGCATCTGACGGCTCATCTGAAAGTGGTCTAATATTTAGATGTTTTAGCTTGACGTTACACATATTGTTAAAACTTTGGATTATTTCTTTAATTTTTGTTTTGCAATTTCTATTGTTTATTATTCGTTACTGTGTTGCTATTTATTCTAGTCTGACCGTTTCCTGAAAAAAATCTAAATTAAAAAATCCAATCTATGTAATGAATACTTTTTTTTTAATTAAGTTTATTTGTGTTGTTCTCTTATTCATATTATAAATGATACAAGCAAACAAATTAATCATTCATTAGGTGAAGCTGTGCACTTGAATTTCACATCACATCATCCTATGCAGTGTGTGCAAGTTATTATTGCACATTGTTGTCTATGGGCTATTTTCGTCTGGGCCTCCTCATTTAGGGGTCACACTTGGCTCCCTCGCGGTCAAAAGTGACCGAAGCCTTAAAAAGTAACTTTTTTTTTTCTTCAGGAATATCAATTAAATACATTTTTGTTCAATAATATTTTGTGATTATTATTTAGAATTTTGAGCATTTTTTATGAATCTATGCAATATTTATACAGTTTTAATGAACATTTTTCCCCACTAGAATTATATTTTATATTATATTTTTTAATTTAATTATGTATTTATTATTTTTCAATAAATACAACATTTCACATTAAAATAGAGTAAAAGCATTTAAAATCCATTTTTTAAAGTGAAAATTGCACCATCTAGTGGCATAAAAAATTAAAACTTGTGTAATGTCATGTAACCTCCTGTATCTCCCTATATACATATATACAGGGGCTTTGGGATTCCTTTTTTTTTTTTTTTTTTTTTACTGTTTCTTCATTTTAATAGGCTTTGCATTTAGAAATATATTCAGACATTCTAAAAGATTACTTTTGGCAAGGTTTAGATATTTTTTGATTGGATAAATATCAGGTTTTGCATATTTCTGCTTATTTCTGTGTGTGTGTGTGTGTGTGTGTGTGTGTGTGTGTGTACCTGGTATTCATCACGTTGTGGGGACCAAATATCCCCACAAGGATAGGAATACCAGTAGATTTTGACCTTGTAGGGACATTTCTCAGGTCCCCATGAGGAAACAGGCTTATAAATCATGCACAATGAGTTTTTTTGATGAAGTAAAAGTGTGCACAATCTCCTGTGAGGGCTAGGTTTAGGTGTAGGGTAGGTGTAGGGCGATAGAAAATATGGTTTGTACAGTATAAAAACCATTACGCCTATGGAATGTCCCCATAAAACATGTAAACCCAACGTGTGTGTGTGTGTGTGTGTGTGTGTGTGTGTGTGTGTGTGTGTGTGTGTGTGTGTGTGTGTGTGTGTGTGTGTGTGCGCGCGCGTGTGTGTGTGCGCGCGTGTGTGTGTGTCAGTTCTGTACTTTTGTTATTTTAGAGTGTCAGTCCTTGCTTGCTGAACACTTCTTTTCAGCACAGTGGCTGATTTGTAGCTTGTACTACCAAAAGATTCTCTGAATTATCGCATTTTTTCGTATTTCCCGTTCATTTCCTATGTCGGTCATTTTTGACCGTGAAGGAGCCAAGTGTGACTATTTTTTTTTTTTTTTACCCTTTAACATATCCGAATCATGTCACTGATTTTTTTTGTGTACTCACATAGCTAATGCAACAAAAGTCACCAAGTGTCATCTCATTCTGATGAAGCTACGATTTTTAAAAATTCAAAACATAAATTTTTTTGACCGAAGAGGCCCAGAGGGTTAAATAACATGAATTGTCTAAATTTATTGAATAGTGACAATGAATTAATATTACACCACACAATTATGTAGTTACTTCATTTTAATTCCCTTTGCGTGTTTCAAGGCACTTCAGTGGACCTTTAAATCGCTGTAATATTTTAATTTTAAAGGCGGGCAAATTCGTGCAAATGATGTCCTTTGTGGCCACATATACAGAGAAAGTACGCGCTGAATGTATGTATAGGCGCTGAAGGAAAGCTTTCGGTTTTGAATAAAACAGCTCACAAACAGCTGAATTTAGCTCTTGATGTGTTCTAATGGGTATTTACAATTAAATCGCTGGAATATTTTAATTTTAAAGGCGGTATTTATTTGTATTTTAAACCGATTTCAAAGTGAAAGTAGGTCACCGATCTCCTCTTGAATGGAGTGGAATTACTCCGTTAGAAGGCGCATTTTTTCTCAGCCCATTCAAGTCTATGGGACATTTTTTCATTCAGTGGAGTGGAATTGCCTCTTTAGAGGGGGCATTTTTTCTCAGCCCATGTAAGTCTGGACTCTCCAAGCCAACATAATAATAAAATGACTGTCATTCTGATTACATGATTAATACATTTATTTAAACACAAGGTTTATTTTTGTAAATATAAGGCATGTAATTTTAAATTTTAAACTTATTTGAATTAGCAAGCCATTTTAGCTTGGTAAAAACTTTGCACTTGGTATTGGCTCAACCAGCTTTATGCATTTTAAGAATGCACCCACATTTATTTGGTGAATTTCTTTATTGCACAATGCACATTTCTTAATATTATCTCTAAAATTTGTATCACTATTTATAAGGATTGTATGCTCTCTGTATAATATCAGTCTTTAAATGCAAAATATTTTAAGTGCACTTGAAGCATATTTGTAATAGTTCCACTTTAGCACAATCAAATATACTTACATCATTACAGTTGAGGTCAAAAGTTTACATACACCTTGCAGAATCTGCAAAATGCTATTTATTAGACCAAAATAAGAGGGATCATACAAAATGCATGTTATTTTTTATTTAGTACTGACCTGAATAAGATATTTCAGGTAAATCAGGGTCAATTTAACTTATTTTGTCCTCTGGGAAACTTATCTTCTGTAACTTCTGAGGGGCAATACTAAATAAATACGAAATTTAGGCAAAATAATTTTTTTTTATTCAAAAGTTTACACCCCTGGCTCTTAATGCATGGTTTTCCTTCTGAAGCGTCAGTGAGCGATTGAACCTTCTGTGATAGTCGCACGAGTCCCTCAGTTGTCCTCACTGTAAAAATATGGATCTCTAAATTATAGTCTTTGTTGGAAAGGGTTCAAATACATAAAAATGCTGAAAAAACAAAGAACTTGTTGGATCTGGACCTGACCTTCTCTTGTTGACTATTTGTATGTGAAGTATCTTATTCAGGTCAGTACAAAAAAAAAATAACATGCATTTTGTATGATCCCTCTTATTTTGCTAAAATAATTAACATTTTGCAGATTCCGCAAGGTGTATGTAAACTTTTGACCTCAACTGTACGTATATCTTTAGTTGGACCTCAGCACCACTTCCGCACATTTGAAGTGCATTAAGCACAAAATCAGTTATTCCAATTGAGCAGACTTTGCCAGTTTAACATTCCAAAAGTACACCTGCAGGGTATTCTTATTAAGCACATACATATGTAAATGTGTTTGTAGTATACTTAGTAACACAAAAATAACACTTCAAACCTTAAAGTGTTTTATACAGCTTCTCTTGGCTTTTATAAATGTAAACGCAGATGTAAATCCTGCTAGATGGCAGTGTTGCTCTATTTAAAAAACAGAGCTAAATCTCTTTCACCTTCTTCCCTTATTCTATGTGTAAGGGTACATCCTACTGGACAGTTTACTTAGGGCATCCTCAGTATCCATAAGGACACCATCACAGACCCCTGATCACTGATTTAATGTTAAGTCATACCATGCTGTCTGACAGCACAGCACAGTAACATGTCACTTACTCTCAACTCACTCTATGTATACCCCAACTCACTGAGAATACGAGACTGGACCGGCTATTGGAAAGCTATTTTGGGTGTCTGACTGTGGATTTTCTATTGCTTGTTACTAATTATGCTTAGTTTAGTCATCAGCAGGAATGTGATTTGTACTTTAATTAAGATTTTGTGTTTAAACATGAACATTCAACCATTTTATTAAGAATACATATATAGAAATCAAGCATAGAGGTCATTCCAGTCAGGAGCCCAAAGGGTCGCCATACTGTATGCCTTCCATATGTGCCTGATGAACATCCAGCAGAGTTCAGTGCACTGGGCCTGGTTCCCATGTGCTTTTATTGATTGGTGTGTGTAGTAACTGTTCAGGGTGGCTCCTGCTCCACTGAGAGCCACTCAACTGGGTTAATTCAATTCTCTTTCCTCCAGAAATACTTCCCAGGGCACCAGAGGCCAAGAGCCAACTTCATTTGACTTCCCATTGACCCATTTACACAAGCTTATCAGGAAATGAAACGAAGGGCACGTGTGGATTGTGACGCACACGCTTGCGAAAGTACAGTGCGCACACGTGGATCTACACACACTCACACCAGGGATAAAAGCCCAATCCGAGACATTTAACCACATAGATTCTTAATTATGGATTCACAATCAAACAAAAAAAGGAAAAAAGCAAAGAATACATTTAATATCAAGGGATCAGGAGGACAAAAGAATCTTAATATTATTACTGGAGCCAGGCCATCATGCAAACTAGTTCATCTCCAGTACCACTTCAAAATACACACACATCCAATAGACTAGCTCTCTCTTTTCCTCTCCCTCCATCTCAATCCTTCCCATTTCCATTTCTATGAGCTTCCTGCTTATTCATTTTTCCTCAGTGAAATCAAGGTTGTTTTCAGCTATTTCACTAAGCTGACCCACTGCAAATGACCTTATGTCATCCGTCCAAGGGCAAAGCAAATCGCATTTCCCTATTTACCACAAGCAGATGAATTTAGTAGGCTTCCATTATATTTTTGACGGCCAGCTTTCGGCTAATCAAAAGGAGCACAGGTGGGACGAGAGTCAGCCTATTCAGTACGCTCCAGATTCAATGAGGAAACATGAGCAGAGATTCAAATCATATACAGCCAGATGAGTCCAGGACAAGGTTACTACGAATCTATTATGAAGACAAAAATGCTTTCATTAAAGATAACAAAATTTTTTAAAAAAATAAATACGTAAATTAAAACAAGAGTTTTCATTTCTAAATGCTAATGACAGAATGACATGGCTTATTTTTTTTAATTTAATTACTTTTTCCAAGCCTGGCTTCCACTACTAAAAAAAACAAGAATTTAGAATTTTGTTTAGCTGATACAAACAACCTCAAAAACATGTGATTCGATGGCATGAACCTCACAAACTTAGCAGGCAGTTGTTCGCCAAACTGAGTGGATCCAGTCTGAATCATCAGGGCTGGATCAACTAGCAAAGGCACATTTTTAGCACATTTCACTGCCAAAAGGTACTGCAGTATGCAGTATTGATGTGCTTTGGCAAAAAGAGACTGAGTTGAATTTTTATGGTATTTCGGTATTATTTCATGATGCATTCTTATAAAGCGTCATGTCTGTCATTGTTATAATCAATTGAAACCAAATATAAATGTGAAAAGCAGTCACTAAAATAGAAACAATGTTTCTAACGCACCAATATATACAGTCGTGGCCAAAAGTTTTGAGAATTACATAAATATTGGAAATTGGAAAAGTTGCTGCTTAAGTTTTTATAATAGCAATTTGCATATACTCCAGAACGTTATGAAGAGTGATCAGATGAATTGCATAGTCCTTCTTTGCCATGAAAATTAACTTAATCCTGAAAAAAATTTTCCACTGCATTGTTAAGAAGGCTTCAGGGCGTCCAAGAAAGTCCAGCAAGCGCCAGGATCGTCTCCTAAAGAGGATTCAGCTGCGGGATCGGAGTGCCACCAGTGCAGAGCTTGCTCAGGAATGGCAGCAGGCAGGTGTGAGCGCATCTGCACGCACAGTGAGGCCAAGACTTTTGGAAGATGGCCTGGTGTCAAGAAGGGCAGCAAAGAAGCCACTTCTCTCCAAAAAAAACATCAGGGACAGATTGATCTTCTGCAAAAAGTATGGCAAATGGACTGCTGAGGACTGGGGCAAAGTCATATTCTCCGATGAAGCCTCTTTCCGATTGTTTGGGGCATCTGAAAAAAGGCTTGTCCGGAGAAAAAAAAAGGTGAGCGCTACCATCAGTCCTGTGTCATGCCAACAGTAAAGCATCCTGAGACCATTCATGTGTGGGGTTGCTTCTCATCCAAGGGAGTGGGCTCACTCACAACTTTGCCCAAAAACACAGCCATGAATAAAGAATGGTACCAAAACACCCTCCAACAGCAATTTCTTCCAACAATCCAACAACAGTTTGGTGAAGAACAATGCATTTTCCAGCACGATGGAGCACCGTGCCATAAGGCAAAAGTGATGACTAAGTGGCTCGTGGACCAAAACGTTGATATTTTGGTTCATGGCCTGGAAACTCCCCAGATCTTAAAACTTGTGGTCAATCCTCAATCCCCCACTAATTCTGACAAACTCCAAGAAGTGATTATGAAAGAATGGGTAGCTATCAGTCAGGATTTGGCCCAGAAGTTGATTGAGAGCATGCCCAGTCGAATTGCAGAGGTCCTGAAAAAGAAGGGCCAACACTGCAAATACTGACTCTTTGCATAAATGTGATGTAATTGTCGATAAAAGCCTTTGAAACGTATGAAGTGCTTGTAATTATATTTCAGTACATCACAGAAACAACTGAAACAAAGATCTAAAAGCAGTTTAGCAGCAAACTTTGTGAAAACTAATATTTGTGTCATTCTCAAAACTTTTGGCCACGACTGTATATAAAAAGAGAACACACAGTCAAACCAAAATGTATTCAGACACCGTCAATCTTTCGCATGTTATCAGTTTATTCGCTATACAGTAGTTCAGAAAATGGTAATATAATATGGCAAGAACTCAAGAGTTAAACTGTGCCAGAACAAATTCATCTTGATAATGTCAGATAACTCTGATAGAAAGGTATATAACAAAACATGTCCCAAATTTTTGGGTATAATATGTCACAGTTTACTTTATTTTGCTATCGTCACTTACATAAATGAACTATAGTGTCCTGCACCCACTAGTAAAAAAAAATCTAAAATTATATCTGGTGTCTGAATAATTTTTGGTTTGACTGTAATTATAACTTATTATTTTATTTCATCAATGAAGGATATATACTGTCCAATATACTGCTTATTCACTTATTCACTGCATCATTGACTGTACCTCTCATTTCATTGCGCTCTATGTCTCTGAGTTTCTGGATGAAGGAAGAGAGAGATTCATCTAAAGGCCAGCTCTCCTGCAACACCTCCGCCTGTATATAATACTTATGAAACTAAGACACACACAGACACACATAATCATAAAAAGTCATAAGAAACATCAGTGTATGAACAAAAGTACAATTAAAATACAAAGAGATCAGCAATCTGCATACAAACAGAATGATTACAATATATAAACACAATTAAAAAAAATACTTTTTCTTAGAACTTTGTAGCTAGAAGTTCAGATGCCACCACACACACACACACACACACACACACTAAAGTGACAGCAAAAGCTGTCTGTGGTGACAGGTACCAGTATGTCTGTAGGGTGCTGGTCACTCCCTTCCTTTCCTCCGCCCCCTCCTGTCACTCTCCCTTCTGCTGTAAGGCTGCCCTGATCCTGCCTCGCCCCCGCCTGGGCCACAGAACCGCCTGCAACCAATACACACACATACAAACAGAGACACAAATGAACACCCTATAAATACACTCTAGAGCTGGCAGAGTCAAGCTGTAGCTAAGTAACTGAGATAGTGACTTTATAAAGTGAATATGTGTTAAGACAAAATGTGGAGTGGGTGGACAAGAACACTTGGACTAAAGAAAAAGAAAGGAGTGCAAACTATACCTTAGTTTTTGTGAGTTTACAGGAACATCACAGTTTACAGTCTGTGGGTGACAGACTGTATCTGTGATTTGTTCATGTGTCGAAATACGTGCATACGCGAATGTGTCTGTTTAAAAATCCCTGCATATCTAGAGTGGTCCTTTCTTTCTATGAATTATACAGTTGAGGTCAAAAGTTTACATCCTCCTTTCAGAATCTGCAAAATGTTAATTATTTTAACAAAATAAGAGGGATCATACAAAATGCATGTTATTGTTTTTTTTAAGCACTGACATTTCACATAAAAGATGTTTACATACAGTACACAAGAGAATTTATAAAAATAACCCTGTTCAAAAGTTTACATCCCCTTGATTCTAAATACTGAGTTGTTACCTGAATGAACCACAGCTGTGTTTTTAGTGATAGTTGTTCATTGTTCTTCAGAAAATCCTTCAGGTCCCACAAATTCTTTGGTTTTCCAGCATTGCTGTGTATTTGAACCCTTTCTAACAATAACTGTATGATTTTGAGATCCATGTTTTCACACTAAGGACAACTGAGGGACTCATATGCAACTATTACAGAAGGTTCAAATTCTCACTGATTCTCCAGAGGGAAAATTTTGCATTAAGAGCTGGGAGTGAAAACTTTTAAAAAGAATGGAGATGTGTGCATTTTTCTTTTTTCCTAAATATCATATTTTTGAAGTTTTCACCCCCTGGCTCTTAATGTATGTTTTTCCTTCTGGAGCATCAGTGAGAATTTGAACCTTCTGTAATTGTTGCATAGAAGTCCAGCGGGCAGTTTAACTGTTCAAGACAAACAAGGGACTTATGAACAACTATCAACAAAACTAAACAACTAAACAAAAAAACACAGCTGTGCATATTCAGATAACAACACAGTATTAAGAATCAAGGGGATGTAAACTTTTGAAAGGGGTCATTTTTTTATAAATTCAACTATTATTTTCTCCTGTGGACTATATGTAAACATCTTTTATGTGAAATATCTTATTCAGGTTAGTACTAAATAAACAACAACATGCATTTTGTATGATCCCTCTTATTTTGGTCAAATAATCAACATTTTGCAGATTCTAAAAGGGGGATTTAAACTTTTGACCTCAACTGTAATTCATTTTAAGTTTAAAATAATCTATAATTAATTACTGCTTATATCTATTTCTTTATCATTTAGAGTCTGCAATTAAGAAATTTCTTTTCGACTGAAGAAAAAAAAGACATAAACATCTTGGATGACATGGGGGAGAGTAAATTATCAGGAAATTTTAATTCTGGAATAAAATTTATCATTTAACACTACATTTTCTTTATAATTTCCAAACTCCATAATGTATATGAATGTGTGTGTGTACAAACCAATGCTGCCTACAAAGCAGTAGACTGGAATGATGACATGCCCTTTGCCCTGACTGCTGGCGACCTCTTTCTCATGGTCTAGGATACTGAGTTTAATGTAGACGTCTGATTTTGAAGTCTGAAACTGCACAGTGGCACTGTGATCACTGGAGACGTTTACCACGTGTCTGACAGGAAAAACACACACAGTTTAGATCAGCAACTACTGACTGACAAACAGCGCCGGCGCTCCACACACGCACACCACGCACTGCGCGTAGGGCACCAAGTGCCTGGGGGGGCACAAATCTGGGTTGTGAAAAATCATCACAACAGGCTACTAGTATAAATAACAAATAAAATATGTCTAAAGCATGTTGATATACAAAAGCAAGTTCAGGTATAAAACAATGTTAATTTCAACATTAAACTAATATAAAAGTGTTTATATTCACCGCCTGTGTTTTATCCTATTGGTAATTATTGTAAAATAAACGCTAAAACGCTTGTGTTTTCAGTCAGTGTCTAGCAAGGATGAAGTTGCCCGATCGCCATTTCCTCTTTACAGACTACATAATGAAATAGTTTTTGTTTTTGATTTGTTCTATTTCGTTAAGTAATAATTTAAAGCTTTCTATAAATACATGTATCTTGTCTGTGAGTTATGTATTTGCTGAGTTTTGCTGAGAAGAACTCCTGTTGAGATGACATGAAGGAATCATGTTTGTTTTCAACGTTTCAAGCACCGCTTGCAACATTTTGTTGATATTGTGAGTGCGCACAAATAAAAGTAGACCCTTTACAGTTCTGAATAATGTATTACTCGTACCTTTATGAGCAAAAATGACGGAATATTTTAAATTGTTTCCACTGCAAGAATGCAAGTGATTGCGCTGGCGCCTCCATGTCCTGCAAAGCGGCTCTCCGTACAAACGATTGCATTTGTGCCTAATACTGCACATTTATATTATTTCAACCTGTAAATTGTTTGTTTTGTATTGCTTTTTACCTTTTCCTCTCCAAACTCTATCGTTTTTTACAAAATTCAGGCGATTTTATATTTTGAAAAATAAGGCAAAGCCGTTTGAACCGCGCTCTTCAATTATTATTTGTGACCCTGGACCACAAAACCAGTCTTAAGTCGCTGGGGTATATTTGTAGCAATAGCCAAAAATACATTGCATGGGTCAAAATTATTGATTTTTCTTTTATGCCAAAAATCATTAAGAAATTAAGTAAAGTTCATGTTCCATGAAGATTTTTTGTAAAATTCCTACTGTAAATATATCAAAATGTAATTTTTGATTTGTAATATGCATTGTTAAGAACCTAATTTGGACAACTTTAAAGGTGATTTTCTCAGTCTTTTTGATTTTTTTGCATCCTCAGATTTCTGATTTCAAATAGATGTATCTCAGCCAAATATTGTCCTATCCTAACAAACCATACATCAATAGAAAGCTTATTTATTGAGCTATATGATGTATAAATCTCAGTTTTGTCAAATTTAACCTTATGACTGGTTTTGTGGTCCAGGGTCACATTTTATTTTAGTGCGTTAAAGTCATAGACTGTAAAAAATATGGACGTAGTGTCCGTGACGTCATCCGTGGGTAACCTAAAAGAACCTAACTAAGAAATTCTGAATGGTTGTTATTCCTTTGGTGGTGGTGGGTGGGTGGTTGGTTTGGGAGGGGGGGTGGGGGGCACCACCAAGCACCCAAATGGCTAGCACCGGCCCTGCTGACAAAAATCCCTATTTTTGCTAAAAGCTAAAACCTAAATGGTAATTTATGGTAAGCTCTGCAGTGCTTACAAAAAAGCTTTCCATTGATGTATGGTTTGTTAGGATAGCACAGTATTTGGTTGAGATGCACCTATTTGAATATCTGGAATCTGAGGGTGCAAAAAAATCTAAATATTGAGAAAATTGCCTTTAAAGTGATCAAAATGAAGTGCTTAGCAATACATATTACTAATCAAAAATATTTTTTTATATATTTACAGTAGGAAATGTACAAAATATCTTCATGGAACATGATTTTTACTTAAAGGTCCCATATTGTACACATTTCTGGAGGTTTATTTTAGTTGTTGATGTCCTTAAGAATATATATCTGCGGTATAAGTGCCAAAATCCGTCTCAGTATATTTTTACAGCTCCTTTTTTTTGGGGAGCTCTGTCAAGAACAGGTCGATTTTGGCCCATCTAATTAATATTCATGAGCCTCTCTTCTGATTGGCCTGTTGTTTTCTGAGTGACGCACATCCAAGCCAACCACAAGTATGCTGTAGCCTAGCCCAGAACCTAGCCTGCTGTGGCTTGGTGATACTCAACAGGATATTTCAGAACAATCATTAATGTTTTTTCTTTTTCAAACACTGAATGCAGTAAGTTACGTAACTGTTACTTTAGTAAAGCCCCTTTCACAATGCGCACTGATTCCGGAAATTTACGGGAACGAGCGTTGTGTGAACAAAAGCCGGAACCAAATGCCATAAAGGCAGTGTTGTAGTGATGATGCACGTTACCCTGCGACTCTTCACGACTAAAAAAAAACGTACAAGTGGAATGAAGCAGCGATCAGGCAGCCCCTCACTATCAGCACTGAAGCACAGATCGTTCATCAGGTTAGTTTCAGTTTAGTGAAATGTACGCGTCGCATTACATCTCACATCCAAATGTCACATGAATTTACGGGTTGTGTGTAAAGCATGCACAGATTCCGGAAAACAACTGTGAATGAACTTAATTAAGCAATTCTGGAACAAATCGTGGGACACATTATCCGTGTATTTTCCGGAATGGCTGTGAAAGAGGCTTAAGTTGACTGCCACTGGTCTTTTATATTAACATTGTTCGGAAGCCTGTGCAATGATGTAGCTTTGACATCTATCGACTGAACAGGGTTTTCTCCACTTGTTTTCGTGTTGTTGTTGCTTAGCAATGGCATGGACGCGAAGTTGTCGAGGTTTGACAAAAGGAGGGTGGGACGGTGGTTGGTGCTTGGGGTGGTGACTGAAGGCGGTGACTGAGTAGATCGGACGTCATATTATTACGGAAGTTACAGGGGCTCGTGAAAAGGAACAGCTACTTTAAGCAGGCTGTGTGCAGTTTACTGTGGATTGACTGTTTTGAAACTTATATGGTAGTTACATAACCCCTAGATCTCAGTTATCATGAAAAAAGCCAGGAAATTTCGATTTTGACAATATGGGACCTTTAATATCCTAATGATTTTTGGCCTAAAAGTAAAATTAATAATTTTGACCCATACAATGTATTTTTGGCTATTGCTACAAATATACCTGTGCTACTCAAGACTGGGTTTGCGGTCCAGGGTCACATGTACATATAAGCTATTACTTGATACACTTTATGCATGTGCTAACCTGCAGATGATGTTCTTTTGATTGGGGATGAAGTAACCTTTCAACTCATTTACAGAAAAGTTATTGCTTGGTGTTTCTCTAACCAGCTGTGGCAGGGGCTCTCGGCAGCCAATTAGACGCATTCTCCATTTTCCTCCAATCACAGTTGTGTCTCCGGTATGTGCCTCAGCTACAAACGTATAACCACCCTATGAAGTGTGAAACAGAAGACATACAATATAAAAATGAACATACAAGTTAAACGCACGTTTAAAATCGTATAAAAACATGGAGACAAACCTGGTTTGGAGTGTATACGTATGGCTCCACCCTGTTAAAGACTTTAGGTATCTCTGCTAAAGTGTCATTATTGATGACATGCACAATACATGCAGGAAGAGGAGAGAAGATTTTAGGAACAAGCAGCATGTTCTTAGGAACATGGAACACCTCCCTGAAAATGAGAATAGACGAAAAATTTCTTAAACAAGTATATAAGCAAATATTGAGTGCATATAGAGTGCATGTATTTTATTAAAGGGATAGTTCACCCAAAAACAGTGTTTTTAGTAAACTATTGTTAAATGTAAAATGAGTTTTCCTGACCTGAATATCAGAATCCAGGAGTTTGCTACCTCTGGTACGGGCACTGAGTAGTCGGTGAATGTTATTCTGTTGCACTCATCCTCTCCACAGGGGTACAGCTCTGCTATTCCTTCACCATTAGCAACCATGTGTCTACCAGAAATGCACACTTAGTACTGGATAAAGATTCAAGCAGACAAAAACCGACCTTTGACACCCAGATTGTCAGAGTCGACTAGGTTAGGCTACAAGCGCTGGGAGAAGATACCACCCACCCACTGAGCCCAGACACATGCCACATTCACCCCCCAGGCCAGAGGTCACTCTCTACAGACCCTCCCCGCATCTACAGCCAGGCACACAGACAGTAAACAGCAGATGGTACCACCGAGAGACACAATGGAGGAGAGAAATGGTTCTTCAAAATGAATAATTCACCTCAGTAAAGATACAGCATGTTTCTCTAGATCTGATTCCACGGGAGCCCACATCTCTTGCAGAGTTTTAGCGACGCTCAGATTTTCCTTGGTGCCTAAGAACACACAAACAAACATGAGCACACCGTAATAAGCACTCAATGTTCACCTTGGAGCTGTGAAACTGGATTGGGTAACGTGGTTAGATTTGGCCCAGTTTTAAATTAAAAGATGGTGCAGAAAAGCCTCTGTGACAGATAAAAATGTACTCAACAAATCTCAATCCCTCTGCTTCTATAATGCCAATCATTTCACCAGCCAGGTTTAGCTTTGTTCATTAAAATATTCTTCTCTCCTCTCGCATAAAATTATATGTATTATATCTGTCCATCTACTGCCAAATGAGAGCTAGAAAGAAAAATACCCCTAAAATGAAATTAAATTCATACTGGCAGGCAGGAGACAAACCGTTCTGAGGCTCATTTGTGAATGAAAGTCATAATCATAATGACAAAAACTCTTTCAGAACAATATAGAGAATAACATCAGCCAAGGAGAGGATATAGTGTCACCTTGTATCTGTGCTATAAAGATGCTGGGGGGGGGGGGGGGGGGGGGTTGGGTGTAACAGTTTTATTTTACTTTTTATTCTTTCCCCACAACCAGTCCATTAACTAAAACATGTGGAACCAATCCACTTTTACATTTAAGAACTAAATGTAACAGTTAAACTGAGAGGTTGTGTTGTATCTTCAACACAAATTTTCAAAAAATTGTCTGAAATTTCAGGAAATTCTCGAGTATTTCGTATTTTTTGAAAACCTACTTTTGCGAACTAGTCCTAGGTTTTTTCACCGATCAGAACCAAACCAATGTAGAAAGATTCTCTGGAGAGTGAGTATCAATAATTATCAAAAAACATGGCCGCCATTGGCCGATAAAGTTTGAGCACCTATTAGATGAGGCTGATCGGAATGAAACTTGGTGGACCTGTTTGACTCACGGCTGCAAAGGTCTGTGAGAAATTGGAAAGAAATCTGCTGGGGTGAACTGGGGGTGATGTCACATTTTTCAAGGGTATAAACGCATATTTTTTTGATATTCATATCATACGATAGAACTCCTCATTCCGGACAACTTTGCCTCTAGAACCACTGCTGTCAATTGAATCGTTTGTTAAATGACTGACAAGATGTAAAAAACCTACTTTTGCGAACTAGTCATAGGTTTTTCACTCAATCTGAAAAAAAAAAAAAAAAAAAAAAAAACACTGCAGTACAATTCTCTGGATTCTCTAGGTCAATAATTATCAAAAAAAAAAAAAAAAGCTTACCCTTAGGGAAGCTATAACTGGGTCATTTAGAAAAGGGACCTGTCAGAATTTACTCAAAATCCTATAAAGCCTAAAGGAAAACTCAAAACATCACAAAACCTGGTGATCGGACCACAGTTGGTGCTATAACAATCATAAACATTAAAAAACATAATATTTCTATGGTAAATTACCTGGATTTGCCAAAAGTGCTTTTTTAAATCATTGATTTAGGTGGTTCCAGGCTTGCTAAATAATGTCTTTTTTAATATGTGCTTAAATGCCTTAAAACGCTTGAACCCCGATAATCACTGCTTGCGGCTATATTTTTATTTAAATTTGATAAGAGTATTTATTAATATTTTGAATTAACTTTTATTTTTATTTTTCATTTTCATCTAATTTTACATTAGATAAGTTTTGTACTAATTTAATGTGCTTTTGTCAATTTTATTAGTTTTTTATATTGGCATTTCATATATTTGTAGTAATTTGAGTACTTTGGGGGAAAAAACACAATACAAAACAGTTATAATATTAAAAATATGGAAGAAATTAATAGTTTAGTGGCAAATCTTTTAAATCCCACTGGTTGACTATTTGCTCCAAACCCATGATCAGAAACCAGTCGGGTTTTTTTGTTTTATTTTAGCCAATCTCTGTTCTGGATATGCACATAAATTGCATTTTAATAATTTCCCAAAATATAACTTGTGTGGAAAAATCTTGTTTGTAAACAGGATGTTTCCAGAGTCAGACACACTGAAGACTGATGCAAAGACAAACCAGCAGAGAAAACATTGCACCCAGGTAGAGCAAGCACAAAATATTGGACGAGAATTCTAAATATTAAATTAGAGGTGGGGGTTTCTATGAATGTTTCTGTGAAGGTAATCATTTTTGTTGTGTGCTGTTATGTTTTATGTAGCATAATTTCACAAGGCTAAAGTCAAGGCATTCTGTTTTGGCCTTAAATCTTGAAATTACACAATCTAATAAAAAAAAAATTGTGCTATATGAATGTAGCATCTTTGTGGTCTGTAATTTCAAATGGCTACTAATATTTTTATTAAAGGCCAGTTCAGTCCGTAATAGAGCAAGTAAACATTTTGTTTCTGTACTGTTTTATTCCTTCTCCTCTCTTACTTTAACAATAAAAAAGGCAATTAATTCAGAATCAGCCCATTTCCTCATAAAAAAATATTGGAAACGGCCGTGGAAAATCACGATTTGAGTCTACTGAATAGAGTCCTGTTCATCTGTGTGTGACTGCTGGAACTACACTGTAATTTTCACACAATAAATGAGTTGTTTGAGGTAAATAGAGCTTGATGAGCAATACTAGGATCTTTAGAGACTGCTTGCGTGTTTTGACTCTTTGAGCTTCCCGGATGATATTGCTTCCTGAAATATACATTATCTTTCTCAGTACGATTCTGCTTCATCTTTTATCCTTCCTCTCACACTTTCCCTTCATCCTTTCCAATACTGCTGCATCTATCTTTCTTTCCTTCTTTCTTTCTCACTTTCTCTTGGCCACTCTCCCTGTCACTCATGTTTGTCAGGCTGGGGATGGAGTGATGCTTGGAGGTATGGAGCCAGATGGAGAGAGAGATGGAGAGGTGTGTTATTCTCTCTGCTGTCATACTCGCTTAGAATGACTGGCAGCTTCATTGATAAGTATGAGCTCCAGGGCCTTGCAGCTCTCTCTCTCTCACAAACATAAAAACCCACAGAACAGATGTCAGACATAACTGACCACAAGAGAATGGGTATGAATCAGACGGCAAAGACAATTGGCATAAATTCTTGAATTCAGTCTCCACTCTTCCGTTGTACTAGGTATCATTATATTTGGACTTTACCTGGTCTTGCTGCAGTGAGGATCTCTCTGACTAGGTACCCCTTCCAACCTGCCTGCAACACTGTGGCTGCCTGCATTTCCTTGTCTGTGGCCTGCCTGCCATTCCAGCGCTCTAGAGTGTCATCTTTTACAGGGAGAAAAAACACATGGGTACATAAAGTCAGGATGAGCCACGTGCTATAATAGTGTAAAATATTCAAACCCAAGAGAGACTCTGTTAGACCCACATGTCAAAGACATTCACCTGATCGTGCATCCAAGGCTTTATCGTTGCTGCCATGTGGCAATGGGTCTCCTGTCAGAGTCTGTACTGCAAACAGCTCCTCAGAGGTCAGTTTCCGCCCCAGAGCAGAGCAAAACATATGATACACAGCTTCACTGAACACCTGCATGGGACAAAAATAATAGACATGCAAGCATATAAATATGTATGAAAGCAATATACAGTCAGTGTCAAGACAAATGACTCAATTACCTCTTCCTAAGGGGGTCTTTGGAATGTAAAGTCAAGTCAAGCCATTAAAAAAAATAGTGCTTTATACAGTATAGACTGTATAAATAATTAGGAAAATAACAATCAATGATGCAAACGAAATTGAGATTTATACATCATCTGAACGCTGAATAAAGAAGCTTGAAAATCTAGGATCTGAGGGTGCAAAAATATCAAAATATTGAGAAAATCGCATTTAAAGTTGTCCAAATGAAGTTTTAAGCAATTGTATTACTAATCAAAAATTAAGTTTTGATATATTTATGGTAGGAAATTTACAAAATATCTTCATGGACCATGATCTTTACTTAATATCCTAATGATTTTGGCATAAAATAAAAATGTAAATGTATTTTTGGCTATTCCTACAAATAATACCACTGGTTTTGTGGTCCAGGGTCACAAATATGCAACCAATTCAAATTCTGATGTGAAGCATTTAGTCAATATTCATTTTAATAGTCACAAAATAAATGTGGGATGCATGGTTTTGACAAAACAAAACAACAAAAACTAAATAAAACCAAACAATCCTAAAACTTAATTTAACAATGAAGTGGGCACACATTTGTCAAAACAAAAATTAAAAACTTTAATTTAAAATTACCTCTACTTTAACAACTAACAATTAATTCAAGATTAAGACTGAACAATGTAAAGGAACAATGAGTTCTCTTACGAGAGGTCTCTCGTACTGCGTAAGCTAGCTTACGCTTGGGGAAAATCCTTTCCGCGAGAGATATTGAAGCCAAAAAATTATCCTTAATTTTGTATTAATGTAAAACGCGTTGCCGCAGTGAGCAGACATAGGCGAGGCGTATTGCTTGCCTATTGGCTGCTCTGCAGCAACTGCAGCACCTATCGAGCGAGGCTTGGCGCGAAACCAGCTCCAATGAGAGCCTTTCGCGCCTAATACGTCATCTCCCGCCGAAAGTGGCGTGATCCAAGCCTATAAATATCGCTCGAAGGTAGCTACACTCTGATTTTTTCATCCTTCAAGCGAAGCTCACGCATCGCTGGAGCCGGAGAAGAAGCCGCCGTCGACTGCAAGCATCTCAGCGGGACGAGCCATTGGAACTGCTGGCCACGCCGCCTTCCGTGCCTTCCTGCTGCGCTTTCCGGCGCCTATATCCTTTATAAACCTTTATAATCTACAGTGTGTGTCGCCGCTGCGATACACACTGTTTCTCTAAGAGAGCAAAGTGTCTTTTTAAAGATGCTTTCATACGGCTCGTGCAGATGCCAATGGCGACTCTGAGGACTTGCCTTGCCTTCTTCACTGAGACTGCTCCCCCGCCCGCGCGGTGTCGCGCCGTAAAAAGCGCTGTGCCCAGCGGGCCCCGGACCCTTCCTCCAGCCGACAAAGCTCGCCGGTTCGCCCGCCTGCTTCATCGACCTCGTCAGCCTCTGTTCCGGACGTAAAGCGGCCGCTGTATGCCACCGCTTCCATCGACGCCGGTGACGAGGGGGGCCATGAAGGAGGAAGAGGATTTCCGTTTCCCGCCAAAGCGGGAACGCGCATGCTGCTCAGAAGAGGCGATAGCAGCCCACTTATGTCTGCCCTCCGCTGGACGGCGTGCTAAGTCGGCCCTCCCCTCTAAAGCTTGCCGTCAGACGTCAAACCTGCTTCGCCGCGCTCTCGCCGCCGCCTAGCCGCGTCAGCGCTGCGTAACATGGTCTCTCACCGTTGCTGAGAGGCACCCGTGGTTAACGCTTTCTGACGTTTTTCTCGTCTGGCCGCCGCCCCGCCAGACGCGGCCCGCGGCCCAGGATTGAGTTGAAACCTGAGCCTCCGAAATCGTCCTAGCACATCTGGGAAAACGACAGTGTACGAGTCCCGCGGTTGCCGGACCCCCACCAAAGTTATTCGCTCGTCCAGTTCCAGGAAATGTGACTGTTCCAGTGTTTTCTGCAGCCAACAAACCGGCTCCGTCGCCCGTTTGCCTGCACACAAAAGTCGTTCCCACGGCTACACAGATATACCCCCAATAAAGTGTATTATCTGGTGTCCCGGCCACGGCCGATGGTGTTTCATGTGTCGTATGAATATGCCCACTAACCAGTGCTCATCTCTACACACAAACACAGCGCACATAAAATCGACTCAGATCGATTGCGCGTCACACGTGGTAAATGTGCCCGCTTCACAGTGCCCACAAACACCACATTATGCACTGTTGGTTTCTGTAAAAACGAAACCAACAGTGCATTAACTCTATGCTTTGGGATGTTAAATGTGCCCGCTTCACAGTGCTCACAGACACCTCATTATGCACGTCAACCGGTTTCTGTTAAAACGAAACCAACAGTGCATCCGCTCTATGCAGGCGAACGTTGTTTTGGAGTGTTAAATGTGCCCGCTTCACAGTGCTCACAGACACCTCATTATGCACGTCAACCGGTTTCTGTAAAAACGAAACCAGGAGTGCGTTCGCTCTATGCAGGCGAACGCTGTTTGGAGTGTTGAGCGCCGGTGCGCGAGTCCCGCGGCTGCCAGACTCCCACCGAAAGTATTCGCTCTCTCAGCTCCAAGAAATGTGGCTGTTCCAGCGTTATCCGCAGTCATCAAGCCGGCGCTGCAGCCTGCTTGTCTGCACTCAAGAGCCGTTCTCACGGCTACCCAATTAAATCCTCAAAGGAGTGTATTTTCGGGTGTTCCGGCCATAGCCGAAGGTGTTTTGTGTGTAGCTCGCATGCACATACACATGAGCACATCCTGTCATACAAAACCCGCGCACATAAAGTCGACCCGAATCGGCTGCGCTTCGCATGTGATAAATGTGCCCACCCTAGAGTGCCCACACATATCACATCAGGCAGGTCTTACGGTTTCTGTAAAAACGAACCGGACGACGCCCCGTCTACACGGCTAAAGGCTGCGCTGAGTGTGTTGAATGTGCCCGTTACTACGCAACCATATATACACACAAAGATAGCAGTCCCCGCGGTCAGTGTACCCCGAGCCTCGAATGTCACAGTCACTCGTGCGTCACAACGCACCGAAGCGACTCCGTTGTTGACAGATCGGAGCGCGCATCGCACCTACCCCCTTGCGTTACAGGTAAATGCATGGGAAAAGCTCCCAGGGGTTTCACAATGGGTGCTGGACATTATTAAAGGAGGCTATTCGCTACAGTTTCACCGACTTCGTATGTTTTATATGTGCCCACCTCAGAGTGCCCACACATATTACATCAGGCAGGTCTTACGGTTTCTGTAAACCGGACGACGCCCAGTCTACGCGGCTTAAAGCTGCATCGAGTGTGTTAAATGTGCCGTTACCACGCAACCACACATACACACAGAGAAAGCAGTCCCCGCGGTCAGCGTACCCCGAGCCTTGCATGTCACAGACACCGAAGCGGCTCCGTTAGTAACAGATCGGAGCGCGCTTCGCACCCACCCCCTCGCATTACATGATAGATGCATGGGAAAAACTCCCAGGGGTCTCAAAATGGGTGCTGGACATTATAAAGAGAGGCTATTCGCTCCAGTTTCGACGACGCCCTCGCCGTTACACGGCGCGCGTCGAGACCACGATAAAGGCAGATGCAGCACACCTGCTACGAGCCGAAGTGACCACTAGATCTAAGGCAACTGAACAAAGCGCTAGTGAAGCGAAAGTTCAGAATGCTCACAACCAAGAAAATCCTCGCACAAGTGTGCCGAGGAGACTGGTTTGTGTCAGTGGATCTGAAAGACGCGTATTTTCAAATACAGATCACAGGCGATTTTTGAGATTCGCCTTCGAGGGCCAAGCTTATCAGTACACAGTCCTACCATTCGGTTTGTCCCTAGCACCCCGTACGTTTACGAAGTGCATGGACGCAGCGCTCGCCCCGCTCAGACTGAAGGGAGTGCGAATACTGAATTATTTGGACGATTGGCTGATTTTAGCGCAATCTCGCTCAATGCTCAGGGAACACACGACCATGTTACTCGATCACCTCGAGAATTTGGGTTTGAAAGTAAACTGGGAGAAAAGCTCGCTGAACCCCAGCCAGAATATCTCCTTCCTGGGCATAGAACTGGATTCGCAGTCAATGACAGCGAAGCTAACGCAAGAGCGCGCGCTGAACATTCAGAGAGCAGTGAGCGCGCTCTGCTGCAGCGCGTCTGCCCCGCTCAAAACCTTTCAAAGAGTGTTAGGTCTTATGGCGTCAGCATCATCAGTTCTACAGTTAGGGATGCTCTGCATGCGCCCACTGCAGTTCTGGCTGAGAGCGCGAGTGCCGCACCAAGCGTGGGCGTCCGGTCGACTCCGTCTCACGATCAATCAGAGATGCGTTACAGCCCTGATGCCGTGGAGAACAGCCGGCTGGTACCAAACAGGTGTCACTCTAGAGAGACCCTCGAAGGTGAAAGTAGTGTCCACGGACGCGTCCACCTCGGGATGGGGAGCGCTCCTAGACGGCAGACCGTCGTTCGGCCAGTGGTCAGAACGCGAGAAATCGCTGCATATCAACTGCCTCGAAATGATGGCAGTAGAGAATGCGCTGACATATTTTCTTCCTTTATTGAAAGGAAGTCATGTATTAGTCCGCTCCGACAACATATCGGTAGTGGCTTACATAAATCGCCAGGGCGGTCTCAGGTCCAGAAAACTACATGCACTTGCAGAACGCCTTCTGGTATGGGCTCATCGCAACCTGCGCTCGCTGAGGGCAGCGCACGTGCGGGGGACCCTAAATGTAGGACCAGACAGACTGTCCAGGAACAATGTTCCGGCGGGCGAATGGTCGCTGCACCCTCAGACGGTGCAGCTATTATGGAAAACATTCGGCAGAGCGGAGATAGATCTATTTGCATCTCAGGACAACGCTCATTGTCTAGAATTCTTTTCCAAAGCCAAGGACGCGCTAGCACATGCGTGGCCCCGCCGTCCTCTTTATGCTTTTCCCCCAGTCTCTCTCCTACCTCAGGTGATAGAGAGGGTGAAGGAGGAAGGGTGTGCAATACTGCTAATAGCGCCGTTTTGGGGGAACCAGCCTTGGTTCCCAGCGCTGATGCAGATGACGAGCATCGCACCGTGGCCAATACCTGTGAGGAGAGACCTCCTCTCGCAGGCGGGCGGCGCGATTTGGCACCCTCACCCCGAGCTGTGGTCCCTTCATGTATGGGTCACCAGGGAATATATGATGAACTCCCCACAGGAGTGATATCAACGATCACACAGGCTAGGGCGCCATCTACTAGACGGCTCTATGCCTCGAAGTGGTCGATATTTGCGGACTGGTGCACAGCCCGCGGATCTTCACCCACAGACTGTGGAGTGACAGATGTACTTTCCTTCCTACAAGAGCTGCTGGACAAGGGCAGGTCCCCGTCCACGCTCAAAGTTTATGTGGCGGCCATAGCAGCGTTCTCGAGGACAACGCTAGGTCAGTCAATAGGGAGGAACGATTTAATCATACGCTTCCTTAGGGGAGCTAAGAGATTAAATCCACCCAGACCGCCTTCAGTCCCAACTTGGGACCTTTCTGTGGTGCTGGACGCTATGAAGGGCGGACCATTCGAACCACTACAGGCGGCTGAATTAAAATATCTGTCTCTTAAGGCTATATTCCTCCTAGCGCTCGCTTCAGTGAAGCGCGTAGGAGATTTGCATGCGCTCTCCGTGGGCGCGACATGCATGGAGTTTGGACCTAACGACTCTAAAGTTATACTCAAACCCAAGCATGGATATGTGCCAAAGTCTATTAACACACCGTTTAGAGCACAGGTCATCGCATTGTCTGCTCTGCCGGTTGGGGATGATGAGGCTGACGCGAGACTCTTATGTCCAGTTAGAGCGCTAAGAGTCTATGTGTCTCGCACGTCTGCTTTTAGACAGACAGAACAGCTGTTCGTCTCGTTTTACGGGCATTCTAAAGGAATGGCTGCGTCAAAACAGACTTTATCCAGATGGATAGTGGATGCTATTGCACTGGCGTACGAGTCCAAGGGCATGCGATGCCCGCTGGGTGTCAGAGCACATTCCACGAGGGGCGTGGCCTCGTCGTGGGCTTGGTCGAGTGGAATTAACTTGCAAGACATTTGTACGGCGGCAGGCTGGGCCTCTCCGTCTACATTCATAAGATTCTACAACTTGGAGGTTCCCGCCCTACAGGCCAAGTTGCTATCGGTCTAGATATTAACAGATATCTAGACCCATGTTCCAAGTTTATCCAGGTCGTTTACCTGCCCGGATATACCAGGAGCCAGTGTTTATAGGGTCCTAATCCCCTTATATGTTCAAGCACGTTCAAACACTATATGAACCCCGGGCTATTCGCCCTCGGGTCTATGGTATCAGATCTTGGCATGCACGGCGTTTTACATGGGGTCCCCAAGCGTAAGCTAGCTTACGCAGTACGAGAGACCTCTCGTAAGAGAACGTACTCGGTTACTAACGTAACCTCGGTTCTCTCAGAGAGGGAACGAGTACTGCGTACCTTGCCGTGCAAGCGCGTGCTCTGGGCGCTTTTATGATGAAAAAACCAGAGTGTAGCTACCTTCGAGCGATATTTATAGGCTTGGATCACGCCACTTTCGGCGGGAGATGACGTATTAGGCGCGAAAGGCTCTCATTGGAGCTGGTTTCGCGCCAAGCCTCGCTCGATAGGTGCTGCAGTTGCTGCAGAGCAGCCAATAGGCAAGCAATACGCCTCGCCTATGTCTGCTCACTGCGGCAACGCGTTTTACATTAATACAAAATTAAGGATAATTTTTTGGCTTCAATATCTCTCGCGGAAAGGATTTTCCCCAAGCGTAAGCTAGCTTACGCAGTACTCGTTCCCTCTCTGAGAGAACCGAGGTTACGTTAGTAACCGAGTACGTTTTAAATGAAACTAGAAATTCAAAAGATTAGCACGGCTGCCTGCTGGTACAAGGCTATGAACATTGGTGATGAGTCATAAAGAGCTCTGTTTCAAATTCTGAAAGGGCACATATTTTATTAATTAAAATAATGAAGGTATTTCAATGGCTGTTAAAGTTCAAAAGAAAATGCAAAACAGTTTGGTCAGATACAACATGGTCTGACAGACGGTGCAAGAGTCCATCCCATAGGACCGGCCCTGTGCATAACCCACCCTTTGTTGCTTTATGCCTACACCATGGGTCTTCTCAAGTTCTTTTGTGGTTGATGGCAGTTCGTCTGGATCTGAGAAGGAGTTGATCACTCGCCCCAGAGCTCTCATGATCATTACAGCCTGTTCACTGAACCTCAGACTCTCCTAGACAATTCAGAATAGAAACATGAATCACAAGTGCAGATCTTTTTTAGCCTAAAGTCAATGACACCCTGATGTTTGCGGACAGTGAACTTGTTATCCGGTTGCTGCTATATACAGTGCATTGTGAAAGTATTCATACCCCTTCATTTTTTTTCACATTTTTTTATATTGCTGTTGTACACTCCATACACCATAATGGAAAAGCAAAAAACAGATTTTAACATCTTTGCAAATTTATTAAAAATTACATTGCATAAGTATTCATACCCTTATCTGGAAGAGATGAAATTTAGCTCAGGAGCATTCATACTGTTTGTAGATATTACTAGTGAAGTTAACCTGTGGCAAATTCTATTAGATGGGTATGATTAGGAAAGGCACACACATCATAATAAAAGGTGAAAATGCATATCAAAGCAAAAACCAAGCATTCTGAAGGATGTAGTCTCCATTACCCCTTAATGGAAGTTTGAAACAACCACAACTCTTCCTAGAGCTGGCCTCCTGGCCAAACTGAGCAATTGATGGACAAGGGCCTTGGCTAGAGTGGTGACCAAGAACCTGATGGTTACTCTAGTTGTGCTCCATGATCATATATGCAGATGGAAGAAACTTACAGAAGGACAAACATCACTGCAACATTTCACTGATCTGGGCTTTATGGTGGTATGGCAAGACTCAATCCTCTCCTCAGTGAAGACACATGAAAACACACTTGGAATTTGCAAAAAAAACACCAAAAGGACCCTCAAACTGTGAGAAACAAGATTATCTGGTCTGATGAACCTCAATTCCAAGCATTATATTTGAAGAAAACCAGGCAATGCTCATCACCTGCATAGTTCAATGCACCACGATATTAAGATAGCCTCAGTGAAAACCAAGTCCAGAGCATTCAGAACCTCAGACTGGGCAGAAGGTTCACCTTCCAACAGGGAAATGACTCTATAACACACAGCAAGAGTGGCTTACAGACAACTCTGTGAATGTCCTTGAGTGGCCCAGCCAGAGCATGGGCTTGAACCCAAATATACATTTCTGGAGAAAAACATAAAATGCCTACCAGATCCTTTCCAAGCTGACAGAGCTTGAGAAGTGAAGAGGAGAGGCGAAGAATGGCAGATAACTGCCAAATGTTGATGTGCAAATTTTGTTGCATCATACCCAAAAAGACTTGAGGCTGTAAAGGTGCTTCAGCTAAGTACTGAGTTAAAGGTATGAATACTTATGAAATGTACTTATTTCAGTTTTTATATTTTTAATGAACTTTTAAATGAAGTTGTGACAATTATGTTTTGCTTTGTCATTATGGTGCACGGAGTGTAAAATGATGTTGGGAAAAAGCCATTTAAAACAGTTTAACATAAGAAAGCAACATAAAACGTGAAAAAAATGAAGGGGTATGAATACTTTTGCAAGGCACTGTATAGAACATTTGCTACTGATACATTGACTAGTGGCAGAACTAATCAATTAATTGACTACTCAATGCAACTTAGAGCGTATATATGTGTGTGTTAAAGTGGACATGCCTTGTCAAGGTGTGGCATAACAGTCTCCTCATCACCAAACACAAAAGGAGACATGCTGAAGAGATGTAAGTGGACGGCCAATGAAGCACTTGTGTGCACATGATGAACATGACGCCTAATGAGAGAAAAAAAGTGATGATTAGAAATGCTCAGAGTGAGAAATTTTTATTTTAAGTTGATCTAATAAACTGATGAATCCATATGAATTTATATATTTTTTCATAGTCATGCCTTCATACTTTTAACCAGTAGTAAATACTGATGCTAATGGAATCACATAAATGATCTAGCATGTGATCATCATATGACTGAGAGTGAAGCACATATGACCCATTAAGTTAGCAAAGCAGCAGAATACTGCTAATTCACAAGCTCAAATTAGAAGACAAGATCATGCACTGTTACTAGAAATGATGTGGGGATTTCTTACAGTACATGTAGCAGGTTGCAGTCAGCAAAATCTCCTTTGCTTATAAAAGCTATTATTACAATTTCAACTGAAGTTGTTCTTACGCCTTTTAAGCACTCTCATAAACCCCCACAGAACTGTGGCTCTGCAATAACATATTAGTTTTACATAATTTGTTGACAGAAACCAGGATTTCTCAACCATGTGGAGTTTAACAGAACAGTATGAGGTGGAGACACAGGAAGAGAGAACAAAGGGAAGAAAGAGCCTTTTGGTAAAATCTGATTCTTTTTATTTTTCCTGAATGTATGTTCGCCAAAAACAACTCAGATGTGCCTACACTTGGCCCTCCCCTTCCCTCAGAGTGACCTCTGAATGTAGGCTTCCAGCTTTTAGGCCACTACGCTGCTAGAAATAGCAGACTGGGTCATTTCTCTCTCTTTCTGTATCTCAACCCATCTTCTTATCGCTCTTTTCTGTTCTGGGCTCATAAGAGAGAGTGCAGTACATTATATGAACTTTGGTAGTAATACTGAGAGCTTTTTGTTGGATTTGAACTACTGCAACAGTCACTTCATAGTGCCGACTATCATAGCATTTATCAAGGTTCTTCCATTTTAAAATTTTCTAATATATTATTAATGTACACTATATTGCCAAAAGTATTGGGACACCTCCTTCTAATGAACAGGTTTGACTACTTTAGTAATTTCCATGAGTACAAATCTTAATGTTTAAGCATATCATTATATTCAGGGGTATTGTGTGCTTCCAATTGTATAGCAACAGTTTGGACAGGACTCTTTTCTATTCTAACATGACAATGCATCTGTGTATAAAGCAAGGTTAAAAAAGAAACTGTTAGTTCAGTCAGTGTGGAAGAACTTGACTGATCTGGTAAAACCAAGTCCTAATCCCAGCTGAACATCTCTGGTGTGACTTTAAATCCAGACCTTGAGCCAAAAACTCATCACCAAACACCAATGACTTGTACACTCACTATATGGACAAACGTATTGGGACACCACCTTCTTTAGAACAGAAAAAGGCACTTTCAAAACTGTGGCAAAAATAATGGAAACATAATTCATGCATTTAAAAATTGCATTTTCATCTTTGTTGTTTTGGAAGTGTCTAAAATGACTGTACCCATATGTACAAGTCATTGGTAATTGGTGATGAGTTTTTGGCTCAAGGTCTGCATTTACAGTCACACCAGAGGTGTTCAACTGGGATTAGGACTTGGCTTTATGCAGACCAGTCAAGTTCTTCCACATTGACTGAATCAATCATTTGTTTTTGAATAGAAAAGGGTCCTGTCCAAACTGTTGCTACAAAATTAAAATCATACAATACCCTAGAATATCATTATATGCTTAGCATTAAGATTTGTACTCATGGAAATTACTAAAGTAGTCAAACCTGTTCATTAGAAAGGAGTGTCCCAATACTTTTGGCAATATAATGTATTATATTACAAAATATATTACCATGCATGATGCTTGTTCCAAATACCTCCAATGGATGCAAGAACATGACATATGTGACCCTGGACCACAAAACCTGTCTTAAGTAGCACAGGTATATTTGTAGCAATAGCCAAAAATACATTGTATGGGTCAAAATGATAAATTTTTCTTTTATGCCAAAAATTAAGATATTAAGATCATGTTCAATTAATATTAAGATCATGTTCCATGAAGATATTTTGTAAATGTCCTACTGAATTTTTAATTAGTAATATGCATTGCTAAGAACTTAATTTGGACAACTTTAGAGGTGATTTTCTCTGTATTTTGATATTTTTGCACCCTCAAATTCCAGATTTTCAAACAGTTGTATCTCGGCCCCACATTCTATTGTCGTAATGTAAAAGACCATATATCATGGAAAGCTTATTTATTCAGTTGATATATAAATCCTAATTTAAAAAATTGACCCTTATGATTGGTTTTGTGGTTGAGGGTCACATATTATTTTACATGGATAGAAATGAGTCTGTCTTTAAAATAGTGAAGGTTCTAGACCACATTTTGACAAATCACAAGTTCCAAAGCTGTTTTATGAAGTTTTTGTCTACCAAAGGCCTTTTGGAAAATGTTGTGTCAGCTGAACAATTAGCAATGTTGTTAAACAACAGTACAGTCCATTGAACACACTGTGCTTCCTTTCCTCACAGCCTCATTTGCATTGCTGTCAAAAATTAAATATGGTGCTTGTAAACATTCTGTTCTTATAAAAAGTTTTATGGTTTCCACAAAAATATTAAAAGACAAGCTTACTTCCAGGACAAAAATTTACAGTTAATTTACTCACCCTCATTGTCATCTAAGATGTTCGTGTCTTTCTTTTTTCAGTTGTAAAGAAATTATGTTTTTTTTAGGAAAACATTTCATGGATTATCTCTGTATAGTGAACTTCTATGGTGCCCGCGAGTTTGAACTTCCAAAATGCAGTTTAAATGCAGATTCAAAAGCCTCTACACGATCCCAGCCGAGAAAGAAGGGTCCTATCTAGTGAAACGATTGTTTATTTTCTGAAAAAAGTGCAATTTCTATACTTTTAAACCTCTTGTCCTCCAACTTCAAAATCATCCTACATTGCTGTTTTTGTCTTTTTTTGTAAAGGGAACTTAATCTTCTCTGCACAGTCACTTGGTAAACACTTGGTCGGTACTTCTGCGGCAATGTAGGACGATTTTGAAGTTGGAGAAGAAAATGAGATGGGAGTTTTTCGACCTACCATAACTGTCTTGAACCGGAATACACAGAGTACACACAAAGCTAGAAAGTATATAAATTGTCTTTTTTTTTTTTTTTTTTTTAGAAAATAACTGATCATTTCCCTAGACAAGACCATTCTTCCTTGACTGGGATTGCTCCATTTAGAGCTCTTTGAAGCTGCATTTAAACTGCATTTTGGAAGTTCAAACTCACGGGCACCATAGAAGTCCACTATATGGAGAGAAATCCTGAAATGTTTTCCTCAAAAAACCTAATTTCTTTACAACTGAAGAAAGAAAGACATGAACATTTTAGATGACAAGGGGGGTAAATTATCTGTAAATTTTTGTTCTGGAAGTGAACTTCTCTTTAAGCAGCACAACAGTTTTCAACATGGATAATAAGAAATGTTATTCGTGTCCCATTCAAACATATCAGAATGCCTTCCATAAGCTGAAAATGAAGTAATTGTGGTGATATAGTTACCCAGGGGGAAGAGAGAGCACTGCAGCTTTACTAGCAGTAGTTTGAATCTGCACTGCAGGAAGTTCAGAGACAATGCTTTTCCATGAGAAAGGCTTAGCTGTTAGGGAACCAGGCCTGGCTGATGACTCTTTCTCTGAACACAAAACAGACACATATTTAGACATGATCTTTATTGTTGTGAACAAACAAATGGAGTGTGTAGTATGTCTGTTTCCTTACTCTCATCCACACTTTCTCCCCAGTGCACCAAAGCAGAGAAACCAATGACAATTTCTGTGGGCAACAGGCTATCTACAAACAGGAAGTGAGTACCTTTTCCATCTGTAGACTGAGAGAAGCAAATACAATGGACAGAATGAGACAGCATCAGCACATACTGTATTAATTTGTTTTGGTTTTATATGCATCTCAGGAGACAATAGAATATACACAGCCCATTACATAAACTCACACTCACAGTAATTACCAAATATTAAATCAAACCACATGTTCTCAAGGGATAAGGTTTATAAAAAACAGTCCAGCTCAACAGCATTTACAGCAAGAGCAAAAACAGCATGATTATCAAAAACCTCCCATTGTGTGTGAGTATGTGTGTACCTGTGTGTGAACAATTCCAGTCGAATCAGGTTGTCTAGCAAGAGCGGACACGGAGTGGGTGGAGGCCACAGCGTTGGACAATGCAGCAGCAGACAGTCGAGAGGAGATGGAGTTCTAACAGGGAATTGAGTCACTTTCATGTTTTATTCTAACACAACACAACACATCCCTCCCACCACAGATACCATAATTATACCAAGCACCATTACAAATGCCACAACAACAGGATTAGCTGATTTTTGTATTAGCTGTTTTTATGATAATGCATTCTGAATGTCACAGATACAGTCAGCATGGGGGGTCAGCCCACCCGTAGAGAAAAACAAATGACAGTTACCATAGCTACAGACTCATATGGAAAATTAATAGTAGTAGGAAAGTATCCACTACATTTAGGCCTAGATGTTTTTTTCATGAAGTCAACTGTTTATGTGTGGCATTTGGGTTAGTTATTTATGTCATTAATTATTTACCCTCATGTCATTCCAAACCCGTATTTTTGATGAAATCCAAGAGCTTTCTGACCTTGCATAGACAGCAATGCAACTGACACGTTCAAGGTCCATAAAAGTAGTAAGTACATCCTTAAAATAACCCATGTGACATCAGTGGTTCAACCGTAATGTTATGAAGCATGAGGCATGAGGGTGAGTAGGTAATGACTGAATTTTCATTTTAGAGGGAACTATCACTTTAAAATAAGTAAAACATTAAAATAACCTTGGTTATCCCTAAATCTTTCCCCCAGTATTCAACACATTATTTGCTGTATTAATCTTCAGAGGTTTATATTATAGTTCAACATTTTCATTCAAAGTAACAGTAAAGACATGTATAATGGGAAAACATTTCTATTTCAAATATATGTTCTTTTTATTTTCTGTTCACTAAAGAATTATGAAAAAACAAAACTGCACAACTGTTTTAACTGTGATAATAATAAGAATGTTTCTTGTGCACAAAATCCATATATTAGAATGATTTCTGAAGGATTATGTCACACTGAAGACTGGAGTAATGGCTGCTGAAAATTCAGCTTTACATCACAGGAATAAATTACATATTAAGATAAATTTAAATAGAAAACTGTTATTTTAAATATCAATAATATTTCACAATATTACACCGTATTCACTATTTTTACTGTATTATAAATAAAAGTCAATGCTTGATGTTGCTTGATGTCGATTTATTAGTTTCATTATACACTAGTAAAAATATTACCATGCAGGCACATTTAAAGGGGTCATCGGATGCCCATTTTCCACAAGCTTATATGAATCTTTAGGGTCTTAATGATAAGTCTATAACATACTTTGGTTAAAATTTCTCAATGGTAGTGTAAAACAATACCCCTTTTACCCTTTTTAAAATCAGCTCTTTTCACAGCAACTAATTTTGTTGCATGGTTCTTTAAATGCTAATGAGCTCTGCTCACCCCGCCCCTCTCTTCTGTGGAGTGACCAGCCGTCCTGTTTACTTTAGCTGCATTTAGTCGCGAAACTTGCTAGCTAGCACATTATTAAGAAAGGCGATTTGCGAAGATCAATAAAAAACCTTATATAAACGTCTGATGTAGGTGAAGCTGGATCACAAATTATTTGCATGAACATAGACGCATTTAGGTAGATCGGGGGGTGCATTCCCTTTAAAAACAAAAGTAATCCACTGTGTCTTCAGCGGCTCAGATGCTGGAAGTAAATGACAACTTACATCTAACAACAGAACACCTCAATAACTTAAGAATCATTCTTTTCTACGTCCCTGCTCTGGTGTCGAAACAATAGCAGTTGGACAGTTTACAGCTCGCTCAGGGCAGGTCTAAGGTAAGACAGCGGTGTCAATCAATCTTTTGTGGGAGCGGCCTTGGTCTGTGTGACGTCACACGGTTTAGAATCAGAGAATGGCTTGATTTGAAAAGGGGGATATTATTTATAGGGATTTAAAAAATAACACTGGGTGGATTTTTTTCATTATAGGGTGGTTGTGTATACATACTGCCAACACACATTTATGTTCAAACAACATGTAAAAGTGAATTTAGCATATGATGACCCTTTAATATTAGGTTTGTGTTTTCCTTCAATACCCTACCTTAAAGTGTGATGTCTTACACTGATGTGCATAAGTATCTGGCTTGTGAAAAACCAGCAACGTCCTGCAAAACACATGATTATTAGCATATTGTAGCCTGCAGCTTAATAGGAATTTAAGAGCACGAGGAGTTATTGTGACAGAATAGCAAAGGATTAGCATTATACAGCTTAGACTGTTGCTGGAGATGATCGACCCTTACTGGAAGCATTTAGTGAAGTTGTGCAGGTCCACCCATGTCTCCAGAAGCGGGGGTTTGTCTGACGCTAATGCATCCTGGGACAAAAGCAATGCACCGCTGGACTCTTTGGCAGTCTGCAGCCTCTCCTTATCTTTTCTGTCTGTCTCTTTATCAGGGCCTGTAGTTGACTTCACTTCTTCAGTATCTTGGAGATTAAAAAAGTAATACAACAGCCTATTACAAAACAAGTAAGCAAGGAAACGCTAGTAGGAATACACATTAGTGACCTTGCTGTTTTAAATGCTGAAATAGTAAGGTCGTAATACTATATCAATTAATAAAGGCCTGAAGTGATTTGTAATTTTCCAGGGAGATGAGTTAGAAATAAGATTCTCTAAATAAACAAAGTAATACTTTAAATTATTTGTCCACAGTAAGATAAATAACATACATTAAAATTTTATGACAAGTGAAAAGCGATAGTTGATCATAATTCCCTGGTTTGTCCTGAACAGTTAATCTGCCCAGTGTTCTTCAGAAAAATCCTTCAGGTCCTACAAATTCTTTGGTTTTTCAGCATTTTTGTTATTTGAACTCTTTCCAACAATGACTACTATGATTTTGAGATCCATCTTTTCACACTAAAAACAACTGAGGGACTCTCATATATGCATATGCTCCTGACGCTCCAGATGGAAACATGATGCATTAGGAGCCAAGGGTGTAAACTTTTGAACAGAATGAAAATGTGTACATTTTTCTTATTTTCCCTAAATATCTCTTTTTTTCCATTTAGTAGTGCCCTTCAGAAGCTAAAGAAGATACTTACATGTTTCCCAGAAGACAAAATAAGTTAAATTTACACTGATCTTCAAGTTCAAAAAGTCTTCACCCCCGGATCTTAATGCATCATGTTCCCTTCTGAAGCATCAGTGAGTGTTTGAACCTTCTGTAATAGTTGCGTATGAGTCCCTCAGTTGTCCCCAGTGTGAAAAGATGATTCTGAAATTATGCAGTCATTTTTGGAAAGCGTTCAAATACACAATAATGCTGAAACACCACAGAATTTGTGGGACCGGAAGGATTTTTCTGAAGAACAGCGGGCAGTTTAATTGTTCATGACAAACAAGGGACTGTGGTAATTTTTATAAATTTTATAAATTATTATTTTCTCTTGTGGCTATAAGTAAATGTCTTTTATGTGAAATATCTTATTCAGGTCAGTACTAAATAAAAAATAACATTCTACAAGGTGTATGTAAACTTTTGACCTCAACTGTATGTTTACTGTCCAGGCAATAAAGCAACAATAACATTTTGAGCATTTTAAAACCAGACTAACTACTGTTACGCTACTAAAAAAATGTGGTTAAATTTGCAATAACTCTTTAAAACTGCAAATGAGTCATGAAAAAAAAAAGACTTTTCATGAAGATACCATGATTAACTCAGTGGTACCAATCAGAAAAGCTCATTTACCCAATCAGGCACTGTACTGAATTTATAAATGCACTTTTATTGGTGTCACTCAATTCATTACGCCAATTTTGCGGAATCCTGTTATATATTGCAGCTTGAAGTCATTACACTCAGCGTGCAGTGCTGACGTAT
Source organism: Garra rufa (assembly GCF_049309525.1). Classification (NCBI taxonomy): domain Eukaryota; kingdom Metazoa; phylum Chordata; class Actinopteri; order Cypriniformes; family Cyprinidae; genus Garra; species Garra rufa. The sequence goes on from NC_133373.1 coordinate 28,624,651, forward strand.
TAGACCACGATAATAAAGATGCTGTAGCAAAGCCATTCACTCCATTTACTTATCCACAGGTGTTACTAAGCAACACACTGGGCTCTCTAGGAAAGCACATAATTGGCCTGTCGTGATGAGGGGTGAGCGCATGATCATGATCACAGAGATAGAGATGATACCATGCGTCTGTGTGTGTGTGTGTGTGTGTGTGTGTGTGTGTGTTTGTTTGCATCTGTGTTTGTGCTGATGAAAAGAAGATGGATTGGATGGAGGAAGAGAGAGATAAACGAGAAAGTGCAATTGTGAAGGCAGCCAGCTATCATATCATTACAGCAGCTATTAGCCTCACTGCTCTGATGGCTAAACAATGACTTGAGGGAGATAAGTGAGGTGAATTATCGTCTGCCTTTACAAATTCATCCTTTTCACTTCACTTTCATTGTATTGCACATTGTTACCGAAGCACTCAATTGAAAATGAGTAATGCTTTCCCAATCTTCCAACTGAGAAATTATGGTATGGATAATCTGAATAAAAACATTTCGCTTGATGTGTTTCCGGGTCAGCTTTCAACTTCAGAACTGCTGCTCACTGCCAAATATAACTGGCGAATATGAGCATTATACTCATACCTCTTATGTTGCTGCCTTATGTTAAACTGTTTTAAATAACTTTTTTTACATTATTGTCACAACTTCATGAATGTATTTAACAAACTTAAATAAGTACATTGCATAAGCATTCATACCCTTAACTCAGTACTTAGCTGAAGCACCTTTACAGCCTCAAATCTTTTTGGGTATGACCCAACAAGATCGGCACATCAACAATTTGCAATTATCTGCCATTCTTCACCTCTCAAGCTCTGTCAGTTTGGATGGAGTCTGGCAGACATTGAGCACATCAGTAAGCTGATAACTCAAATATCAAGGTTTACATGGCTTAAAGGGATAGTTCACCCAAAAATGATAATTTGATGTTTATTTGCTTACCCCCAGGGCATCCAAGATGTAGGTGACTTTGTTTCCTCAGCAAAACACAAACGAAGATTTTTAACAAAAATCGGTGCAGTCTGTCAGTCAAATAATGGCAGTCAATGGTTACCAAATCTTTAGAGGAAAGAAAAACATACACAGACAAATCCAAATTACACCCTGCAGCTCGTGACGATACACTGATTTCCTAAGACACGAAACGATCGGTTTTTGTGAGAAACTGAACAGTATTTATATCATTTTTTACCTTTGATACACAGCCACGTCCATCTGTCCTGAGCACGAGTTTAGCTTTCGGCTCGTTACATGTGAACGCGCTCTGACATAGTATACGCAAACGCCAGAAGCTATCTGTGGCGTGTATACGACACTCATTGTTTACACAGTGCACACAGACTGTGGGTATAGCGGCTATTCAAAATGGTAATTACTTGCGCTTATCCTGATTGTTCAAACCGATTTAAAGCTAAAAGATCATCCGGGACTTTTCACCAATTTCCCCTTACGGCGAGACTACGCCAGAGCGCCAGAGCGCATACACATGTCACGAGCCGGATGCAAAGCTCGTGCTCAAGACAGATGGACGTGGCTGTGTATCAAAGGTAAAAAATTATATAAATACTGTTCAGTTTCTCACAAAAAACGATTGTTTCATGTCTTAGGACATCAATGTATCGTCACGAGCCGCAGGGTGTAATTTGGATTTGTCTGTGCATGTTTTTGTTTACTTTTAAAGGTTTGGTGCCCATCCACCTCTATTATTTGGCTGGCAGACTGCACTGGATTTTGTTAAAAATCTTTGTTTGTGTTCTGCTGAGGAAACAAAGTCACCTACATCTTGGATGCCCTGGGGGTAAGCAGATAAACATCAAATTTTCATTTTTGGGTGAACTATCCCTTTAATTAAAAAATCAGGTTATTTCCCTGTAGTGACGTCAATATATAATCATTTGCGTATTTGACTCTGTGTATTCCATATATTAGTTAGTAGTGATGTTAAATAAAGCTTGCAACATGTCAGCAGGAAACTTACAGCTCATATATTATGAAGTTACAAATGCTGCGTTTTGACTGAACCACTTGTACTTCTGTTGCGCGAGATGAGAACACATTTTTATCATTTTCTGAGCCATGAAAGAGTCTGCTTTTGTGATATATTTACTTATATCTTTACTGCAAAATGTTTGGTTTCTCTAGATGCACTAAAATCTGCACTAACAATGCGTTCCTGTCATGCAGGTGATGAGCAGTGCCTGGTTTCCTTTTAAACATGATGCTTGGAAATGAGGTTCATCAGACCAGAGAATCTTGTTTCTCACAGTCTGAGGGTCCTTTAGGTGCTTTTTTGCAAATTCCAAGTGGTTTCAAGTGTCTTCACTGAGAAGAGGATTGAGTCTTCCCACACCACCATAAATCCCAGATCGGTGGAGTGTTGCAGTGATGTTTGTCCTTTTTAAAGTTTCTCCCATCTGCATATATGATCACGGAGCTCAACTAGAGTGACCATCAGGTTCTTGGTCACCACTCTAGCCAAGGCCCTTCTCTATCAATTGCTCAGTTTGGCCAGGAGGCCAGCTCTAGGAAGAGTCATGGTTGTTTTTAAACTTCTACCATTAAGAGTAACTACAGGGAGACTACATGCTTCTATGAACCTTCAATGCAGCAGAATGCAATCCTGTCTACAGGCATTTTTTTTTTACCTCAGGGCTTGATTTTTGCTCTGATGTGCATTTCAGCTGTTATAAAGGCTTTTATTAAGACGTGTGCCTTTCCAAATCACACCCATTCGATTAAATTTGCCACAAGTTAACTTCGCTCAAAGTGTAGTAACATCTAAAAGCAATCCGGAGCTATCTGTCCCAGATATCAGGAATCAGTTTTTTATTTTCTATAAATTTGCAAAGATGTTAAAAACCTGTTTTTTGCTTTGTGATTACGGTGTATGGAGTGTAGACTGATGAGGAAAAACTTAATATAAAGCAGATTAACATAAGACAGCAACATAAAATGTGAAAAAATGAAGGGTATGAATATTTTCGCAAGGCACTGTACATATACGATACATAATGCTATGTGTTTGAATGACAGGATGGACTGAGCTGTGGCATTGCTTACGGAGACGTGTCTCACCGTTGGCGATGCTGTCGTCCTTTTTCTTGTCCTCTGCTGTTACCTGGGGGGAAACAGAGGGATAAAAAGTGCACAGGGTGAGCTGGGAGAGACAGGAGGGCAGAGGAAAGCAGTGGAGACAGAGGACGTCCACATTCATCCAGTCAGAATGCGCTGAGCCCATTTGGCTTCCAGAACCCGATGAGAAATCCTCTAATCTGACATCTGGACTCGCACCAGAAAGGGTTTTCTCCTTCAATTAACTGCTCACAGGAAAGCAGGTGCCATAAACATCAAGGGCACTCGGATGCTGACAGGATTAGGGGACACGGGTTTGATAAGCATGTCAGTCTTTAGTCACTAATTGAGACACCTTTTTGTAAAACTATTCGAATGCACGTCTTTTAAGTAACCCGGTGTGATGCCATGGAAACAATCCAAATGTAGACCTTAGAAAACTTCTCCAATGTGCTTTTTTTCTCATGATTGAACCCAACTTCGTGTCACTTAGAAAGCCTTTTAAAGCCTGAAGAGTTGTCCGACTGTGCAATTTAAATGTGGAGGACAATTAGGGGCTCTCTCTATGCCACATCTAACGAACGACAGCGCCAGTGATTCAGAGATAGACTGTGACTCACCACGGATCTAAGGTGAGGAGAAGGGGAAAGAGGAATGGAGGAACGGAGAGCAGAGGGGAGCGAGTGGGATAGGGAGATAGAAGAGTACCAGCAGTCTAGCAATTTTAAATGTAATCTTTTAATATGATAGTGAACACCTCAGGGTGCATTCCACGCATTACTGTGGTAAACCAGCTCTCGTTCGTACCTAATTCAGCTTACGACATTATCAAAAACTCAATATAGGTCTAAAATATATTAGGTGACCTCATTCTAATAGCTACAGGGATGGACAAGCCAAAAACGAAAACTCTATCGAGATTTACTCACACTTGTGTTGTTACGAACCTGTATGAGTTTCTTCTCTCTGTGAATACTAGAAGATATTCTGAAAAATGTCTCAGTGTTTTGTGTCCATACAATGGAAGCCAGTGGTCTCCAATGTTTGGTTGACAATGTTCTTCATTGAAATTCTTTTTTTTTTCTTTTGTGTTCCTCAGAAAAAAGAAAGTCATACCGTTTTATAATGATATGAGGGTGAGTAAATGATAACATTCCTTTATTGTCCTCATTGACTCAGCCTCATACTGTTCCAAACCCCTAAAAGACAAATGAAAAAAATTAACATTTTGTCACTATTGAACATGAATTGGAATTGAACATAGTGTGACTCAAGCTTCAAAAAGAACATAAAAAGCACCAACGCTACTTCTCTAATTTACACTCTAAGATTAATAAATTATGCCACAGTGTCATTTTAGCTTTATTTATACTGTCAAAGAATTTAAGTTAAGTTTTAGTTAATTTTGTTATGTGCTTTTGACATTTTTATTATTTTTTGCTTTTTGTAACATTTCTAATTAACTTTAATCTTTTTTTAGATTAGATTCGTTTTTTGAGAAGTTTAGTAAGAATTAAGTAAGAATTTAGAACTTATTTTAATTCATTTCTAAGTCAAAATCTAATTTATTTATTATTTATCTTTTTTTATAAGTTTAAACACTTTTTTAATTAACAAAAATGTTCAAGTAAAAAATAAAAAATAACGCTGTAAATAGGCTGGATGTCATATTTTTTTGTAAATAAACGAACCATCCAATGGCTTCAGAATAAGTGAACCGATTTTTGCTACTTTCATAGTGTGACAGGCCCAATTTTTATTTATTTTCATTATATGTGACTCTGGACCACAAAACCAGTCAAGAGTCAATTTTTTGAAACTGAGATTAATACATCATCTGAAAGGTGAAATAAGCTTCCCATTGATGTATAGTTTGTCAGGATAAGACAACATTTGTCAGATATGCACCAATTTGAAAATCTAGAATCTGAGGGTGCAAAAAAAAATCCAAATATTGAGAAAATCACCTTTAAAGTTGTCCAAATAAAGTTCTTAGCAATGCATATTACTAATCAAAAATTAAGTTTCCATATATTTACGGTAGTAAATTTACAAAATATCTTCATGGAACATGATCTTTACTTAATATCCTAATGATTTTTGGCATAAAAGAAAAATTGATCATTTTGACCCATACAATGTATTTTTGGCTATTGCTACAAATATACCCATGCGACTTACGACTGGTTTTGTGGTTCAGGGTCACAAACAATCTGTTCCACACAAAGTCATACGAGTTTGGAACCACTGTAACTAATGTACGTAAAGTAAAAAAAACATTAATGATTTTATTTTTGGGTTAACTATTCCTGTAAAGGTACATCAATCCAGTTAGATCCCACAGGCGCACACACACGGACACTTATCTTACAAACTAAACTGAAGCTATCTGTCTCAGTCCGATTTACGCTGAACCCCTAGTGAGTTATCCACTCTGATGACTGACAGGCTAATTGTGCTGCTTTTTATATCATTCCGAGGACACGACCTGTCCTTTTATGCAACGAGGCATGCGTGTTTTACCATTCTCTCTCTCTCTCTCTCTCTTATTCTCCATCTCTCTAATGCTGGATCTGCCAGAGGCGCTCTCTTGATTAGGGAGACAGGCAGAGTGACATTGGAGCTGGAAAGAGAGAGGCGTTAGAGGATGTCATAGCCTGTCTCAGCCTCCCGGCCACCAGTCACACTACAGCCAGAGAGCAGAGCATTTTGATGCACATTGCTTGTACAGATGGCATAAACTGAAACACACTGCCACACAGCACACATCACAATCCCTGGAGAACAGTCAAACCCTCGACTGCATCTGTTCAGAGAGAGCAGTCACCATTCATACAACATAAAAAGCTGTTTAAAAGTTTGGGTAAGATTTGAAAGAAATGTATACGGCAGTAAATCAGCATATTAAATAGATATCTGAAGGATTATGTGACACTAAAGATGAAAATTCAGCTTTGCCACCACAGGAATAATTTTATTGAAATATTATTTCACAATATTCCTGCTTTTTGTATTTTAATCAAATAAATGCAGCTTTGGTGAGCATATGAGATAAAAAAAAAAAAAAAACATTAAAAAATCTTACTGACCCCAAACTTTTGAACAGTGATGCACCAATCACATAATTATTTAAGACAACATATCCATTTCTTTCAGACATACCTTGGTGGTTTTATTGGTGTCCAGTGTATTGACACTGTTCTGGGTGATGTCATTTTTAGTGTGGTCTTCTTCACTATCATCCATTTCAGAAAAGGAGGTCAGATTAGAATTATACCCACGCCTCTTTGCACCACCCTGCTCCCTAAACACACACACAAATACGCCATTTAATAACAAGCATAACTATCTTGTATTTGTATCTTAGAAAAGCATAACAAAAGCACCACTTTTTCAGGTTAAGCACAAATGTTTCGTGCTCTGAAGAGTTTTAGACTACTTAAGTGTGACTAAATACTGTCTTGTGCTTGAGAGCAGCACAATGAGAACCTTAGCACAGTTTCTGTCCCTGTTTGACTCTCCCACACAACCAATTAGTGCTTTTAGCACTCAGTGTGCTAATGTACTGACACGTGCAACTGAATACCTGGAAATAAAACAAAGCTCATATCCAGACACTCTAAATAATTCATGCCTGGTGGGAAGCAGGCATGCCATTTGGTTCAGTTTTGACATGATGGACCAAAACCTTTCCAGTAGGTTCTGGTTTCCTACTGATGGACATGAGAAATTGTGTATTACAGATTGATTGGCATGAATAAGTATTCATTACCACCTGGTGTACATAGAAATGGGCGCATATATACTGTATACATACAGTCAAACCAAAAATCATTCAGATGCCAGATACGAGATTTTTACACAAATGCTTCAATTTGCTTCAGGAGGCCTTTGTTAACCCCCAGGAGCTGTCTTTTTATGATGGATGGATCCACTTTATTGGACTACTATTGGACTATTAAATCTCAACAGCCATTAACTGCCATTATAAAGCTTGGAAGATCCAGGACATTTTTTAATAAAACTCTGATTGTATTCATAAAAAAAGAAAGGCATATATACCTAGAATGGCTTGAGGATGAGTAAATCATGGGGTAATTTTCATTTTTGGGTAAACTATCCCTTTAAGTTTTGCCACACACACACACACAAACGGAGTGTTTCTAGTTGTTCTCCCCTGACGATGCCTACATTAAATTCTGGAAACTATACCTGGAAAGGCATCCTATGATTTGCCAGCAATAAAGGTGTTTATTAAGTTAAACACCTGCAAGTGCAGCTTGTAAATGATTCTGTACTGCAAGTAAATACATTAGCGACTTTCTCTAAAGGATAGTTTTCAGCTTAGCTTGGCTATTTTCGCTGTACTGTAATTGGTAGCACAGTCTGCAGTACAAACACACACACACACACACACACACACACACACACACACACACACACACACACACACACACACACACAGAGAGAGCTTACATGTCATGTGCAGCCATAGTCATGAGTTTGAAGTTGATAAAGGGGCTGGAAACTTCAATGAACTGTTCTGGCTTCTGAACAGGGGGTTCTAAAGAGCATAAACATTAGTTTAATCCAACGAAAGCAGTTATATATATCATAATATTTATCAATATATGTGACCCTGGACCACAAAACCAGTCTTAAATAGGTATATGTGTAGCAATAGCCAAAAATGCATTGTACGGATCAAAATTATAGATTTTTCTTTTATGCCAAAAATCATTAGGATAAAAAGTAAAGATCATGTTCCATGAAGATATTTTGTAAATGTCCTACTATAAATATATCAAAACATAATTTTTGGTTAGTAATATGCATTGTTAAGAACTTTATTTTCTCAATATTTTGTTTTTTTGCACCCTCAGATTCCAGATTTTCAAATAGTTGTATCTTAGCCAAATATTGTCCTATCCTAACAAATCATACATCAATGCATGAAAGCTTATTTATTCAGCTTTCAGATGATGTATAAATCAACAATTTTACCATTATGACTGGTTTTGTGGTCCAGGGTCATATATATATACAGTCAAGCCCAAAATTATTCATACCCCTGGCAAATTCTGATTTTTTTTTTTTTTTTTTTTTCTGATTTTTATTCAACCAGCAAGTTTTTTTTTGACCGGAAATGACACAGGCTTCTCTCAAAAGATAAAAAGATGATGTACAAGAGGCATCATTGTGGAAAAAATATTTCTCAGCTTTTATTTACATTTGAACAAAAAGTGGCATGTCCAAAATTATTCATACCCTTTGCAAACTGTCACAGTCTATGGGAAAAAGTTCTACACCATTCCGAATAGTCTAAGCTGTTCTAAAGCATCCTAATTACCCTGATTCATTGGGAACAGCTGTTTTAATCAACTCAACAGGTGAAAAACAGAAGCTCTCTGCTGTTGGTTTGTGGACAGTCATGGCTAAGACAAAGGAGCTCACTGAGGACCTGCAGCTGCGTATTGTGGCTGCTCACAAGTCAGGAAAGGGCTATGAGACCATATCTAAATGTTTTGAAGTTCCAGTGGTTACAGTGCAAAGTATTATCAAAAAATTCAAGATGTTCCGCACTGTGAAAAATCTCAGAGGACGTGGTCGGAAACCAAAAGTGACACCTGTGCTGGACAGGAGGATAGTGAGAGAGGTAAAAAAGAATCCAAGGATCACCACCAAGGCCATCCTGATGAATCTGGGCTCTGCTGGTGGCAACATCTCAAGGCAGACAGTCCACTGACACCACTTCTCCAGATAAGGCACACAAAAGCCCGCTTGGCCTTTGCAAATGCTCATCTGGACAAAGAATAAGACTTCTGGTCCTCTGTTTTATGGTCAGATGAAACAAAAATTTAATTGTTTGGCCACAATGATGTAGCCTTCATTTGGTGTAAAAAAGGAGAAGCCTTCAACCCTGAGAACACCATCCCCACGGTCAAACATGGTGGTGGGAACCTAATGTTTTGGTGGTGTTTTTCAGCCGGTGGACCAGGGAATCTAATCACAGTAAACGGTAACATGAAAAAGGAGCAATACATCAAAATTCTCAACAACAACATCAGGCAGTCTGCAGAGAAACTTGGCCTTGGGCACCAGTGGACATTTCAGCACAACAACGACCCAAAACACACAGCAAAAATGGTAAACAAATGGTTAGCAGACAAAACATTAACGTTTTGCAGTGGCCCAGCCAGAGTCCTGACTTAAATCCAATTGAGAATCTGTGGAGGGAGCTAAAGATCAGGGTGCTGGTCAGCAATTATAGGTAGCGTTTGATTGCTGTAATAGCCAAAAAAGGCTTTTCTATTGATTACTGAGAAGGGTATGTATAATTTTGGACATGCCACTTTTTGTTCAAATGTAAATAAAAGAAGAGTAATAATTTTTTCCACAATGATGCCTCTTGTACATTGTCTTATTATCTTATGGGAGACGTCTGTGTCATTTCTAATAAAAAAAAAAAAAACTTGCTGGTTGAATAAAAGTAACTTTAAGTCAGAATTTGCCACGGGTATGAATAATTTCGGGGTTGACTGTACATATAGATAGATATTTAGACAAATAGAAATTAAAACATACATACACGTAAAAACACACATCTTACCCTTGGGTTCATCAGTAATGTTGGTCTGCTTGCGGGGCCTGATGAGTTTCCATTGAGGAACTGGGGGAGCTTTAGGAGGGGCCACCAGGGGGCAGTCTCGAGTGCAGGTGAGCAGCACAGGATGACTGAAGAGCTGAGAAAGCCCATACTGCCTCAGACTCTCAGAGGAATCAGCCTGGAGAACGCACCACCAACCACGATCATAGATTATAGAAGAGAGATTTATAACGGATTAGACAGCCAGTGCTAATCCAAACAGAGCCAAATATTGCTTGAGACTAAATCAGAGGGAGGGAGAGTACCATTTGGGGCAGGTTTGCACATTAATGAGCTTTGGGTAAGTGCTCAGTGGAGGTGTTGCATCAAACAAACTGTGGGAATATCAGTTTAAAGCTAATACATGGAATAGGCACATCACATAGATGACCCCATTCTAATGCTATTCAAAGATAATATAATATAACAGTCTCCAGTGCCACATTATCCTTTTGAAATGTTAGAAATCCTTTAGAAATCAGTTCTAATACACAGCCCCCCCCCCCCCTAGGGTTATTTAAAGAAGACAAAGTTCAAAATATTTGAAAGAGAAATCTTTTTAAACATTATAAATGTCTTTACCATCACTTTTGATCAATTTAATGCATTCTTGCTAAATTGAAATATGAATTTCTCACTGACCTCTAACATTTTAGTGTAGTGTATATTCTACAGATTAAAAAACGTACCATCCTTGTAAGCACTGAGGTTCTTTTCTCCATCAGATGCAAGGGTTGGTAACTGGCACACACTACTATCTGAGGAATAGGACCAGTGGCTAAATCAAAAAGAAGAAAGAAAGAGCATTTTTAAAAACGACTAAAAAAAGTATTCATGAAAGAGGTGTCATTTCTACTTTATATGCATGAAAAACTTTTCAGGCCATCAAAAATCTAAGCAGAACTTTTTTCTCCAGTCAGGCTTCCATCTCTTTAATACTTAAAGCACAATGAAATGAATGGAGTGCAGTCTATTTTGAATAAGGGGAAGAGAGGATGAGTGGATAGATCAAGGCATGAGTTTCAAAGACAAAGGCGTGAACGGCGGAGAGGGCACTGTAATCTGTCAAGCCATATTTTCCTAATTCACATGGCACACAAACTTCCAGTGTAGAGGAAGGAACAGAGGCACTGCATTATCAGTGTTTGATCTTCATCTCCCAAGGCCATCTCTGATCTTTTATCAGGCCATCAGTGCCCTGACTGTTACATGATCAAGCTCAAGGCCAAAAGGAAGTTAGAGAAAAAGAAAAGAAAGAGCCACGCTCAGCTCATGGGTTAAATTATAAAGTTGATTTGACCGCTTGCTCTTCATGTTTAGAAACACAATATAGTGTAGACAACAGAACAAAAGAACAAAAACAGTAGTTTTAGCCTGCCTTACCTTGATTAATCTATCCAACAATTAAAATCAAACACTAAAATTTCTAGTAATAATCTAATAACAATAGTAAACTAATATGTGACCCTGGACCACAAAACCAGTCTTAAGTCGCTGGGGTATGTTTGTAGCATACATTGCATGGGTCAAAATTATTGATTTTTCTTTTATGTCAAAAATCATTAGGAAATTAAGTAAAGATCCTGTTCCATGAAGATTTTTTGTAAAATTCCTACTGTAAATGTATCAAAATGTAATTTTTGATTAGTAATATGCATTGTTAAGATCCTAATTTGGACAACTTTAAAGGTGATTTTCTCAGGATTTTGATTTTTTTGCACCCTCAGATTCCAGATTTTCAAATAGATGTATCTCGGCCAAATATTGTCCTATCCTAACAAACCATACATTAATAGAAAGCTTATTTACTGAGCTTTCATATTATATATATACATCTCAGTTTTGTAAAATTTAACCTTATGACTGGTTTTGTGGTCCAGGGTCACATATGTAATTTTGTACAGTTGAGGTCAAAACTTTACATACACCTTGCAGAATCTGCAAAATATTAATTAGTTTTACCTAAATAAGAAGTATTGTTTTATTTATTACTGACCTGAATAAGATATTTCACATGAAAGATGTTACATATAGTCCACAAGAGAAAATATTAGTTGAATTTATAAAAATGACCCTGTTCGAAAGTTTACATACACTTCATTCTTAATACTGTGTTCTTACCTGAATGATCCACAGCTGTGTTTTTGTTTTGTTTTGTGATAGTTGTTCGTAAATCCCTTGTTTGTCCTGAACAGTTAAACTGCCTGCTGTTCGTCAGAAAAATCCTTCAGGTCCCATAAATTATTTGGTTTTTCAGCATTTCTGTGTATTTGAACCCTTTCCAACAATGGCTGTATGGTTTTAAGATTTATCTTTTCACACTGAGGACAACCAAGGGACTCATATGCAACTATTACAGAAGGTTCAAACGCTCACTGATGCTTCAGAAGAAAACATGATGCATTAAGAGAACTTAAAGATCAGGGTAAATTTAACTAATTTTGTCTTCTGGGAAACATGTACTAAATGAAAAAATGACATTTAGGCAAAATAAGAAAAATTATTTACATATCTTAATTTTGTTCAAAAGTTTACACCCCTGTCTCTTAATGCTTCATTTTTTCTTCTGGAGCATCATTGAGCATTTGAACCTTCTGTAATATGAGTTCTTCAGTTGTCCTCAGTGTGAAAAGATGGATCCCAAAATCATACAGTCATTATTGGAAAGGGTTTAAATACACAAAAATGCTGAAAAACCAAAGAAATCCTGAAGGATTTTTCTGAAGAATAGCCAGCAGTTTACTGTTTAGGATAAACAAGGGACTCATGAACAACTATTGCTAAACATCAATGTGGATCATTCAGGTAACAACAAGAATCAAACGTATGTAAACCTTTGAACAGGGTCATTTTTATAAATTCAACTATTAATTTCTTTAGTGGACTATATGTAAACACCTTTTTATGTGAAATATCTTATTCAGGTCAGTACTAAATAAACAATAACATGCATTTTGTATGATCCCTTTTATTTTGGTCAAATAATTAACATTTTGCAGATTCTCCAAGGTGTGTGTAAACTTTTGACCTCAACTGTATAATTCATTTATTAACTAAATTGCCAAAAAATAATATTTTGCTTAATTTAAATGTTCTTTTCTTTATTTTCTTCTTAGAAACCAGTATTACAAATCAACCTTTGAGCCCAAACTAGCTAAATCCCACCAAGTGATATCTTAATTTAGACTGAAACTGCACTTTTTACATGAAAAAAATAAATAAAAATCATCATAGTTTTAATGTGCATTTAGGCTTGTCCTGAAAACCTCAGAGAAAGTTAAAAAAATAGAGCATATAATATTGGCCACCTGAGGTTGACAATGAACATTTTCTAAAGGTTAAGCACTTCCTTCCACTTGAAAATGAAATAAAAATAATTTGAAGAAGTGCAGGACCTATTTTGTGTGCTATTCATAGAAACTGTCATAAATAGAATGAACAGCGATCATGTATGTGTGTATGTTTCAATAAAAGAGATACCGCTTTAGGCTCTGTAGATCTAGGCCACGGTACCAAAGTGATATATGTCAAAGCATGTTATAATTTCCAACCCATTAATTAGTATCAAACACCCAGAGGGAGTGAGAGGGAAGACAGAGGGGATGGATTCATTATATGGATTAAAGGACCCTATAGATAAGAGGACAGAGCAAACGAAGGAGAGACGGAATGTTTACGAAGGATAACAAGAGAGAGAGCGAGTGAATTTCAGCAGCAAACACCGCATTATCCCAGTGTAATCTGAGCCACTCGCTTGCAGAAGCCAATTATCCAAAACAGTCTATCTGAACAGCAAAGCATTAGTCTCAATAGACTCATCAAATCATTAGTTTCCACAGACCTGTCGGAAATCCATGTTTACATGCATACTGACAATTACACCTCCTTATCACAACAGCACTGAGCTTTTCAAAGCAGGTCGGTACAAAATTTATGCATATTGTGAGTGTGTGCGTGCGTGATTGGCTGGTCTTTGCTCTCCTTGCATATTTCAGTCATAAACTGCACAGTGACAGAATTGACAGTGCTTGCCCGAGGCCATGCCAGATAATTCAATTCAGATCACACTACCTGAGAGAAAAACACTGGCACTCTGTTCACAGTCTGACACAAACACACACACAGATTAAGACTGCCGCACACTTCTTCGGAGCAAACACAAATACGGTTATGCACACACAAACACAGAAAAGAGGGTTGTTTTATTTATTCATACTCATGATACACATCTTTCCGTGAAGTATGTGGCAGTGATTCCATAATACATGAACCTGGAAAAAAAGTGATGCATGGAGATGGAATTTGGTGCTACCTGAAGACAAGCAGCTTCTAGTGATACATATTGGTCATTTTACCCTTGATGCCCTGCTTAACAGATCACTGATGCTTAGTGGAAAGCTCGATGCCACATTGGCTGCGAATTATTAATAGCCGTTTCAGAGAGCATATAGAGTGTTTCTGTATGAGGATCAAATATTCATACATCAACTACATTCAGAGTAAATAATGTATGGTGAGGAGAGAGGGGAAAAGAACCATATATATAAATGTCTATATGTATGTATGCACACGTACAACACAAAAAAAGCGTTTTCAAACTCACTGTCATTTGCATGGATAGCTGCATTGGGCTGAATGGTCTTTCCGTCTTGGTCGGCAACTTTATTCTTCCTCTTAGCAGACTCTGACAAGAAAAAGAAAGCAATTTAATACCAAACCTTAAAGGATAGTTCACCCAAAAATGCAAATTCTATCATTAATTACTCACCCTTATGTCGTTCCAAACCCGTAAGAACTTTGTTCATCTTCAGAACACAAATTAAGACATTTTTGATGAAATCCGAGAGCTTTCTGATCGTGCATAGACAGCAACACAAATACCATGTTTAAGGCCCAGAAACTTAGTAAGGACATTGTTAAAATAGTCCATGTGACCTCAGTGTTTCAACCTTAATTTTATGAAGCTTTGAAAATACTTTTTGTGCACAAAGAAATAATGAATTTATTTACCAATTTCTCCTTTTTCGAGTCAGTCTTCAACATGCGTTCACAACAGTACCACGTCACAAGTGTGTGGATTCCTCTGATTCTTGTAGCTTCATAAAAGACTGAACCACTGATGTCACATGGACTATTTATTGATGTCCTTACTACCTTTCTGGGCCTTGAATGTGTCAGTTGCTTTGCTTACTATGGAAGCTCAAAAGCTAGGATTTAATCAAAAATACCTTAATTTGTGTTCTGAAGATGAATGTAGGTCTTACAGGTTTGAAACGACATGAGGGCGAGCAATTAATGACAGATTTTTCATTTTTGGATGAACTATCCCTTTAAGGATCTTCTTAAAAGACCTACATGAACATGACGGTTGCTGTTTTCTTGCCACATTTCATAATAAAGGCACAATATGTAAGTTTGTAAGTGATTGAGTGTGGAATCATGGGAGTTGTTGTCTTCATCCCCACAGCCGATGCAATCCGTAAGCTAATGACACAGCGCCCAATACACTAGTTAAAATTGTTTCTCTGGATTTAAACATTCTTCAAAACATTTGGGAGTAAAATGTAAGTACACAAGTTAGCAACTGACACTGTTCTATTTTTGGATATTTCAATCAAAAAATTATACATATTGTGCCTTTAAAACAACAAGTCAGGTGGGACATATTAAAGGCAGTCCTTACACTTTCGGATAAATTAATTTCCACAGTCTTTCCGTGACTTTTATCCTTTTCTGATATGAATATGAATTTTCAAAAAGAGAGATCAGACTCACAAAGAGTCATTTCTAATTGAAGTAATAATTTGAGCAATACGAGAAAAAAACAAAAACAAATGATTGTTGGTGACATTCATGACGTTTTGGGACATTATACATTTCCATGACTTTTCCATGACAATCACTATTGTAATTTCCATGTCTTTTGAGGGTATAACAAATGACTTTCATAATATTATAAATTTATTATATAGTATATTATAAATTTCCATGATTTTTTCCCATAATTCTCATTAAAAATGTACTTTTTAGGCAAATAAATAATTTGAGAATGACTAAAATTTAGATTGACTACAGCAATTTTCCTGACTTTTCTAGGCCCTGAAATCCTGTATTTAAAACAGGCCTAATATTGAGTCATCAATATTTATCTGTGCATTTTTCTGAAGATAGTCAAAATTTAAGTTTGTGTATCTGCTAAATGGTTCATTTTTATCTACATTTAGATGCACTAGCATGTTTAGATTACCTCTTAAACAAATTGTAAAAATAATAATGAATAATAATGAACCCCACACTGCAACATTCAGAATAAAATGTTGTGATTTAGAAACAACTATCATAATTAGTTTTCATTAACCTTTATATTAACTGACAGAGTTATCACAAGGTATCATAGACTAAGAAGCCTCAAATACTTGTTAAACACTTGATATACAAAGTCAAACTTAAATGACTTAAAAATCCTAAAGCACTCAGACCATTTTAAAGTTTCATTAGAAAAAAAGCCACTTACACAGCAGGTTATCATCCTCTCATTTACTCTCTCTGCCGGTGTCTTTTAATCAGACATGTCACGTACTGTTAATGGATAAATGATTGCAATGTGTGTGTGCGGGTCTGTACCTCTGCTCTTAGGTAGTGTGGGAGATTCACTCTTGGTCTCTTTCACATTAGAATCTGTTGTTGCTAGATCAGCACTAGTAGTCTCCTCTGAGCTCTCTCCCTCCAACTGGAATTGAGAAATGTTGTCCCTCAGAAATTCCCAAATTTTCCCTGTGTACCAGGATCTAGGAACAACATTAACACATGGAACATTAGTCTGATGTTTTGATCTCCATCACTTAATTAGAGTTTTACTATGAATTTATCTAATAATCCCAATTAATTAAAACCTATTTAAACCCGGAATAACAAAAGGCTTGTATCAATTTAATGTCCAGTCACAGGATCAATGGATGAAACTAATAAAGCTGAAAAAAAAACAATGCCTCTGCACTTTCAACAAATCAATAAACAGCAATTAGAGGAAAGGCAAGCAATGCTCAATTAACTAGTATAGGTGATCACTACAGCTCGAATAAAGGTCTAAACCGATAAAAACAAATGCAAACAACACACGCTCTTGCTTGTTTTTAACTTGAGTCTTTAACATTCTACAAACGTACAGTACCGTTGAGAAGTCTGTGGTCGGTACTGCATGTATTTGATCAAACTGACCCCAAAGTTGATGTATATCACTGGTATAAGTTTCTTTTCAGTCATCAGCTGAAAATGTTTTCTAATTTCATGCTGAAATGTTGTCAAAATGTTTGGCCAACAGGTGGCTACATGGATTTCTGGGAGTCTCTTGGCTCTCTGATGTTCTGGCAAATATGTGAGCTGCTGGAGTGAGATACGACTACAAGATCCTGCAGGGCTGAAACATGGAGTAAATGACCTCAGGAGACCCAACTTTGACACACACACACACACACACACACACACACACACACACACACACACACAAGTCAAGCCTTGCAAAAAAAAAAATGATAGCACTCTAGAAGATAGGACAGCAAGATGTGTGCACTCATCTCACAGCAATTTACTTCTCCAAAATACGAGTGTACACTCTCTGAATGTGTGTACTGGTCTCTGAGGAGTCTATGAAACACGGAAACTCATCAGAGCATAAATTACAAGACACCACGCCGTGTTTCCCAAAACAGAGCAGATGTGAGAGTTTTGCTGAGGAAGTGACAACAAACAGAGATGGAGTCAAATGCTGGAGAAGAGAAAGTTACACGTGAACTTTACAGTAACAACATTCCTGCAGTAACTCGATAAAGCCGGAACGGTGGTGAAGACCAGCCATTTGTTCGAAGAACAACAACATAGTGTCTGCAGCCCATTTTCTCCTAATAAGGGCGGCATCTGTGCACACTGTGAGGAAAAGAAGGACATTCTGTGGATCGCAGAGCACAGCTTAATGAAGCTTGTTAGCACATACCACAGACATAAAGACTATGCTATGCTATAGTCTGAGAGAACAAACAAATAAATAAAAACCTAACTAAAAGATTTCAAAAAGACAAAAAACGTGTGAGAGTCAATGTTAAACATTGAATGCAAGTCAACATTTTAAATTTTGAATAAAACACATACATGGATGAATTGTTATCAATTAGATAAATAGGCATTTACAAAATAGTCTGAGTGAATTTCCATTTCATGTCAATTTTAAAGTAGTCATTAACTAAAAAACGGAAAAACTTTTGCCATATAAGACGTCATTGAACTAAAACACCCTGTAAATTTCAGAACTCAAAACTTTCTTGTTAGTCTAAAAACAGCTTATATTGAAGCCAATCTGCCAAAAAGACAGGTTGTGGAATGTGCCACTCTATGATGTAATAGTGTGGTTTAGCCCCACCCATTGATTTGCGCGTGTAGTGTGAATAACGAGAGGCGAAGACAGTTTTACATATAAACCACACAATAAATATAGCTCAGAACACAACGCTGTGCAGTGCCAAGTTGTGGAATAACAGTCTTTGCATTGCCTTCCTTCTGATCCCAAGGTTAGGAAACAGTGGATGGACTTTATTTTTAATGAAGTTCCAGACCGCATCAATAAGAACTTGGTCCTTTGTTCACTTCATTTTACTGCGGATTCATTTACAAACAAAGGCACTATTCAACAAGTTTTTTAGAAAAATTTAAACAGGACCTTGACAGTAATGTCGCACCACACAACTTTGAGTAACTGTTTTCAAAACTGTTTGTTTTTTGACCTAAATAACATCAGCCTCCATCTGAGGACAACTGAGGGACTCATGTGAAACAATTACAGAAGGTTGAAATGCTCACTGATGCTCCAGAAGAAAAAAACTATGAATTTGTGGGACCTGAAAGATTTTTCTGAAGATCAGCAGGCAGTTTAAACGTTTAGGACAAACAAGGGACTCATGAACAACTATCACTAAACCAGAAAAAAAAAAAAACACATCTTTGGATCATTCAAGTAACAACACAGTATTAAGAATCAAAGGGATGTAAACTTTTGAACGGGGTAATTTTTATAAATTCAACTATTATTTTCTCTTGTGGACTATATGTAAACATCTTTTATGTGAAATGTCTTATTCAGGTCAATACTAAATAAACAATAACACGCATTTTGTATGATCCCTCTTATTTGGGTAAAATAATCAACATTTTGCAGATTCTGAAAGGGGGATGTAAACTTTTGACCTCAACTGTATGAGGAATGTAGGCTGTCAAACATACACTACTGTTAGCCAATCATAGCAGTGGGTGTTTACTTCCTAGTCTACAAACTGCCATGCCTATTCAAACAGAGCGTTACAATGAGGGAAGATTATGATGTTTTTTATGTAATAAATCTTGATAACATTATAAGGGGACCTCTGAGATTGGTACAAAATAATAGAAAAGGCAGTTCATGACCCCATTTAATACCACAAATGTTTAACAAAACATATTTAATTCATAGTCTCATGCTTTGTTGAAACACTAACATTAGTCTGATAATGATTGTTAAAAATTAATGCACATTTTTACCATTGCACATGTTACAAATAAAGCACACTGTCTGACCTTTGACTAATACTGCACTTTAAAACTTACAGCATTTTCAGAATTTAGTATGCAACGTAAAGTGAGATTTTTTTAGAGGAAGCATTTGAAGAGAGCCTCACTTTAAAGGAATGATCTCCGGTATCCATCCGGTGAGACAGTGGATGACTGTAAACTCTCCAAACTCTCTCCCGGAGCCTGAGACTGGAATACTGCAGAGAGAACACCACAACATCATCAAAGGTTACTTGTTAGCTGGACACCCATAAAATACATACAAATAGGTCCTAAAATACTACTAATACTATTGTTCTATGCTCAGTAAGGACTCCATGAATATGCACACTCAGTTCCGGTTCCACTACATGTCATTTCAAACGTTGATATGTGGATGTCTATGTGTGCGTGTGCGTGTGTGTGTGTGTGTGTGTGTGTGTGTGTGTGTGTGTGTGTGTGTGTGTGTGTGTGTGACCTCTTGCTCTCTTTCTCTGAAGAAACCAGATGGCTGATGCTCTAATTGTGCCTCACGGGATGCTGTATTCAACCAGTCCGGCAGCTATTAATTAACTGCACGATTTCACTGTTCATCTTCACGCAAAGAACCATTCCATCATTATCACTGCCACACAAGAGGACAAGCGCACTTTAAAAAGGATGCACAGAGGCTTCAGGTGAGTGACAACTGTGAGTGCTTCTGTGCCCAACCTTGGCAGTAAAAGATTTTACAGCATGTATATGTGTGTTAATTGGGACAAAGCCCCCTGGAAAGACACCATTGTGCTTTTTGTTTCTGTTCATATTATTTAGAAGCATAAATTATTAAATGGCTCAGAGACTTCTTATTTCCTAAACTAGATTAAACATTTACAACATGAAAAAATCCGCTCCTCTATGAGCACAAAACAGAATAATGTAATGGAGAGTAATTGAGACTGCCGTTTCAAAAAGGACATTAAAGCATTATTTAAATATCATAAAAGTGGTCCCTATGTTGCGTTGCCATCTATGCAGGGTCAGAAAGCTCTCAGATTTCATCAAAATGATCTTAATTTGTGTTCTAAAGATTTTACGGTTTTACGGGTTTGGAACAACATGAGGGTGAGTAATTAATGACAGAATTTGTATTTTTGTGTGAACTATCCCTTTAATTGTTTCAATTATGTTCTAAGACTCACTCAGTACTGGCCAGCTTTAGTATGCCTTTAGCCAACAGCATAGGCCAAAGCTCTGACTGGTTCGTAGTAGCAGGAAGCAGCAGGTTATCATCCTTGTCAAATGGTAATGTGTCATCAACAATAATCTTCCTCCAACTTCCCTAAGAATGCAAAGACAATTCTTGTAAAAAATAAATAAAGTTCAATCATTATTGAAACTCTAAAATACCTTAAAAACAGGATTGAAATCCATTGTTGTGTGCTGCAAAGTTCTGGACAGGCTTAATAGCATGATTTGTGTGACTCAACTTTTGTTAAATAACATTAATTCATTTATGTATGTGTTGTGAAATATACCACAGTAATTAAAAATTCAGTTTTTAATGATCTGCTCACTATCAAACTCATCTTAATATAAACAAAACCAAAGGTGCATCAATCAGTATCAGATGAGCCTGTAAAGTCCATGGTTCATTAGTGCGTATTTTTTGTACACAGTAAAACGAGCAGCATAAAATGCAGTGGTAAACATCATTAACTCTAATGGAGTTTTATTAAAGAAAGTGATCTTAGGAGATCAGTCAGCAACAAAATAACTATTGCCCAGCACACATGCCTTATCTAAAATGCTTTTGTGCCTGAGAGAGTGTTACTTTACTATTTTTTTATAGGACCTGTCAAACAAATCACTGTTAGCTGCGTGTAGGTCAGTATTTGCTCATTTAGTACTAGAAGCTGTTAAGGTAAATAATTGTTTCTCAGTTTCTCATGCCCAGAGGATAGAGCTATCTGACAGTCACGGTTCTACCGATTCTCTTGGCTCCCTGATAAGCGTTGTGTTCTCACTTAATCACTGCCTAAAGGACACAGTGTCCTTCTAGCAGGAAAATGTGGACATATGCTACAATAGGTGTTGAGCGGCTTGTGTGCACTTGTCGTGTACCATTTTACGCTATAGCCAATCCAAATCATTTTAAGCATATTTGCACATGGTATCGGAATAACATGAGGGTGAGTTTATTTATGAAATGTCATTTTTTGCTGAACTATTCCTTTAGTTATTCCATTCTTTTTCTGAAAACCATTACTTTGAGTTTTCTCAGATTTTTTTTTAAATCAAAACTCCTCTAGTTATTTAACACAAAGAGACACACAGCTGAAAGGATATGCAGTTAATCTTGTTCACAGCAGGTTTTCAGTAAAATATTCAGCATTAAATTTTACTTGTGGCTTGTTGTAATTGTTATGTTAAATTGGTTGTATTTTCAGTCATTTGAAAGTCACTTTGGATAAATGCATCGGGTAAAAACAAATAAATGTTGCACTTATGAATGATGAATAATAGATCATCTGACATAACATAGTGAAATACTGATTAGATCACAGTGTTTGCGCATGTAAATTTAGCTACTTCAGTCTTACACAATACAAGTATTATGGAGTCCATATTCAACCTCAACTTACCATCCAGTAGAGTTTAATGACATACTTCCCATAGGCATTATAGAGGGGCATGTGATCCTTTGCTACTTTACACAGGGAGTAGATGTGTTCCCACGGTCGCCAAAGGCTGGGGACTGTTTCTGTGGAGATGGCCTTCTCCTCTCCTGTGTTACAGACTTTCCACAGAATGTAGAGTTCACTAATGACCCATCGCATAAGCTGTGAAATTGCCATGCAGGGTGAAGAGTGACACAGTGTAGGTTAATGCCAACTACGCTAATTATTTGTAGTTCCAATCATTAATGCAGACCATCCAAAATAATTTATTGACTCACCTCACTTGAGAGTAAATGCTCATTTGCTGAGGTGAGGTCAAAGGCAGCTTCATTTTCCACCACAACAGGAGTCTGATTTAAAGGATGGGATATATATTATGTCAGTAATTCCAGTTCCTGAAGAGCTACATTGATGAGTTTAAGCTTTCGAGCTTCAGCTCAATTAGAACAAACTCAAAGTCTGTGTGTGTATACAGTTGAAGTCAAAAGTTTGCATACACATTGCAGAATCTGCAAAGTGTTAATGTTTCAACCCTTTCCAACAATGACTGTATGATTTTGAGATCCATCTTTTAATCTTAAGGACAACCAAGGGACTCATATGCAACTATTACAGAAGGTTCAAATGTTCACTGATGCTCCAGAAGAGCCAGGGAGTGAAAACTTTTTGAATTTGAAGATCAGGGTAAATTTTACTAATTTTTGTCTTCTGGGAAACATCTAAGTATCTTCTGTAGCTTCTAAAGAACAGTACTAAAAGGGGGAAAAAAGATATTTAGGCAAAATAAGAAGAATGTACCCATCCTTATTCTGTTATAAAGTTTACACCCCTGGCTCTTAATGCAAAAAGATGGATCTCAAAATCATACAGTCATTGTTGGAAAGGGTTCAAATACACAAAAATGCTGAAAAACCACAAAT
>NC_133373.1:28648053-28667062 GCF_049309525.1 Garra rufa
TCTCACAATGCTGACTTTATAACTCACAACTGCGAGTTCATATCATATATCATATCATATCATATCACATTGTGAGATTAAAAGATGCAGAAACGGGCTTCCATAGTTTTTAAAACTGATAACAAGAAGAAATCTTTACTAAGCAGCAAATTAGCATATTATAATGATTTCTGAAGGATCACTCTTCCACTGAAGAGTGGAGTAATGGCTGCTGAAAATTCAGTTTTGCCATCACAAGAATACATTTCATTTCAAAATATATATTAAAACAGAAATCAGTTCCTTCAAACTGTAATACTCAAACTCAGAGCGATAATTTGAGATTTCACCATAAAACATGTAAATTTAGCTGAACAATGATTATTGAAAGTGATTATAGTTGTGCTAACTGGGCATATTAGATATTACAATTTGTGTGACTAAAGAAATGACAAATATATTAAATTATCTTTCATTTTCCAAAGTTTTTGTCCCACTACTATCATATTGACCCTCTGAGGGACATGAATCCATGAATATTTGATAATCTTCTGTTAATGGACTTTTAATCAAATGTAAATTGAAGGCTCTTAATATCACTCACATACTTGGAGAGAAAAATAGCAGCTATCATCTTTTTATCCCAACTGTTGCCATGGAAATGACAACAGAGCTGACCTTCATTCGTTCTGTCAATTAAACATCTTAAATACAGCTAGTCAGATGGCAAAAATAATTGGTTTCAGAGCTCTAGTGCCTAGCCTTGATTGCCTTGTGATTTTGCTGCTTGTTGTGACTATTTAGCATCACATGAGTTGCCTAGACTCATCAAAATGGAGGAATAATTGTAAAATGTTGTGCTGGGCATGAGGTAATTTAATCACAACCTGAACTCTTATGAAAGCGACATAAACAGATTTCACTAATTCGGCTCAGCACTGAGTATTTGATTGTATTTTCCCAAAAAAACATGCAACTAAAAAACAGGGTCCACACAAAATGGACAAGTATGCTTTGTATGTGAGTTGGATGGTCATGTCAGCACAAGATTAGTTTAGTTCATGTTGTTAGATTGAGCGGAGCTTTACATATCACAATCAATCTCAAAACTACACTTTTAAGTACACTTGACAGTTGGCAATTTTTTTTTTTGTTGCAAACTCTGTTTAACTTTACCTACCCAGGTTAATACAGTTTGTTGGACCTGCAAGAAAAGTGAAAACACTTATATGCCTGAGAAACCCTTACCTTATTATGCATGTACTCTAAAGGACGTTTCCAAGTGTGTACTCTCAAGGAGGCAGGAAGTTCAACCTTCCCTTCTGGATCATCAAAGAGCTGTTGACAATGTTGTTACATAAAACACTCAGCGTGGATTTAGATTCGCATTGAAGGGAAAACAAATACAAAACCGAATAAAAGCTATTAAAAAATGATGATCAAATTACAAAGTGCATGGTGCCAACCACTCTGACTCATCAGTTGAAATGCTACAGTGCATCTCTCAAGCCAAGCAGTTTTCTGAAACAGATTTATGCTCTCACCAGCACCGACATTGCTCTGTAAAGCTTTTTATAAAGGAAAGACTACTGCATATGAAATCATGTTCTATTCATTAATTCTCACCTTGCTATCCTTAGGGGCTTTAGCTGCATCCCATTTCTCAGCATTGACCTCAGTGTCGCTCCACTCCGGCCAGAGAGAGATGAGAATCTTCTTTGGCTCTTCAGGGCTTTCTGATGTACTGACCACTGAGGATGCTCTAGAGACAGTGCATTGTTAATGTAATCTATTAAAAAAGACTATTTGATACAATAACTTCATTTGAATTTGCATAATAATTTGTGATTGTTTTTTTTTTCTATTACTTTTTATCTAAACTGCATATTACTATCAATCTCTCTCTCTCTACCTTCCTATAATTACAGTTGAGGTCAAAAGTTTACATACACCTTGCAGAATTTGCAAAATGTTAATTATTTTACCAAATTAAGAGGGACCATGCAAATGCATGTTTTTTTTTATTATTTAGTGCATTTACATAATCCACAAGAGAAAATAATAGTTGAATTTATAAAAATGACCCCGTTCAAAAGTTTACATATACTTGGTTCTTAATACTGTGTTGTTACCTGAATGATCCACAGCTGTGTTTTTTTTTGTTTTTTTTTGTGATAGTTGTTCATGAGTCACTTAAAACTGCCCGCTGGTCCCACAAATTCTTTGGTTTTTCAAACCCTTTCCAACAATGACTGTATGATTTTGAGATCCATCTTTTCATCCTAAGGACAACTGATGGACTCATGTGCAACTATTACAGAAGGTTGAAATGCTCACTGATGCTCCAGAAGGAAAAACGATGCATTAAGATCCAACGGTGTAAACTTTTTAAAAAGTAAAATAATTAACATTTTGCATATTCGGCAAGGTTCATGTAAATTTTTGACCTCAGCTGTAGGTTTACAACTTTATTTTCTTTTGCACACTTAATTCCAAATGCTGTTTTTCTTCTTCGGGGAACAAAAATCTAGCTGAATTAAATGCTAAATTAATTAATGAATTAATAGAATTTGTAATCTCTTTGTATTAACATACGGGTAACCGCAAAGAAAATGTGATTACACGTTATTATTCGTAATGATAAAAAAAAGTAACGTTAGGCCTGTTGTTGTTAATCCAAAATAAACATAAATACACAATTTTGTGTTTGGGACTCATAAAAGCTGCAAGGAAAATATATATACGTTAACCTGCCAAAAACAAATGTATGGTGTCAAATACCGACCTCTAATATTTTACTAAAACATAAACAACTTATGTAAGCTAAGAACAAACATAATACAGTAAAGATATAAGGTGAAATAATTTGTTTTTAACTATATTATCTGTTATTTATCCATGTTATTGAAACATTTAAAGGGAATAAACACAGCGAGGAATTAACAAATCTTTAGCCAAACCTTACTCTTTTTTGGGAGAATGTCCAGGCGAAGAAGCGACGAGGCTGGAGGAGGACGTCTTTTTCTTGGGTAACTTCGACATTGCTAGTGTACGTAGGCCTTATTTCTAATCTAAGAGTTCGTAGTTTGAAGCTACACTTGGCTGATTAAAGCACGGAAGATAATGATGAATAGGAAGCTATACCCAGGGTGAGACTCAGGCAGTAGGGAAAGTTTGCCATGTTGCTAGGCGACAGGATCGCTTGGGATTGCCGACAGCACGAGCTCAGCGCTTTATTACCAACTCACGCCAATAAACTCCTCCTGACCTCCTCAAACAAACCCTTGAGTCTATCCACTGTCGTTTAGCGATGGGAAGAAAGACTCGTCTTTTTCTCCTCTTTCTAACAGTTCATTTCAAAGAACCGATTCCAAAAACTGAATCAGCTTTTTTACTTACCTTACCTTTTACTTACCTTACCTAGCTTACCTTTTACGTCAACACGTAATTGCGTCATCACGCGATGCCTGAGGTCTCATCTTATTTATTTAGGACTATTTATTGAAAAGTCACAATTATGTTTGTTTCTATTCAAATAAAATAAAAATGAGCTTAGAACCTCGACTGAGAACAGAGAACCATTTTATAGAGTGTTTTTTTAACAACGTGTCATCAATTGGCTATATTGGCACTAAACATAAACAATGCCACTGAACCGAATGAGACTCGCATATTTTGCTGATTATTGCTGCTGAAAATGGTCAATAGTTGTCATTGTTTATGTTTAGTGCCACCAATATAGCCAATTGATGACACGTTGTTAAAAAAAAACACTCTATAAAATGGTTCTGTGTTTATCGAGAGTTGTTGACTTAAGAAGGAATTGTTCAGAACGGCTTTCCCTGGTGAAAAAAACAGCATTTGCTAGGTAGTTTTGATGCTGGGATGTTGGTTAGGTAGGTTTTGATGCTGTTTATGCATGCTGGTCCTTAGCTGGTCATGTGCTGGTCAAGGACCAGCATAAACCAGCAAAAGGACCAGCACCCTCATGTCGTTCCAAACCCATAAGACCTTTGTTCATCTTCGGAACACAAATTAAGATATTTTTGATGAAATCTGAAAGCTTTCTGACCTTCCATAGACAACAAGGGCAGGGTTGCCAGGTTTTCACAACAAAATACCAATTGCCACTCAAAACTAGCCCAAAAGCAGCCCAATCACGTTTGAGGGGGTCCCCCAGTGAAAATCACGTTCCAGGGGGTAAAATACACGGTTAGTAGTGGGGTTCCTCTGGTAAAATTAGTATTCCAATGGCTAAATATTACGTTATTGGGGTTGCTTCAACCCGCAGACATGAAACCCGTGGCAACAGTTTCACTACCACTACCTTCTGCTTGTAAACAAGGTGCCATGTATGCGTTGTGGTACTCTCAATAATGGCAGTGGAGACGACTTTTTTGAATAAAGTAGTTATTTTTAAGTTTTTTTGCGCACAAAAAGTTTTCTTGTAGCTTCATCAAATTACAGTTGAACCACTGATGTCACATGGACTATTTTGTCGATGTTCTTCATACCTTTCTGGGCCTAGTTCTAACATGGTAGGAACCTTGCTGTCTGAAGGTCAGAGGGTCAGAAAGCTCTGAGATTTCATTTTTGGGTGAATTATCCCTTTAATGAACCCATTCTCCAATATACGTTTAGTCTATACACTGCCTTATACATGTATGGCACAATAACTATGATTTTTCTGAAATTGATGGCACTGTTTTAAAGTATAGCTGATTCTGTCCCTTTTTCCAGTCATACAAAGCTCGTCCTCCATTTTAAGAAGACCTACGGCAATGTTTCACCTGCACTGGATCCAGGATTTTAATAGCATTCTGAATTCTCATGCAGCTTGGGAAAGACAACCAATTACTATTGCATAAAAATACAGAGTGCCACATTTTATATTATCATAATTATATTATAATGAAGCTTTTGTTAGAATTTCAAATTTGAAGCCACATCCTCTCACATATTCATTGAGAACACACAAGAAAAGACTAGGAACAGTTTAAAAAGTTTTATTCTGTCTTTGTAACTTCAACAAACATTTGTTTGCAAACTTGACAAATTCGTTCCAGCATATTAAAATGTATTTTTGCCTTCAGGTAATTTTAGGATAAAGCCATGGACAGAGCAAATGCTCAGATCCCTCATTGAGTACCAATTAAAAAACAATTAATAAACATATTTAAACGTTAACATGTACAAGCCTGAGGAAACCCAACATGACATTACTCTTTGAACCACATGCTTTTAGGCCCATGATTCTTACAAATCTCTCATTAGAGGACAATTCAAATTTCGTTTCTTCATCAAATTATTGTGGTAAGAGCTTTAAAGCTGATTGTTGGATCTTCACAACAGATTAATGCCCTGGGAATATGTCCTATTTTGCCATAAAGTGACATCTTGAGAACTTTTTCCTCCAAAAATTTAGGGTGGCGATTCCCAGCAGCAGATGCAAATAGTCCAGAAACCATTAAAACAGGTCAGCCTCTGTGACAAAGGCATTAGTTCAATTCAATTTCAGCTAAGAACTTTTACTGGTGTTTGCCTGGTCCTATGACACCCATTTAGTTTCATTCGTTTAAGCAATATTACAACAAGCACACATTGAAGTAACTTGCTTGACACTATTAAAAGGACAAACACGGCACAGAACAAGAGTGAGAGAGAGAGAAAAACTGGTCATTAAAAGCATCAGAAAGATGTTTTCATCTGATCATCTATCCTTTGGAAGTGATGTCTTCTCCCCTATTAGAGCACAAACTGTCGACCCCTGGTTATGCATGTGATCCGTGGCAGGGGTTTGGGATGAGGTGGGATTGGGGGATTCGTCGAGCTCGGTCCCAGGCCTCCTTTCCATGTCAGATGATGGGACACACGAGAGCATCCACACTAGCAACATCCTGGCTTGATCTCAGCAGGCACTGTTTGTTGGTCCAGTTTAATCTTGTCACCATTGTTCTCCTCATATGGAAGACCTTTATCGTTGAGTAGGATGTTCTCCACCAGGAACCGGGCAGCCTCATCAACATTGATGTTCTCCTGCAGTGAACAGAGTCAAAATGTTAAAGAGATAGTTTAACCGAAAATCACTCCTCATATTGTTCTAAACCTGTAGGACTTTCTTTCTCATGCAGAACACAAAGGAGATATTTTGAAGATCATTACTTGAACTGTTTTTGACATAAAATAAAGGTGCTTCACGATGCCATAGAAGAACCTTTTTGTCTAAATGGTTACATAAAGAACTTTTGAACAACTTTCAACAACCTTTCTTTTCACAAAAGGTTCTGTGGCAAAGAAGGTTCTTCAGATTATAAAAAGGTAAGAAAGAGATGGTTCTTTAAAGAACCTTTGACTGAATGGTTGTTTGTAGAACCAAAAATGGTTCTTCTATGGCATCGCTGTGAAGAACCTTTTAAAGCACCTTTATTTTTAAGAGTGTACAGTGAAAGTCAACTGGGTCCAAACAGTAATGGAGCTTCAAAATTTCTTCTTTTGTGCTCCTCAGAAAAAAGAAACCATACAGGTTTGGAACAACACTGAAACATTTCCAAAATATTAAGATCATTTACAGAACAGTCAATAGACTTGTTAAGCTAAACTGAGTGCGTAGTGAAGCTTCGAGAGGTACTTCAGCATTAAGCTGGATTGATGGCACCCGCCTACACGACGTCTTTCTTCTCATCGCTTTTTTAATACAATTCACTGTCTTTCCATTTACATCCCTCTATCCCTAAGCAGTCTGTGGCTTCAAAGCGAGAGAGTGTGAATGAGACTGATTTGAGGAAAAGGGCAGAAAACAGAAAGGTTAAACAAAAGCCAACCAACCATCCATATTTGTCATTCACCCAGAGTACTGCACACAATACAGGTGGTACGGCCATGCTGAGAGAAAATTACTGTTTCTATGAGACAATTGATGTCCAGGGCATGAAAACAAGATAATCAAAAATGCAAATGCATTTCGCTACGGAACGCTATTTGTTTGCAGTGAGCAATGTAAATAACTTGAATTTTCAAGCTTGTTAAAAATCATGACTGTATTGATGCATGGCTTTCAGAAAGTGTTCTGTGCTCTTGCTTGTTTTCAAGGACGGTGTCCTGTTGTGACTTTTTTTTTGGTAGAAACGATGGTTGAAATTACTGCCATTTAGAGAACTACAAGCTTGTTTAAACTTAAAGGATTAGTTCACTTCCAGAATAAAAATTCTAATTAAAAATGTATTCACTCCACATCATCCAAGATTTTTTCCACAGTCACAAAGTTTCTTAAGGAAAACATTTCAGGATTTTTCTCCATATAGTGGTTTCAATGTAGCCTCAAAGGGCTCTACATAATCCCAGCCTAGGAATAAGGGTCTTATCTAGAAAAACGATTGGTCATTTTCTACAAAAATAAATAAATAAATTTACATACTTTTTATCCACAAGTGCTCATCTTGCACTAACTCGACCTCATGCAATACGTAAATCGCGCACTTGTGACATAGTCAGAAGTACTGACCCAGTGTAAAGAAAGTCAAACGCACTTTACAGAAAAGGTAAAACAACGATGTCCAACGATTTTGTAGTTGGAGGAGAAAATTAGATGGCCCTACCCTACCTTTCGGAACAGAAGTACAAACAAAAAGCTAACCACGTGTGACTTTTCCAATGTGATTACGCAATGCGTGAAGATGTGCATGTACAATCGCAGAGCTAGTGCAAAATGAGCATTTGTGGTTAAAAAGTTATTTTTGTTTTTGTTTCTTACAGAAAATGACCAATCGTTTTGCTAGATAAGACACTTATTCATCGGCTGGGATTGTGTAGAGCCCTTTGAAGCTGCATAGAAACTGCAATTTGGAAGTTCAACCCATTGGGAACCATTGAACTCCACTATATGAAGAAAAATCCTGGAATATTTTCCGCGAAAAACTTACAGTCGAGGTCAAAAGTTTACATCCCCCTTTCAGAATCTGCAAAAATGTAAATTATTTTACCAAAATTAGAGGGATCATACAAAATGCATGTTATTGTTTATTTAGTACTGACCTCAATAAGATATTTCACGTAAAAGACGTTTACATATAGTCCACAAGAGAAAAAAAAGGTGAATTTACAAATATGTTCATGAGTCCCTTGTTTGTCCTGAACAGTTAAACTGCCAAAAATCCCACAATTTTTTTTAGTTTTCCAGCATTTTTGTGTATTTGAATCCTTTCCAACAATAACTGTATGATTTTGAGATCCATCTTTTCACACTGAGGACAACTGAGGGACTCATATGCAACTATTACAGAAGGTTCAAATGCTCACTGATGCTCCAGAAGCAAACCAATGCATTAAGAGCTGGGGGGTAAAAACTTTTGAAAAGAATGGAGTACATGCGTACATTTTTGTTATTTTGCCTAAATATTATATCTTTTCATTTAGTACTGCCCTTTAGAGGCTACAGATGATACTTACATGTTTCCCAGAAGACAAAATAAGACAAATTTACCCCAATATTTAAATGCATGATGTCTTAATACATGTTTTTTCCTTCTGGAACATCAGTGAGCGTTTGAACCTTCTGTTTGAACCTTCTGAACTAATTAGTCCCTTAGTTGTCCTCAGTGTGAAAAGGTGGATCTCAAAATCATACAATCATTGTTGGAAAGTGTTCAAAAAAAGAATTTGTGGGACCTGAAGGATTTTTCTGAAGAACAGCAGGCAGTGTAACTGTTCAGGACAAACAAGGGACTCGTGAACAATTATCACTAAACAAACAAACAAAAAAAAAAAACAGCTGTGGATCATTCAGGTAAGAACACAGTATTCAGAATCAAGTGTATGTAAACTTTTGAAGGGGGTCATTTTAATAATTTCAACTATTATTTCTCTTGTGGACTATATGTAAACATGTCTTATGTGAAATATCTTATTCAGGTCAGCACTAAATAAACAATAACATGCATTTTGTATGATCCCTCTTATTTTGGCAAATTAATTAACATTTTGCAGATTCTGAAAGGGGATGTAAACTTTTGACCTCAACTGTATTTCTTTGTGACTGAAGAAATAAAGACATGGACATCCTGGATGACATGGGGGTGAGTAAATTATAAGGACATTTTAATTCTAGAAGTGAACTAATACTTGAAATACATGCTGTGAAATTATAATGCTACTCAATTACAACTAAAGAGCTCACAGATCCCTGTAGCTTACTGCTTTGCCAACACACAATGGCTGTGTCTCATTTAGAAGGCTGCGCCCTCCGGAGGTCGAATCCTCTGGAGGTTGCATCCTTTGTAGGATGTGTAAACGAAGTGTCCTCAACTTAGAAACAAACGAGATGGCCTTTGTAGGACGGGCGGAAAAGGAAACAGGATTTATCACGTTGCTATGCCAACACATTTAGAGCATTGTTACGCTCTCACATTACTTAAATTAAGGAACAAAGTTCATCTGTTAAGATAAATTAAGAACAAAGTTTATCCGTTTTTACTGATTTAAATTCTAAACACCACATCTTTGCTTGTGTGTATACATCTGCCAGCGCCGGCATTTTTTAAAATTAACGACAGTTGTTTGCAACGCAAAGAATTGTGGGTTATCTGTAGTGGCAAAGGATACACCTCATGCATCCTTCGAATTTCTGTGAAAGAAGGGCGCATTCGAAGGTCGCATTTGAAGTGTCCTACTTGCTTTTCTGAAATGAGACAGCCTCGATGACGTATGCAGCCTTCGAATGCGACCTCCGGAGGACGCGGCCTTCTAAATGAGACACAGCTACTGATACAAAACTGCAAAAAATGTCTTATTGTCCAGTAAAATGTCTAAAAATGAAAAGAAAAAGACATTTTCTAAAGACGCAAAAATGTGTAATGTTAGACTTTATTTAAAGAATATAATTTAAATTAACTTTTTAATTTTCCTTACTATTATTTTTTCTTGTTTTAAGCATGAAATGAACACACTTTTCATAGATCATCATCTACCATCTATCTATCCAAGGCAAAATGGTCTTCTATAATGTTCTGCAATTGTCATTTGTTCAAAAAAGTGGGACAAAGTGCAAAAACAAAATACACATGCGGTCCACTGGGAAAGGAGCCATAGTGGAATATAAAAAGGGAGAGAGGGAACCGATCTTTAGATCAGTATAGAGACTTGATTGAACACGAGGAGGTCCCAATAGATGAGAGCCGACACATTCACCATACACAAACATGCACGTGCACAAACACACACATTTACACACGACAGGTGCCAGAGCTCCATGCCAGACATCTGTGTGCTTGAGTCCCTAATGGAGAGATCTATTTCAGAAACATGTGCTTATGCAGACTGACTGATGAGACACCTTCTGTTAAACAGTTAAGACCAGACACTGCTACAGACAGAAACCGAACAAACACTTTTTAAATAGCAAGACACAGTCAAGATATATTTAAGGCCAAAACGTGTGACTTTCGAGGGGTACAATTTAACAGGGCATTAAATACCTGCATGATCACACACTACTCAAGACACTGTACTCCCCAGAATTAACAAACAGACATTTCCTTCTCCCTGTTTCTCATTTCTTCCTTCTCTTATTTCAGAGTATTTTTCTTTAGCCAACTTCATTTATCCAGATCCACCTAACATCCCTCAAATTTGTAGGAAAGAGATTAATGTGCAAAACATATCAAAGAAACTGCTGATGTAAGATTCTTAACACATATTTCATTACCTTTTGCAGCATTTTTAAGATTCAGCTGATACTGTAAAATATGTGACTATGGATCTTAGTCAGGAATGACAACCATTTATAATAAAATCCAGTGAAAGTCAGCATACTGCAGGCACTGACTTCCATGTCACAAATGAAACGGCATAAATAATCATAGTTAAATATAGTTAAATAAATTATAAATTAATAAATAACCTAATGATTAATTAAATATATACAGTCTAGCCCGAAATTATTCATACCCCTGGCAAATTCTGACTTTTATTCAACCAGCAAGGTTTTTTTTATTAGAAATGACAGATGTCTACCAGAAGATAAGACGATGTACAAGAAGCATCATTGTGGAAAAAATTACTCATCTTTTATTTACATTTGAACAAAAAGTGGCATGTCCAAAATTATTCATACCCTTCTCAATAATCAATAGAAAAGCCTTTATTGGCTATTACAGCAATCAGACGCTTCCTATAATTGCTGACCAGCTTTCTGTATGTTTCCACTGGTATTTTTGCTGATTCATCTTTAGCGATGAGCTCTAACTCTTTCAGGTTGGAGGGTCTCCTTGCCATCACCCTGATCTTTAGCTCATTTAAGTCAGGACTCTGGCTGGGCCACTGCAAAACGTTAATGTTTTTGTCTGCTA
The DNA here is from genome assembly GCF_049309525.1 of Garra rufa. Lineage (NCBI taxonomy): Eukaryota > Metazoa > Chordata > Actinopteri > Cypriniformes > Cyprinidae > Garra > Garra rufa. The sequence continues at coordinate 28,659,375 of NC_133373.1, forward strand.
ACCAGTTCTTCACCACTTTTGCTGTGTGTTTTGGGTCGTTGTCATGCTGAAATGTCCACTGGTGCCCAAGGCCAAGTTTCTCTGCAGACTGCCTGATGTTGTTGTTGAGAATTTTGATGTATTGCTCCTTTTTCATGGTGCTGTTTACTGTGATTAAGTTCCCTGGTCCACCGGCTGACAAACACCCCCAAAACATTAGGTTCCCACCACCATGTTTGACTGTGGGGATGGTGTTCTTAGGGTTGAAGGCTTCTTTTTTACGCAAATGAAGGCTACATCATTGTGGCCAAGCAATTCAATTTTTGTTTCATCTGGCCATAAAACAGAAGAATAGAAGTCTTCTTCTTTGTCCAGATGAGCATTTACAAAGGTCAAGCTTTTGTGTGCCTTATCTGGAGAAGTGGTGTCCTCCTTGGTCTGTGTCCGTGGAGCCCAGCGGTGTGCAGTGTCTGCTGGACTGTCTGCCTTGAGATGTTGCCACCAGCAGAGCCCAGATTCATCAGGATGGCCTTTGTGGTGATCCTTGGATTCTTTTTTTTACCTCTTTTACTATCCTCCTGGCCAGCACAGGTGTCACTTTTGGCTTCGGACCACGTCCTTTGAGATTTTTCACAGTGTGGAACGTCTTGTACTTTTTAGTAATACTTTGCACTGTAACCACTGTAACTTCAAAACATTTAGATATGGTCTTATAGCCCTTTCCTGACTTGTGAGCAGCCACAATGCGCAGCCGCAGGTCCTCAGTGAGCTCCTTTGTGTTAGCCATGACTGTCCACAAACCAACAGCAGTGAGCTTCTGTTTTTTACCTGTTGAGTTAATTAAAACAGCTGTTCCCAATGAATCAGGGTAATTAGGATGCTTTAGAACAGCTTGGACTATTTAGAATGGTATAGAACTTTGGATTTTCCCATAGACTGTGACAGTTTGCAAAGGGTATGAATAATTTTGGACATGCCACTTTTTGTTCAAATGTAAATTAAAAGCTGAGAAATATTTTAAAAATGAATAATAATACGTATTTCAATGCAATCTCAAACATAGCTGTATCAGTAAAATTTGATATTTAAAGGGAAATTTGATATTTTACTCAACCTCATATCGTTCCAAACCCATAAGACCTTCATTTATCTTCAGAACACAAATTAAGAAATTTTTGATGAAATCCAAATGCTTTCTGACAATCTGCAACTGAAATGTTTCCAGACCCAGAAACTTTAAGGATATTTTTCATAGCTTGAACCACTGACGTCACATGGACTATTTTAATGATGTCCTTACTACATTTCTGGATCTGGGAACATTTTAGTGGCATTGCTGTCTATGGAAGGTCAGAAAGCTCTCGGATTTCATCAAAAACATCTGAAATATTCTAATTCTAATCTAATGTCTAAAATTTGTGTTCCAAAGATGAATGAAGGTCTTACAGGTTTGGAATTACATAAGGGTGAGTAATTATTGACAGAATTTTCATTTTTGGGTGAACTATCCCTTAGAATTTTGTAAACACTGTGCCACTAATGCCATTTTAAATCAGTGGGCGAAGTTTCAGCAGTTAAAAAAATGTCTCCCTCAAAAATCCTATACATCCCGCTGCTTCACGTGATAAGTTACACACTGCGCATTTGACATATGTCTGGTGATTCAGGCATGAGGAGTGGCTAATGTTCTTAAGACTGCCGCAGTGGTGCCGTTTTGGCCCTAATACCATGGAAAATGTCAGCCATTTTAAATACTTGAACTAATATGGCAGCTTTCATGGTCGTCTGAGCTGATTAGAGAGGAAAGGTGTAGTAAGAAGCTTCTATTCTTAGCAAAAATGTCTTGTGACAAGTTCTCCTTCACTTTGACCCAGCACAAACAAACATTTAAGTGGCTAAGCGAACACAGAATGAGCTTATATTACCTTAGCTGACGTTTCAAACCAACCCAAAAAGCCAGCCTCCTTGCAGAAGTTGTCCATAAGTGTGGAATTGTTGGATCCGTCTTTTTTCTGGTCACATTTATTGGCGAGGAGGACCGAAGGGATGGGATTGCCATTGGCCAGTTTCACCTTGCTGTCCAAATCGTGCTTCCATTTTGAAACAGCCTCGAACGTAGAGCCCCGAGTAACATCAAAAACAACAAAAGCACCCACTGCCTCCTTATAGTAAACTCTGGTCATGTTGCCAAACCGCTCTTGACCTAAACATAAGACAAACATAATAAAAGCACAATTACTTTGAGTCCTAAAGAGTCAACCGATTGAAATTCAGCTTAATTTCCTAACATGTTTTCTATACATTTGTATAATAGAGTTAATGAGACATGTGGTTGCTAATTAAGCAGGTTTATGTTAATCACTGCACTGCACTGAACATAAAGTCTGAGTGATTCTGGTCACAATCAGTCTGAGATGTGCTGCTCGGTCTCATAGTTGAACTTGCCTGGGGAGGGATAAAGCCCAGCACAGTGCAAAATCTTTGAAAGCTAGATGGACAGAAGAAAGGAAGAGTGGAGCGTAAGATTCACCCAGCGGTAGTTGCTAATAACACATCAAAGAACTGACTCAGTGCACACACCCCTCTCATATCCCTCTCACCTAAATTCACCACGCTTGCTTATGTCATTACTGTCTTGATATGTAAAAACTGAGAGAATACACCAAGCTTTTATATTCAAGTGTACATTTTTAAATGCACAAAGCGGCATGAGTAGAAAGCGATCAAATTAAAAATTAAGAAAGGAGAAAAAGAAACAGCTTTTGGACCCGCTACTTATTCTGACTAGCTTAAAAGGAAAAAATTGAGCTTGACCTCGTTTTTGATACAACACAGTAAGGCATTAGAACTAAGAGATGGTGAGGAGAAGTGAAAAATGAAAGAGAACAAGAACAAGACAAGACAACAAAGGGAAGACAAGCAACAGACAATTAGAAAAAGAGAACATGATAGAAAGAGACAGTGAACTTGCTTCATAGAGACCAAATCAGTCCTCATATTGAACCAAAGAGACACTCTAAGAGATTATTTGAGCTTATAACAACCATTTGCGATTACTGTGATTGTACTGTGATTTGAATGAAATTCTGTCATTTATTACTCATTCTCATGTCGTTCTAAACTTGTAAGACCTTTGTTCATCTTCGGAACGAAAAAAATATATTTTCGATGAAAACCAAGAGCTTTCTAACCCGGCATAGACTTCAACACAACTACCACGTTCAAGGCCCAGAAAGGTAGTATGGACATCAGTAAAACAATCCATGTGACATTAGTGGCTGAACCGTACTTTTATGAAGCTACGAGAATACGATTTTTGTTGGTGGTTTTGTGAAGTTTTGTGTTTTCCTTTAGGCTTTATAGGATTGTGAGTAAATCCGGACAGGCCCCTTTTTTAAACGACCCTGTTATAGCTTTTCCAAAGGGTAAGTTTAAACCTTTTTATAATTATTGACCTAGAGAGTCCAGAGAATCATACTGCAGTGTTTTTTTTCCAGATCGTGCAAAGAACCTAGTTCGCAAAAGTAGTTTTTTTACATCTTCTCAATCATTTAACAAACAATTTGATTGACAGCAGTGGTTCTAGAGGCAAAGTTGTCCAGAATGAGGAGTTCTGTCATATGATACGAATATTTCATTTATGTGCAAAAAACATGCAATGTAAAATCGTTTACGTCCTTGAAAAATGTGATATCGCCCCCTAGTGGCCGATCTTATTTTACTTTTTTCCAAATTTCTCACAGACCTTTGGGGTCTTAAGTCAAACAGGCCCACCAAGTTTCGTTCCAAACTGCCTCTGTTAACCATGTCTAATAGGCACTCAAACTTCATCGGCCAATGGTGGCCATGTTTTTTTTGAGATACACAAATGTCCTTATAAACACTTGTGGTGCTTTGGACCAAGCACAGTGTTTTTTTTATGTTGACAGGACAAATGGTTGCATAGGTATAGCCATTTTTATGTTTTTCCCTTTTTATAGCACCATTAAGTGCCCAAGCTCTGCGATTTTTGTCCTGCGACCTCAGGTTGAGCTCATAAGTGTTTTGAGTTTGCAGAAGATATCTCATTCCGTTCAGGAGTTACAGGCATTTTACTAAAAGCGGCCCTGCCCCTTTCTGACGTTTTGGCGTCCCTTTGCGACAGTGAGTGAAAAAAGTTCAACTATTTGATAATTATTGATATTCACACTCCAGAGAATCTTTCTGCGCTGGTTTGGTTCCGATCGGGCAAAAAACCTAGGACTAGTTCGCAAAAGTAGATTTCGCAAAAAATTCAAAATACCCGAATTTCGCCATACTCATGATCAAATTTGATGGGTTCATGCGTTTTGTCTGGTGTGAGCCAAGGATTTCGTTGACATAAGACACTTGAGCCTGCAACTGACGGTTTAGGAGTTATGAGCAGTTTTGTACTTTTGATCACAGTAGCGCCTTAGTCAGGCCGATTGGGGCGAGACTTGGTGGCGTCGGCGGCGGGAGTACTACCATCCCTCCAGGTTTTAAGTCTCTACGATTTATGGTTTGGTCTGCACTTTTTTTTTTCAGTTTTACGTGTGGATTGCTGATCTATTCTAACAATTACAATAGCTTGAACTCCTAAAGACTTTTTTCAACAATTTCTTCTCCTCCATGTCAGTCTTCGACGTGTGGTGCTGCTGATACAGGAGCCAGCATTCTGACATAAATCTCTCAAATTCTGTTCCGAAGATGAAGGTCTTACGGGTTTGAAGGGGAGTAATTAATAACAGAATTCATATAAAGTGTGTATGTATATATAACACAACACATAGCACATAGCTTAAATAATGATGCAATTTTACAACATCAAGATTAATTGAAGGCTTTTGCGTAATGCTGCATTTAATTGGTATATTTTTAACGATATGCTAAGCTAAATGCGATTTTTCAAAATCAAGTTGTGAACACCTAGCAATTAAGCAACCTAGAGCCCTCAGAATCAGATCAGTTACTTGTGGCAGTGTGCTGTTTCCCATAGGAACGAAAATACTTCAGAGCAGTTTCATGAGTCTAGAACACTCTAGTCTAGTGTTTATGCAGCAGTTAAGCCAGAGCCCAAACCACTCTCTCAGATCAGAGTTCAGACAGAGGAAGACTGTGATCACGGGCCTGTCTGTAATGCCTGACATCGCTTTGTTCTTTACTCTCTCACTTTTTCTTGGGAGTGTGAGAGATGCTGGGGAAGTGCAGCGAGGCAATGCATGTGTGTTTGTGATAAGAGAGAGACAGATTCACATCTTTCGCTTCTAAACCAGCAGGCTGAAGGGCATTGATATTTCTCTGTGTACAAACAGCACAGAGTATATGTAAAATTCAATTAATCAGTATTGTGGAAGCTACTTTAAATTTCATTTCACATGGACTATTTTGTCTATGTTCTTTGTACCTTTCTGGGCCTTGAACAAGGAATGACTCTGTCTATGCAGGGTCAGAAAGCCCTCAGATTTCATCAAAAATATCTTAATTTGTGTTCCGAAGGTGAACGAAGGTCTTACGGATTTGGAACAGCATGAGAATGAGTAACTAATGACAGAATTTCATTTTTGGGTGAACTATCCCTTTAAAGTCACTACTAAGCCCTCAGAACATTCACAGAGGAACATGTGGGTCACACAAACTGAATTTTTACAAGGCAAGATTTTTTGTCCCAGTCTAACCCTGTTTCCTACGGTTGCATACAATACGCCAGGTTTATAACGTGTACCTTCAGATGTCTATATTTGGTTTCCAGTGATCAGCATTGAAACATGGAGCACATTTCACCCCCCCAACGGTCTCAGTTCCATTATCTTCACTCTTTCAGCTACGCACTTCACACGCCAAAAGCTCCTTAGGTCTCTCAGCAGCTAATTGCTCTTGATTGCAGGTCTAAATTTAGACCATTTAACCTCAGGTGAACACACGGGAGGGCTGACACACAAGTAGACAGAACCTAATTTTTGTCTCCCAGTCCATTTTGGGCACACAGCCCTAAAAATCTTTTTTTTTTTAAACTCACTCTGACGAATTAAAGATACTAAATACCCAGAGACCAGACGCATACGAACTCACGAAGACATTTGGTGCGCTGGGCCAGTTGTCACAGAGCGAGTCAAGAAAGAAAATCTCAGAACCGCTTTTAGTTCCTAGAAACAGCATGCGAAGGGCCAGAATCGTACTCTTGATCAATACTTTATGCCACAATTTGCTGCGCATGCTGTTGTGAACTGGCATTTTCTCAGAATTAATGGTTCTCTGTGAGTGGTGCTATTATAGAAAAATAAAAGTCCAGTGAAGTCTGACTGAGCAAGCGAACAGTACCTGCAGTGCTTCACAGAAAGTCGGCTACTTATCGAAAGAGAAAAGGAGAACTGCTGAGAGTATAGTGTGAAAGCTGAGGCTTAGCCCGACATGAAAAAGGCAAATGGAGTTGTAAGCTCTTGTATTAAGTGAGAAGAAGCCACAGAGTGATGTAATAGTTTCACAACGAAAGGTGCTTTCCCTGGTCCATGGCTCCCTGAAGGGCGTGTGAAATTAGCAAAGAAAGAAATTTTTCAAATTCATATAGTTAATGCAATTCAAAGAAATGCACTTTGTCTTTGATTGTAAAAACAATTTATAGTCAAGTTATGCTTGTTAAGACTTTCTCTGTAGGCAAGAAGTCCTGACAGATCTGTGGAAAAACAATCCAACTGGTTTGGTTGGTTTATATACAGTGTCTTGTGAAAGTATTCATACCCCTTAATTTTTTTTCACATTTTGTTATGTTGCCACCGTATGTTAAACTGTCTTTTTTTTCCCACATCAATCTACATTCCATACACCATAATGGCAAAGCAATTTGCATAATGGCAAAGCAATTTGCCATTATGCAAATTTATTAAAAATAAAAACTTAAATGATTCCATTGCATAAGTATTCATACCCTTACCTGGTACAGTTGAAATTTAGCTCAGGAGGATTCATATTGCTTGTAGATGTTACTACACTTCGAGTGAAGTTAACCTGTGGCAAATTCACTTAAATAGGTATGACTTGGAAAGGCACACTTGGAATTTGCAAAAAAAAAAAAGCACCTAAAGGACCCTCAGACTGTGAGAAACAAGATTCTGTGGTCTGATGAACCTCAGTTCCAAGCATAAGGTTTGAAGGAAACCAGGCACTGCTCATCACCTGCAGAGTACCATCCCAAAAGTAAAGTGTGCTGGTAGCAGCCTCATACTATGGGGCTCTTTTTCAGTGGCAAGGACTCATCAGAGTAGAAAGAAAGCTCAAAGCACCAAAATATTGAGATCGCCTTAATGAAAACCCAGTCCAGAGCATTCAGAACCTCAGACTGGGCAGATGGTTCACCTTCCAACAGGACTATGAACCTAAGCACACAGCAAGAGTGGCTTAATATAGACAACTTTGTGAATGTCTCTGAGTGCCAAGGGTTCAGAGTCTGGGCCTAAACCCAACCAAACATTTCTGGAGAAACCCATCCAAGCTGACAGAGCTAGAGAGGTAAAGAGGTGAGGCAAAGAATGGCAGATAATTGCCAAATGTTGATGTGTGAATGCTTCAGCTAAGAACGACAGAGTTTAGGGTATGAATACTTATGCAATGTACTTATTTTACTTTTTTTTTATCAATTTAGTTTTTGCTAGTTTTTGCTTTGTCATTATGGTGTATGGAGTGTAGATTCATGTGGGGAAAAAGTAATTTAAAAC